>NC_064408.1:7113928-7430000 GCF_023375975.1 Astyanax mexicanus
TGTTGCTTACAGGTAGCTAGGACTATGCAGATGCCATGATATGCCAAGTAATTGCTATGTGGTTGCTAAGGTATTCTAGATAGAGTTTGTTATTGTACCTCAGGTGACTGCTATTGTCCATTAGGTGGATGCTCTGATGTTGATTACAGGTAGCTAGGTCTATGCAGATGCCATGATATGCCAAGTAATTGCTATGTGGTTGCTGTGGTGTTACAGATAGGTCTTATAACATTGTCAACTTGATGCAAAGTGTTTTGTGTTTGGTGTCATGATGATATTGGTTAGCAGTTGCGAGGCAGCTGTTACTGTTACTAGTGTTGCATCTAGGTGTTTGCTATGGTATTCCTGGTGGTTGATATGGTGTTGCTTACTGGTAGAAAAAAAATACATACAAAGACCTCATTATTTGCATTTACGTTGGCCGGCTTCCACAAGCGAAACACAAGCCCTTCTCCGCTGATTAACAAAAACGACGCAGCCAAATTACCGGAGCATTTGGGCATCGGCGGGCCGCTATTGCAAGCACTGCAGGTTCACGTGAGGCCAAGTTTTTCGCGCTGCCGTCAGCAGAGTTAGAAGGTGCCTGCTCTAATGGGCAGGGAAGCCGTAACATTTAATAAGAGGCCAAACATATCATTCAAATTAGCACTTAAAGATGAATGACAAGGGCGGGAGTTTTACACGCCTGTTTGTGTCCGTTCTGGGCCGGGTGCACTAGTGGAGGAGAGAAAATAGCTAAAACAGCACACCGGCGAAAGTCCCATAAAACAAAAATGAGAGGAAAACACACACTTACACACATTCACAAGACATGAGCACACACACGCACACATTTATACCTGCACACACACACATACAGGTCTACAGCCACACACACAAATAATAAGGATGTGTGTGTGTGTGTGTTTAAATGTGTCAAAAGATTTATTGCAGGAAACTTGTTTGCTGTTTCTTTTTGTTCCCTTCTCTTTTCTTTTTTCTAACCCTTGAAACAGGTTAGCGCTTCAAACGCTGCTGAGCAGAAGCCTGTAGGCATCTGAGAAAATCATCTGCGAAGCTGTTAAACTGGGCGGGACATGTTCATGCATTTAGTAGAACAAGTGACGTTAGAATAAACTGAAAACTTGAGTGGTTTTTCAGTGTTTCTACTTTCAGGCATTGTATGCTGCAACAATGTTGCAATGTGGTTGCTTGGGTATTCCAGGTGGTTTCTGTCATCTAGCAAGCTGGCGGGCTCCGAGTGATCCAAAGGACTAAGGTTCTGTGATTATGATCTGGAGATCGCTGGTTCAAATCCCAATCATGCAACTTCCCATCAGCTGTCAGACCCCTGAGAGAGCACAATTGGCCTTGCTCTCTCTGGGTGGGTACAGTAGATGGCGCTTATTATGGATCAGCACAAGGCTGCGTCTGTGAGCTGATGTATCAGAACCGAGTCGCAACTTTTAAGCTTAAATATTGATACACATGGTGCTTTGCCATCAGCAGTCGGAGTCTGAGAGAGTACGGTTGGTCGTCCTGTTTGTTTCTCTCTGCTTTGGTACAGTAGGTGGCGCTCTCTACTTTAAGTCTTTTGGTCCAGACCATGGTCAGCAGTGACACTTTTTGCACCTGCTATTTCGGTGAAACATCTTTCGAAAAAGTTCAAGGCCAAACATGGTAGAAACATGGTATCAAGCCCCCTTTAGGCATTATATGCGCCTGGGAAACCAGAAGATAAAAAGAGCTTTTGAACAACTTTTTAGTCTTTTAGTCAAACTTTACATTACTTTGGTCACTTTGAAAACACCTGGTTGCCATCCCAAAATCTGAAGATCACTGTTTCGAATAGGGACTCATGCTGCTTTGCCATCAGCAGCCGGAGTCCGAGAGAGTACAGTTGGTCATGCTGTTTGTTTCTCTTTGGTCTGGTACAGTGGGTGGCGCTCTCTACTTTAAGTATTTTGGTCCAGACCATGGTCAACCAGAAGATAAAAAGAACTCTTGAACAATTTTTTAGTCTTTTAGTCAATCTTTACATTACTTTGGTCACTTTGAAAACACCTGGTTGCCATGTCAAACATTCAAACTTTCCACCAGTTTAAAAAGATTTTATTCATAGACGTTTTGGAGCATTTCTATTGGTCAGCTCATTATGAGGCTTGGAGGCAATGTAAAGTATAACTGCCAAGTGAAGATAAATATATAGATAAAGATAAGGATTACCATTCTAGCTTACATCTGTGATGCTTTCAGATCTATTGGATAAAGAAAACAACCCCTTTCACAAATTCTGGGTGTGTACAGTAAGTGGCGCTCTTTTCTTTTGGTCTTTTGGTGAAGACCATGGTCAGCAGCGACACTTTTTGCACCTGCTATTTCGGTGAAACGTCTTTCGGAAAACTTCAGGGCCAAACATGGTAGAAACATGGTATCAAGCCCTCTTTAGGCATTATCTGGGCCTGAGAAACCAGGAGTAGAGAAGAACTGTGTGCACTGCTAAATCATTAGGAACTTGAAGTCCTCTTTAACAAAGATAAAGCGCGAAAAAAAGAGCGAAAAAGAGACAACACGGCCCAGAAGTCGAGTTCTTCCAGACGCCTGGCTCAGCCAGCGCGCGTTTTCTCCTAAACAATTACCGTGACACATCTGAGCATAAAAAATATCCACCTCTTGTCAAAGATGAGAGCAGAATTGTGCTATAAAATCTGCTAAATGCCCTGTGAAACCGCTCCAGCCTTGATTAACGCGACAAAACAGAGCGCGGCTCTGGCAGTTCCTGCACATATTACACACTGTTCCCGGCTCTTGGCAGGACCCGAGCCATCTTCTCAAGTGGCGCGTTTAATTGAACGAGTGTAGGCTTTGGAAGACAAAAGTCTGGGGAGACCTGACACTGTCAGCAACAAGAGCAGGCAAAGCAACACAAAGCCTGAGTGCCAACTCTCTCTCTTTCTCTCTTTTTCTCTCTTTCTCTCTCTCTATTTCTCTTTCTCTCTCTATTGCTTTCCGCACTGGAGGCTGTGGCTGTGGGAGGTATGCTGATACAAAAGTGAACACCAGTATTAAAATGCACTATTTGCACAACAACTTCCGCATTCTCATCCGTGCTGATCCAGCGTTAGCTGTTTGGCTTTTTTTTTTTTTTTAGTTTTTCTTAACAAGAACATCAACAATGTTCATCAGATATTAACCCTTTAAACTCTAGGCTGTATTGGTGTGTTTTTCTCTTTCAGGTCTTATAACACAGTAATTATATCAGACAGACACATGCCCTGATCTGTTTTACTCCAGAAGACATACGGCTGCTCAAAAATAGAATCATTTAAAATGTAAAAGAAAGCAGAATTGTTATATTTTCCTGGAACTGATCATGATTTAATCAAAATATTTACTTATTTTTTAATGTATAGACTTTAAATATATTCACACCTAAGATATCTTTTCAAAAATGGTTAGACTAGAGTGTTTATGAGTATAAAGAAATCATAAGAATATTGATGATTTGAGTTCATTACATGGCTTATTAATTATTACTTTGATAAAATACATGGAGAAACAGCATCAGGCGGATTTATTTTTCTTGATAATCAATAATTACACCTCTAGGATACATGTAGATACTAAAAACCACCTGACACTCAGAGCAGCCTATACCTTTCAGTATTTTGAGGATCAGGAAACACAAAGCAAACATATATATACAAAAATGTAAACTTTTTTTAGTCTAAATAAATAAAAATGTTTAGTGCAAAATAACTACTTAGTAAAATAAAAACTATATAAAGTAGTGCGCACACCATACCTAGCTTTAGTTTGAGTAAAGCAGGTAGTTTCACACTTTTTCTGTGGACACTTTTGAGTCTTTATTTACTGATATTATTTGGTTTGAAACATCATATAAATATGTTTGAAGCACTAAAGGGAAATAATATTGGTTGGGGAAGGAGATTTTTTTCTCACTTTTTTAGGTGTTTTTTCTCAATGGGTTTCTTGTGGATTTAGCTTTACTGCACTGGGATGTAAATAGAATTTTTTTTTCTATTTTTAGAAAAAAAGATTAATTTCCCACTCTCAAGCTTGAGAATGGCTTTAAATTATATCAGTACTGTCCTGGTTTTAGAGCACAATAGTTTGTTGTGGTGACGGACAGTTCTGGTGGAAACAGGAGAGTTGAGGTGCACATTGAATTCTGCCGTGATTTGATCAGCCGTGGTTTTATGTTTTTTGGATACAATCCGGGTTAGCACCCGAACATCCCTTTCAGACAGCTTCCTCTTACAGCGTCCACAGTTAATCCTGTTGGATGTGGTTGGTGCTTCTTGGTGGTATGCTGACATTACCCTGGGTACCGTGGCTCTTGATGCATCACAAAGACTTGCTGTCTTGGTCACAGATGCTCCAGCAAGACGTGCACCAACAATTTGTCCTCTTTTGAACTCTGGTATGTCACATAATACCATAATGTTGTGTGCATTGCAATATTGTGAGCAGAACTGTGCTCTTACCCTGATAGTTGAACCTTCACACTCTGCTCTTACTGGTGCAATAATGTGCAATTAATGATTAAAGATTTGCCACCAGGCTGCTCCAATTTAGCCATGAAACCTCCCCAAACCCTGTAGTAATAATAATAATGCCTAGTACACTTTAATCTACTTTTTTTTTCACTAGAGTTGATTGCACAACCCCTACTTTATATCGTCCATCACTCATTTCAGACACACTTCTCCTCTATGTTCTCACCTCCATCTTTCCCAGACATGGATGTTAGGTCTTAAAAGTAAAGCGGCAGCGACAGCTCAGCATGCACTTTACCAGACTGTCACTTTTTCTGGAACTAAATCGGCCTGGCCAAGTATCAGGACTCTCTCTCTCTCTCTCTCTCTCTCTCTCTCTCTTTTTGGAAAGTGTGGCGTGTCACAAACCTCTTCTGATTTTCACACTGGCCCTCATACCAGAGCAGAGGTTCACATGAGGCTTTCCTTCACGTCACCTGCCAAGAACAACAAACGCTCTCGGGCCCGACAACATGAAAGCTCCCCGGCGTTGGAGAGGGAAAAGAAACCAGGGAGCGCTCTCGACAGTTGAAGCGAAGAAAAAGGTAGAACACGGCCGTAAAAAAAAGAAAGAAAGAATTCAAGAGCAGAAAGGGAACGAAAACAGATATTTCAAATAGTGTCAGGAGAAAGCTGTGCAGATACGACGCCGCCAGGGACAATAACTGGCATATATGAAATAGACCCCAGGCCTCGCATGAGTATGAAGAGCACCTTTGTCGTGCACAGTGATGGGAATAACGGCGTTGGAATTAACAGTGTTACTAACGATGTTACTTTTTTCAGTAACGAGTAATCTAACTAATTACTCTGACTGTAACTATAACACCGTTACCATTTCCCCATTACACCCCGTTACTGCACCTTACTTTAGCCGCTCAATTAACTTTTTTTTTTTACTTTGCGCATACAGACAAAGGCATAAGTGTGCGTGTGTGTTTGCGTTGTGTGTGTGAGTCACAAGGGAGGGGAGGATTAGATAACCTCCTAAGCAATGATTGGCTAAGGTATAGTAAGATTACGTCTTCAGCCAATCAGAGAAAATAGGTGGGTGGGTGTTCACAGCTCATAGTTAGAGATGGAGAGTGAGGAGGACTCCAGTGGCTAAACAGCCTTTTCCAGATAGAAATACCGACACTATTTAAAACTCACTGAGGTCAAAGGTTAAAATGTGCAGGTCGAGTTCACATTATCTCCCCGAATGAAAAACCTCTATGCAGGTACTCGTCTTTGCTGTCGTGCACTCTATTCATCTGGCTTATAAAACACACTCTGAGAAGGTGGGGGCCGGGGGGTGGGGGAGGGGGTGTTACGGGGGCGAGTAACACAAAAGTAACACAATAGTTACTTTTACTGGTAACTAGTTACTTTTATAGTAGAGTAGCTCAGTTAGTAACTCTAACTAGTTAGTTTTTTGGAGAAGTAACGAGTAACTATGACTATTTACTTTTTTGTGCAAGAGCCCTAGTGAAAAAAGCAGTAGATTAAAGTATATTAAGCATAATTATGCTATAGTGCTCTAAAGTGTTCTTGTAGCCACATTATATTATATACACATTATTATATTTAAAAAGTGCTAAAATTAACGGAACAACTTTTTTTTGTACTAATTATACTTTAATTACAGTATAAAAATAGTACAAGTAAGTGTACTTAACTGTACTAAAAATAACTTTGATTATTAAATATGTTTAAGTAACATTTAAACATAGAGAACTACTTCTTGTATGTAACCCCATATTTTAAATAATATGCTTACAGTAAAATTATAATACATTTAATGAGTAGAGTATTACAACTGTATCACTATACAGTATATTATACACTGGGTATATTAGGAATGTACTTAGAATTGATGTTCAATATATGTGATCTATATAAAAATTACATTAGAGTACAAATATGCTTCGTGTTCCTGTCTTTTGTAAGTCAGGACTTACACTTCTAGTATACTTGAATTTTTATACTTGGGTATAAACATATATTTTAATATACTGTACTACTAATACTGGAACTACTAGGGGGCTTTAGGAAGTGTAGATATAAAAATAAATAATGCACATTATGCCTCAGTTAGTTCCAACCCTGCAATGTGATTGGCTGAGAGGCGTTTTTTGAGTGCCATTATCAGCCGGTAATGCACTGTAACCAAAGCTCTCCGTGTATTACTCCGCCACATACAGGTAACCTAGCAACGATGCAGCGCTTACAAACCAAATACAAACCAAACGCAATGTCATTATTTAAACACCACTGGGAGCCGCTGGATCCCATAGAGGCACAGTGCAGAAACGGCATGTCTCCAATAGGCGGCACAGGCAAAGACAGGGTCTTTTAGATGTTGGTAAACAGCAGAGATCATTGGAAGTTGAGGAACATTCACATCATTGATGATGTTCAGGTGATGTTTTCCATCTGTTATAAGACTTTAACCCATGCCTAGTTTGTTATAAATCATGACAAAAACAGGTTTGAGGGTGCAAAAATGATATTTTCTTGTAAGTAAATCAGGGGAACTAAACATATGACCCAGCAAGTATTTTAATTATTTCTCTGAGAAATATTCAGAGAGATTACAGACAACAATATATGATCTTATAAAACATGTTGTTATTTTTTGCAAGCAACTTCTTAATATAAATGCCAAGAAACATTAGCTAGCACCATAAGAGCACTGTGTGAATAGGCCTGTAGGCTTAAAGAGAACTAAACATTGACTCAAAATTGCTAAAGTTGTTATATTTACTTCTTCTTTCATTAAAAAAATAACTTTAAAAGACACACTATGCCTCCTATCCCACTAAAACTGGAATTAATTGAATCGAATTGAATTTGATACCTCTTTTGAGAAGCTACCAGTCAAAAGATTGTGTCCTAAAATCACTCTTCCTAACAATAAAATATAGACATTAACAGGGAGACAGGCAAACTCTGCAGCACACCCAATCAGAATCTTAATTTTAGGAAAGAACAGGACCCGAAAACACTAAAATTAATGCAAGTACAGTGAGAGATTGTGTACGTTGCAAGCAACTCTTTAATATAAAGCCGAATGTTCCCAAGAAACATTAGCTAGCACCATTAGTGTATACCACTGTATAAATCCTGTAGGCCTAAAAACACTGAACAATGACTCAAAATAGCAAAAAATTTTATATTTACTTCTTAATTATCAATCAAATAACTTTCAATTCAATCAAAAGACACACTATGGCCCCCTATTCACTGAAACTGATCGAATTTGATACCCCCTTTTGAGAAGCTACCAGTCAAAAGACTACATGCTTTAATGTACCTTCAACCTTAACTCTGGCTCTGACTCAAACATTCCTTCATGTCATCTCGTTTTAAGATCATGAGCTCATTTAATCTGAAGATAAGATTAGTCCAAAACAGCAGAATCCAATATTCCAAATGTGTCTCCAATAGTCTCCGACAGCTGCAAGCATCATCTTCATCCAGTGATCAGTGTCCACACCATCCGGATTCATCTGTATTCTGTTAGCGCTGGTGTGCTATCGCGCACTCAGCGGCTCTGAACTCCGGCACTCGATGATGTGTCGTATGATGTCATTCGAGCCGAGCCATTTCACAGGCTCTAAATGACAAGTCAATGGGCCCCGGCGATGCATTTAATCTAATGCATAAATATATGTTGATGACACGATGGCATGAAATAAGGTAACATGTCATCGGAACTGCGCTTACAGCCCATCGTTCAACCGCTGGCAGAGCTTTAAGTGTGATGGTACAATCTGTTTGCACCTATGACTCATGGCTAAGTGGAGCACTTACGCCGCTTATAGAGGGAGAGAGAGGGGGGGGAAGAGAGAGAGAGAGCCAGGAAAAAAGTTAGAGAGAGAGAGAGAGAGAGATCAGGATGCTTGACATTGTTGGAAAGTCAGCAGGTACTATAGAAATGCAAATGAATGTGCTATAAATGGTGGCTACATAAGAAACATGGGATACTATTTGCACTATTTGCATGCACTCTAAATGCATCCACTGCAAATCAATAATGCTTGGACCGTATGGTAATTACTAATTTACTTTGACGATTTCTTAATTGGAAATAGTATAAAACCAATATATTTCATGTTTTGTCTGCTAAACTTAATTGACTTTTTTGTTATACAGGAGTTGGACAATAAAACTGAAACACCTGTCATTTTAGTGTGGGAGGTTTCATGGCTAAATTGGAGCAGCCTGGTGTCCAATCTTAAGAGCAGAGTGTGAATGTTCAATTAGCAGAGTGAGAACACTCAACACAGTTTTGCTCAAAATATTACAATACTCACAACATTATGAGTAACATACCAGAGTATAAAAGAGGATAAATTGTTGGTGCACGTCTTGCTGGAGCATCTGTGACCAAGACAGCAAGTCTATGTGATGCATCAAGAGCCACGGTATCCAGGGTAATGTCAGCATACCACCAAGAAGGACCAACCACATCCAACAGGATTAACTGTGGACGCTGTAAGAGGAAGCTGTCTGAAAGGGTTTACATACTATCTACTATTTATGCTGGTCCAACGCGGACCACATAAAAGATGGGAACTTTTTTCAGGTTTCAAAATTAGATCAATGAACAGGAATGGAATGTTTATTGTCTTTAAAATGGTGCAATTCCTTTGTTGTAATATCATGTTATCATTACATTAGTGCCATTTAATGTTCTTAAAGTGCCAGCAGTATTGTTTATAATTTCTGGGACAACATATCATTTGCAAAAAATTGGCATTGTGACAGGCCTAATATTAACAAATTAAATGAAGCTGAGCAGATAAAACATGAAATATATATTAGGTTCATACTTTTGGTTTAAAAACCTTCCTATCCCTTAATTCCTTACTGACCCTCATTTGTTTGCACTGGAATTTTGGCTGGAAGAGTGCAAATAAGACACTTGAGCTAGATTGAATATTTGATAGTACGCAATAACCAAAATACTTCGGAGGCCACTGCTCTTAGAGATTTGATACGGCCCTGGAAAAAAAAGAGATAAAAAGAGATGAACATCAGCACTTATGAGCAGGACAACAACAGAAATGGTAGCCATTCCAGTAACCTCATCCTGTAAGACTTCTCGGACAAAAACAATGGTGTAACTGTATTTGGTGACAGTGCAGTCAAGGTTGAGGGCACTTTTGGACAGATCGCAATGAGCGTTGGCTGGATTGTGACCGTTGCAGATTTGATGGAGGATCACCTCAGTGATAGACGGGTCCAGATTTCTAGGAAATCCAACGAGTCGGCCAAAAACCGCAAGTAGAACAAATTCAACTTTCCACGTCCATGATGCACCGTACGGTTGTGCACGTACTGCTGACGATAAATCACCGGCGGAGTGTTTTCGCCCAATTCATCACCTGCCCAGTACATCACAAAGAAGATAATGAAGGGGATCAACTGGGCCTTACAGCTGAAATGTGACAGGAGAGGAGAGGAACTCCAGTGTTTCCACAGCCTATCCTGCTGGGTCTCTGGTAAACAGGGATTACTGTGGTTGGCTATGACGTCTGGCTAACGTAGCTCAGAGACATGGTTCAGGGCCCACCGACAGGGTGGAGGACATCATCTCGCTTCTCCCGCCAAGCACACCCTCCCTTCGCTCGCATTCACTCCGTCTCGTCCTCGCCATACTGGATCCATTCGCCCATAACCGAAGGAAGCTCCATGGGAAATCCACTTGACAGTTCCTAGAAAGGAAGGAGGAGAGCTTGATGCTGCACCCAAGCAGCCTGAGGGAGACCAGACACTCTGCGGCCATCCACATCTGCCGCCCTGGAAATGTGGTTCGCATTATGGAGATTATGCAAGGCCGGGTCCTAAAGGCCAGCCCTTCAGAGAATAAGGTGAAGATACATAAAGAATGGTTTGTCTGTTGAGGAGGATTAAAGCACAGTCAGAAATGGTGCTGAAGTCAGGAAGGTTGTTGGGTCCAACAGGTCAACGTTTTTCTCGCAAATGGTTCATTTCTACTGCATGTAGCAATACTACTTGACTCTATTTAATGTAATTAATGAAAAAAGTACACTTAGATTTAGAGCAATGTAGGGGACGCCCATGGCATCAGTGCAAAACCACATGCTGCACACATTACATTATACCACTTGGGTACCACTTTAAAATAAGACTACCCTTATAAAGGGTTTATAAATGGTTTATAAATTACTTAATAATAATTATTGATTAGGTTGTAAATGCCTTAAAAACCTTTGATAAGAAGTTACAACAAATCAGTTAAAAAAGGCAACAGTGTCAAATCTGTGGTTTGCTTAGTCATTTAATTCAATACCAGTGAAACACCTGGTTTTAGAGCACAATAATTTATTGTGGTGACGGACAGTTCTGGTGGAAACAGGAGGGTTGAGGTGCACATTGAATTCTGCGTGATTTGATCAGCCGTGGTTTTATGTTTTTTGGATACAATCCGGGTTAGCACCCAAACATCCCTTTCAGACAGCTTCCTCTTACAGTGTCCACAGTTAATCCTGTTGGATGTGGTCGGTCCTTCTTGGTGGTATGCTGACATTACCCTGGATACTGTGTCTCTTGATGCATCACAAAGACTTACTGTCTTGGTCACAGATGAACTCTGGTATGTCCCCCATAATGTTGTGTGCATTGCAATATTTAGAGGAGAACTGTGCTCTTACTCTGCTAATTGAACCTTCACACTCTGCTCTTACTGGTGCAATGTGCAATTAATGAAGATTGATCACCAGGCTGCTCCAATTTAGCCATGAAACCTCCCACACTAAAATGACAGGTGTTTCAGTTTCATTGTCCAACCCCTGTATATATATATATATATATATATATATATATATATATATATATATATATATTACTATCACAGGTTAATGGAAAGCATAAAGTAAAATCAGTATCTAGAAAGATTTGAGGTTTGGCAGTATAAATAAATGTAGAATCACATTTTCAATCGCAAATTTTCAGCTTACTGTTGCCATTTCTATTTATGCGTTGTCATATATTTATTAACTGCTTATTAATAGGTTTAAATTAGTTCCAACCTAATTCATAAGCAATAATAAACTCCTTTATAAACCATTTGTAAAACCTTTATAATATGATCTGCCACTCTGTGAACTAAAACGACTCAACTCTACTCAACTACTTCTCACTTTTCTAGTACCTTCTACTTGATTTCTTTTTCCCACAATTAGATATATACAAATAGGGCCCTATAATACACCTTGCTCTTGCACTATTAAAACAGTGTCAAAGTTTAGGAATAAATCTACACTGGTGGTCTGGAAGTGAGCTGTATTCAGGTAAATTTCTGGCAAGTTTCTATATATTTTGGCGGTGGAAAACACAGGTGCTCCACTGAAATGAAAGTAATCTCTATATACCTTTAACTCAACAATAAACAGAATAAAGAATAAAAAAAACATGCTGTTCCCTTAAATGAGCTGCTGGTCTATCTTCACAGCATGAATGTGCAGTTCAGTATCATCTGCTGAGACTAATACATCTTGTGGTGGTTGTGGAGGATAAAGACTTTTAACACCAGTAACTGGATTCCCCTCTGAAGAGTGCATCTTACAGCCTATACCATACAGTGAGTTGCTATGAGCATATCAACACAGCAGAGCTAACAAAAACACACAAATCCATTGCCAATAGTGCTCTACAGGGTTAACAGACCAGTTTTTAATTTCTACTACTCAGCCCACTTGCAACTGTGAGTGAGCAGATACTAAAAAATACCCAATTCCCGGCACGAGGCACAAAATTGTATTGGAAAAGCGAACAATCCAAGTAGATTCCAGCCAAGTCCAGTAGTGAAGGTACCAAGCACGACTTCGCTAAGTGTTGGGATCACCTTATTTAATGCAACACTGCAGGATTATTGAGCAAATCGAGTGATTGGTTCAAAGCAGCCTCTGAGCCAGTGTTTGACCTTTCCAGCAGGGATCTGGACTCCGAACTTCCCTTCTCCACTCACTTCTGAGCAAATCTTCAAGGCTGACCCTAAGCAAAGCACCAAGGGCACTGGCGTGTCTACTTCAATATCCTTAGTCCCAGATCTGAGATCAAAGCTGTCCAGTTTCCACATCAAGTGCGGATTAACCCCCTTCCCTTTGAGGTCATCGAGGGAAGAGCTGATGGGAGTTTGATTTTCCCACTACACATCTGTTTTGGCAGCGACTTCTTTAACCGAAACCCTCGAACACGGGTTCATTGATTGGCTGAGACTTGAACAGAAGTGTCTACTTCTTCTGCTTTTTTCAAATGTTGTGCACACAAGAGGGTGTATGACTTGATTTGATTGAATTGTATCTATCTATTAGAAGTGGATTTTAAGTCAAAACACATATTCTGCATTTGGGCACCAATAACTCCAATTTAGCTAAATCTGAAAGTGGCTCAGATCATATTCTGGAGATAAGGGTTACAGCAGCTCTGTGAATGGTTCATTGTAGAGAATCTGCTGCACATACCCATTAAAAGCCAGCTTTTTTAATCTCAGCTCAAAGGTCATATATGTGTAGAATGTGTAAGACTAACATGACGTGTGGAGGCTGTGGAGAGTAAAGACTTTTAACACCAGTAACCGGATATCCCTCTGAAGAGTGCATCTGTCAGCCTATACCATACAGTAAGTAGCTAACAAACACCACTAACAAACACCACTTTCTAGAAACCATAACAACACAGTACATTATAAAATTCCTGCATGGCTATAAAATATTTTAGGGTATTTTTTGATAACAATATTGTTAGTGATATGACAAAATTTAAAATAAAATAAAAGGCATTTTAAGAATATATTACAGCAAAAAAAAAAACTTAATTTAATATTTTAATATTAATTTATATTTGGTGATATTACTGCAAAAATATATATTTATGGTACGATGTGGCGCACCACTATTTGAGATTTTCACAGATTGTAACAGAAGTCAATGAAGTAAACCACCAGGGTTATTCCACCAAAAATTGATTTATGAACTCTTAAAACTTTATGAATATGAACTTGTTTTCTTTGCATTATTTGAGGTCTGCATCTTTTTTTTTGTTATTTCAGCCATTTCTCATTGTTTTGCAAATAAATTCTGAGATGTTCATTTTACTCAAACATAAACCTACAAATATCAAAATCAGAGAAACTGATTCAGAAACTGAAGTGGTCTCTTAATTTTTTCCAGATTTGTATATATAGATTTGTATATGTAGCACTAGACAAGTTCTATTGGAATGAGGGACCTTGGGCAGATGGGTCTACCAATTGTCTTGGCCGTTGCCTGGCTGGGAGGTCCTGTCAGCTATAGCAAGACAGCGGAGAAGGTCAGGTCAGAGAAAGGGGGATTAGCTGATGGGATGGTGATTTCTGAAGGCTGAGGTCACAAAAACCACAGGTCAGCCTCAATCTCACTGATTTACTCCCTCGTCCTGAAGCCTCAACTCAACTGAAGCCTGGAAACTGTCCGATTTCAACTGAAATGTTTAGCTGAAATGTTCTTCACCTATGAGGTCAGCATCCCGAAGGCTCTTCTCAGGATGGATGGGGAATACTTCACTCAAACAAGAGGTCAAACAGTGTCCCAGACAGATGTGTGTACGGGAATTCTGGAACGAGATGTTTCTCTTTTACAGAGGAATGTATTTGTTCAGGCGTCGGGGATGATGTATTGCACATATTCACGTCAGAACACAGCGTGAGGATAGATAAAAATGATTGGCAGTTCTTTAAATGCTGATGCTTTTGATCTTGATGGTCTTACATACAGGTGCATCTTAAAAAATTTGAATATCATAGTAAAGTTCAAAATGTGAAACTCATATATTATATACAATAGATGTATTACACACAGAGTGATCCCTTTTAAGTGTTTATTTCTTTATTTGTTGATGATTATTACGGCTTACAGCCAATAAAAAAACAAAAATCAGTGTATATTATATACAGTTTATCACAAAAGTGAGTACACCTCATTCAGCGTTTTAAAAGAGCAGGATCCACTCATAAGTGAGTGCACGAGAAGCTCAGTGTCACGTCCAAATGCTGTTTTTAAAAGATAGGTGCAGGAGTGCTTTTGCTTCTGCAGAGATTGAAGAGGTGGGGGGTCAGCCTGTCGAATTGTTCTGCAAGGCTCTCACTCGAGAAGTACGCCTCTCCTAAAGTCTGTACACAAGAAAGCCTGCAAACAGTTTGCTTAAGACATGTCAACAAAGAACATAGATTACTGGAACCATGTCCTATGGTCTGATAAGAAGCCTGGTGGTGGGAATAATAGGAACCCAATAGAACATCTTTGGGGCGTCCTCAAGCAGAAGATGGAGGAGCTTAAATATCCTCCAGCTCTGTGATCACGTCATGAAGGAGTGGAAAAGCATTCCAGTGGCAACCTGTGAAGCTCTGGTAAACTCCATATCCACAAGAGTTAAGGCAGTTCTGGAAAATAATGGTGGCCACACACGATTTTGACACTTCAGGAACTTTCACTAAGGGGTGTACTCACTTTTGTTGGCGGTGGTTTAGACGTTAATGGCTGTATATTGAGTTATTTTGAGGTGAGAATAAATTTACACTGTTATATAAGCTGCACACAGACTACTTTTCATTGTCAGTGTTTTCCCATAAAAGATATACTCAAATATCTGCAGAAATCTGAGGGGTGTACTCACTTTTGTGATACACTGTATATGTCTATCCATCAGTTTATATGATGCTCTCCTAAGACTTTTGCAATGGCAGTGTAAAAAAAGTGCAAAACACCCACTTACTATGTACTACGTACATTAAATGCAGTATGAAGCAATTAATCACCAATAAAAAATGCATATCAAATATAACTCATAATATCATTTAAACAAAGCTGGTCGACGCTGTAGGTCATGTAGACTCGTTTAAAGACCTGCTGTAAATTAAGTACTGGCCATTTTACAGCTCAGACCAGAGGGTGGTAAGCTAAACCTTTAATTTCATAAAACTGCTTTATTTCTCCAGTGTCCAATACTGAAGCCTTGACCAAACTGGAAACCATATTAATTCCTACTATGGATCAGAATTCGAGTTTGAACCGGGTCTTGTTTCCCCTGGATCCAGTCCTCAAGGCCTTTGTATGCATGAATGAGATCAAAACAAGAACTACAAGGTCCAGTTGAGGCCCAGACCCTGGCCCTAAGTGGTGAAGACAAGCCCAAACCCACTACATCTGGCTGAAACTAGGCAGGCAGGCCGTTATAACTGGTACTTCTGATGCCAGGCTCCAGAGTTAACCATGCCAACAGCTGCATCCTTCCTTTAGCTGCCTTTGGCTCCACTGAAAAAGATGAACTAGAAGCTTGAGGACGAGGAGATATCAGCAATAAAAAGTGCCCATCATGTCGACTTCTTGCATCTAAATTTGATCAAATTACAGCATTTTTTTATTCCGCTGTAAAAGATGAAAAACATTTCAAAGGCAATAAAATCCAGAATTTTTGTTTTTTGGCAAGAACTGCAAGTCTAAATACCACAATTCAGTGACCATCTTGAAACAGTCAACACACCAGAACCTACCTCCAAGTTTAAACCTAGAACAGTCCTGAAAAAACATTTGTTTCATTCGTTTTTTTTTTCTAAATAAATAATATTAACAAAGAGTTTATACCAGGGCTGTCAACGTTAAAGCATTGTGCTGAGACTATAATCTGGTCTCGATCCGTGAGCTGTGCCTTCTCAGCAGTTTAGCTCATTTAAAAAGATGTAAAGAAGTAGAAGAAGTATATTTGATAGCTGATATACTGGTCAACTGTTAACTTGAACAATGGCACTGGTGTGCCAGCTTGGTTAGTCCCAGCTGTAGGCTTTTGACTGGCATTTGTTTTATGGGTCAAATATTTGTAGAATGTGTAAGACTTACATGTCTTGTGGTGGTTGTGGAGAATAAAGACTTTTAACACCAGTAACCAGACATCCCTCTGAAGAGTGCATCTTTCAGCCTATGCCATCCTATGAGTAGCTATGAGCATATCAACACACAACAGAGCAGAGCAGAGCTAACAAACACCACTAACCACATGGAACAGAAACAGTGAATACTACACTTAGCTACCATCATAAGTATAGTAGCAGCAGTAAAACATATATGATCACGAGACAAGTTCCATCCATTTGGAACCCATTTTAGGGCCTCAGCTGCACTCAACTGCTCAAATTACTGTTAGTTTCTGTAGAGGTTTGCTTGTGGTGAGAACGTGGCCTCGATTTGACCCAGCTATCAAATATATTGATTTTTAATTAAGCTAAACTGCTGATAAGGTGCAGTTTAATCTGATATGCGTATTAGCCAGATCATATACTGCTATGAACACCCTGGCTAGCACTGTTGGAGCAGCATTAGCATTAGCCGCTAACCGTGCTAAGTGCTAGCTCTTTTGCCATTTAGAGGTGAGTATTTCGGACTGCTGATAACCCTGGCTAGCACTGTTGGAGCAGCATTAGCATTAGCCGCTAACTGCAGTGCTAGCTCTTCCCATAGCTATTCAGAGATGAGTATTATCGACCTGTAGACTGCTGCTAACCCCGGCTGTGACTGTTGGAGCAGCAATAGCATTAGCCGCTAACCTCCCTTAGTGCTAGCTCTTTTGCCATTCAGAGGTGAGTGTATCGGACTGCAGACTGGTGATAACCCTGGCTAGCACTGTTGGAGCAGCATTAGCATTAGCCGCTAACCGTGCTAAGTGCTAGCTCTTTTGCCATTTAGAGGTGAGTATTTCGGACTGCTGATAACCCTGGCTAGCACTGTTGGAGCAGCATTAGCATTAGCCGCTAACTGCAGTGCTAGCTCTTCCCATAGCTATTCAGAGATGAGTATTATCGACCTGTAGACTGCTGCTAACCCCGGCTGTGACTGTTGGAGCAGCAATAGCATTAGCCGCTAACCTCCCTTAGTGCTAGCTCTTTTGCCATTCAGAGGTGATTGTATCGGACTGTAGACTGCTGCTAATTCTGGCTACCACTGTTGGAGCAGCTTTAGCATTAGCCTCTAACTGCAGTGCTAGCTCTTCACTTCGCTATTCAGAGATGAGTATTATCGGACTGTAGTCTGCATGTTTATCATGCTTAAAACAAGCTATGTTGGACGAACCGCTAGCTAATATCACACTGGCTAATGCTCCAGCCTTAGTGCTGGGGAAATTTGGGAATTTAAGCTTACTGTAAATAAAAGGAAGCGCTTTACTCACCCAAATAAACAGTTTTCAGGAGAGAAATCTGTGTAGATTAACATTCAGAGCTCGTTTAACTTTAAAATGCATTTTTTAAGGATTATAGTTTGGTTTTCTTAGCTCAACTTTACCCAGCTCAAGTTATTTAACCTACCCCACTACCACCAACCAGAGGCGAGACCTCCTGAACTAGAAGGGAAACATGTCGACACCCTTATTTCTTACTAGTGTTGCTTAAAATACCTTTTATATGAAAATAGACCAGAAAATAGATGTTCAGTGATAGTGCGCCTTATTATCCCGTGTGCCTTATAGTGTGAAATATAAAGTAAACCATAAAACTGTGCAGAATTCCAAACAAAACAGACAACATACCTGTCTACGTATCTCCGTCCTGCATCACTGACTTCCACGCCCCTCGGACCGTATGAAAACGCAGGCTGCCGCAGAAGCCTGTATCTCAGTGGCTCGCAGTTCTGGCACAGCGGGCAGTCAGGCCTGGAGGTTAGCATGGTAGCATCGATCTCCAGGTGCTGCTCCATGGTGAAGAACTGCACCCCGTACACCTTCTCCTTAACGTCCAGTTTGAGGGTCAGCGGGGTGTCGCAGAACACGTTGCTCGGACCCAGCGAGATGTTGTGCCCACCTACAGTCAGCAGCATGATGTTCTGGATGGCGGGTAGCGCAGTTTCCTCGGGGGAGCAGAAGGTGACCCAGACGGTGAGCGATTCAGGTACAACGGGGAAAGCAAACTCCAGCTGGAGCATGCAACCCTGCAGGGGGCAGGGTGGAGGCACCAGGCCCACGTCCATGCCGTTGTGGGGGCTCCAGGTACGGACGCTTGGCTCGCACACTTGCTCCACATCGGGCGGACCTGGGAAATGTAGAAAATTGGATTTACATGGTGGATTGGGATAATGTATTTAGATTTTCAGTCATTTTAGTCCCATACTAATGACAATGTCACTGATTTTAATGCTAAAATGATTCATAAAATAACCTCTGGTTATACAGCTCTGGAAATAATTAAGAGACCACTTCAGTTTCTGAATCAGTTTCTCTGATTTTGCTATTTATAGGTATATGTTTGAGTAAAATGAACATTTTTGTTTTATTTTATAAACTACGGACATCATTTCTCCCAAATGCCAAATAAAAATAAGAAAATGAGAAATGGCTGAAATAACAAAAAAGATACATAATGCAAAGACAATGCAAACACGTTATTATACATAAAGAGTTTTAAGAGTTCAGAAATTAATATTTGGTGGAATATAACCAAGATGGTTTTTAATCATAGTTTTTTTTTATGCATCTTGGCATCATGTTCTCCTCCACCAGTCTTACACACTGCTTTTGGATAACTTTATGCTGCTTTACTCCTGGTGCAAAAATCAAAATCAAAAAGTAGTTCCGCTTGTTGGTTTGATGGCTTGTAATTATTTATCTTCCTCTTGATTGTATTCCAGAGGTTTTAATTTGTCAAAATCAAAGAAACTCATCATTTTAGCTATATTATTTCTATTCACATCAACGTGTGGATAAATATTCCGTAATATCCAGTAGACAAAAGAGTTTTTTACAGATTTTCTCAGGTATGGAGGCACTTGATAAAGCATTCAATTTTGATATGCATAGATAGATACAGAACAGATAGTTCACACCATTCTAGTCAATGGTAAGCCTCAAGTCCACAAAACAAGTCAAATGCTTTAGATAACTCATTGTGTAGCATAGCCATTATTTATATATGTGTTTTAAACACATATCAGCTAATTATTGCTAAAGTGGGTTATCATTCTCTTACACAGGGGTACCAACCTTTAGCAATTTAAAGGACATTTGTGGTAAAACTCATACATTTCAGTCAGACTCTACTATGCACAAATGTTAGCGTTCTAATCCACCAGCTTACTATGTCAGTCATGTGATTGCTCAATTCAAAACAGGTTGAAAACCATCGCTGTAGACAGCAGTGTGTAAATCGAGTAGCCACTCCCATCTCAGTCATTTATGCCAATGTTTTTCATCCACGCAAATTGCTGTTAATTTTTTTTTACTATAAAGCAACCTGCTGGGGTATGAGCTACTTGTCTTTTTAGAGGCACAATCGCTTTAAAAGCAGACCAAACATTCTCTTTAACGGCTTAAACGGCAGAATAATACTCCATTTATAACCTGTTGTGGTCGATGCACTGGAAGGAAATTTCTTCATTCCGAAACCCCTGGAGTAAATGGATGTCAAAAGGCCATGAAAGTGTTCATATCAGTTCCTAAATGCGTAGCCATGAGGGCATATGTGTTTTCTGCTGATCCGGAAAAATGATGTAATTCCTTTGATCCTGCGTGAGTGGAGCGAGTCTCCATGCTTGCCAACAGTCCGGCAAATATTTTCTCTTATTCAGCAAGGGATATGGAGTAGATTTCAGCTAATCATATTTCAGGCAAAGAATAATAACTCTCCATTCCAACAGCACGAGTCCAAGCCATTGTTATTCAGAACCTTCTGCTTATCACGTAGATTCTATTCCTGGTGAGTTTTGTGGAGAGCAAACCTTTTATCTCCAGAACGGCGTTCCTCAAAGGATCCCGACCCTTTAATACTGAGCTATTTCATTAGGAGGTCAAGTGGGAGATGTGGAATGCCGACACATTCCGTTATTGCATTTCTTGTTGGAGCAAGTAGCATCGACAGCCGTCCCTGAAGCCATATGGGAACATGATGGGCAGTAAATGCATTAGCAGGAACGTCACGCGACGTCCTGGAAGGCAGGGAAGTCTTTAAGACGGTGGCGGTACAACTCTACGGTTGAGGACTCTACCGCTGAATGATCGCCTGCCACAATTGGGAGTTGCATAATGCAATGACGATGAGGTCACCATGTCCATCGAATTGTTTACCGGTAGCTTATTATTAGCCACAAGCTAGCAAAAAGATCTGCCCAGAGTTTGGGCCAATACAAGGCTTCTGCTTTTTGTTTCTGCAGTCATATTTAGAGCCAATTGAATTCATCACACATTATATCCCCTGCTTTCTGATCACCCTAGTCTCTGCACCAACCTCTAGTGGTCCATCGACTGGTCCTGATATTAAACCTGCTAGATATTTGATGAGGGATTGGCCACTCAACAATTACTTCAATTAGCGGTTCTTTTAGAAGTTCAAGAAGCGACATTGCAAGCAAGCCAACACTGAGTAAACACTGTTTTGTCCCTGACTTGATGCTTTTATCTGGGACTGATTTTGTAGTCTACAGTGTGAACCCAGTCTAAGTGGTCCTGACAATAATTGTAGAGGTTTTAGAGTCTAGAAAGACCTTGGAGAGTCTGATCCAAGGTTCATATGTATGTGACACTATATACATTTAGTCTAGTCAAACTACCAGATGTAGAGCCATAAAGAGGTCCAAATATTAAATATTGACCGCTCAACATTCACCTAGATTAGCAGTTCTTTAAGGAATTGAAGAAGCAAAATTGCAAGCCAGCCAATATCGAGTAAAAGACTATTGTCCCCCCAACTTGATGCCCTTGTCTGTGCTTTCTAAGAACAAGCAGCAAACTGGCACTGATTTTGTAGACTACAGTGTGAACCCAGTCTAAGTGGTCCCTGACAATAATTGTAGGGGTTTGAAATTAGTAAGATACACCTGATACAAGGTTCATGTGTATGTTACACTGTATACATTTAGTCCAGTTATACCACCAGGTGTAGAGCCATGAAGAGGTCCAGATATTAAATCTGCTAGATATCTTCTTTTGATTATCAGTTGTTTTAGGAGTTCAAGAAGCGAAATTGCAAGCAAGCCAACACTGAGTAAACCCTGATTCGTGCCTGACTTGACGCTCTTGTCTGTGCTTTCCAAAAACAACCAGTGAATGAACAACTGGGACTGATTTTGTAGTGTACAGTGTGAACCCAGTCTAAGTGGTTTCTGGATTAAATGTAGGGGTTTTAAACATTAGAGTAAGTGCACCGGAAAGTCAAAACCAATCAATTTGCCACTGATTTGCAGACGATTTGCCATTGATTAATTTGAGGAGTTATTTTTGTTCCTACCACCCATACCTCACCACCTTCAACTCAAAAAAGGGCTAATCAATTAGCTTATTAGCTAAATACATGAATATATTTAGGGCATTTTCACACCTGTAGTTGGTTTCTATAGTCTGGATCAGTTGATGAGATTTTTTTTTTGGAGCGTTTTCTCCCTCTGTTTGGTTTGGTTTCACAGAGGCATAAATCTAAACGGACAAAAATGCACACCCATAAACCATGCGAGCACATCGTCTCCTCTGATTGGTCAGAAAATATGCTGCTGAACTTTAAAATACAGTGTTTTCAATGGGACGTACAGCACAGATGTTGTAGACGGAGTCGGACAGATGCGAGCAGTGAACCCTGCACACACTGCATGTGTAAATAGCATGGAGCAGCAAAGATAGCGTTTGTTCCTAGCTGTGGTAATTAGCAATCATCTGATTAATATATCACACTGAGGGTACAAACAAACCAGAGTTCGTTTTAACTGGACAAAATAGTGCTGGTGTAAAAATGGCCTTAGATACATTCAGTGCATTAAAGGACTTCCTCCTTCATTTTCCTGTACTTGACAATAATTGGTTTGTATGTTGCCGATTGTTGGCAGCGAGTGGCCACTATTGGAAAGTGTTCCAGCCTTCAGTGTGGGCCAACAGCTTATTTTATGCATGAAGTTGCATTAATGCAATAATGATGAGTTCACCATGTCCATCTGACTGTTTACTGATACAAGCTCAAAGTACCGGGCTTCCATCAGCCAAAATCCAGCCAGGCAACTTTACCTCATACACAGCAGTCCAACCACATTTGGAGGCGATTGCATTTCACTCATTTGACTGGGAGTGACATACACCAGCATTTATCACACACACAGCGAGAAGAACAGAGTTAGCGCTCGCTCGGCAGACGCTATGTTCTTCTGCTGCTTTTCCTTCGTGCAATTCCAAGCTGGCAATGGCAAAACACCATTTGCTAACCTCATTTCTGGGTAGCGCACAAAATTCCAGTGTTTAATCAACTGAGCAGTGAATTGGCTTTCCAGGCCACATCATCAACACTTTTATTATTCTTAGCATGTGTGTGGCCAGTGTAGAGCAGAAGAAAAGAGGAGAAGAAAAGAAGAAAAAAAAGGGAAAAAACACAACGGTCGCGGACACTACGGTACGTGCGAGGGTTTTGAGCCAGTTGGAGCATTTGGGCTAAACTATGCAAGGAATATAAGCATTTCTTAGGCATCGTTTTCGAGAAGCATTACATAACTACTAAAAGTCATGCATTGTTACATCATTTCCATGTCATTTTAGATTTGGTATATAAGTGTCTTTTCAACATTACTTAAGTGGTTGACCCATAGAAAGCCAGTTTCTTCTTTTCTAAGCATGTGTGTCTTGTGTAGAGCAAAATTTGAAATGAAGAAAATGAGAAAAATAACAAAGATTGCAGACATTACATTGTCCAGTTAGCAAAAATCTCTCAAGACATTTCTGGGACAAGTATCTCATGTAAAGTCTGAGTTATATCATCTTGATACATTTTAATCTATTTTAATCTATTCTGGCCCAAGCGCTTAACTTACATCCAAGGCGAGTGCTGCATGTGCCAACACCCCGGCTGCTGAGTATAATATGGGAATCGAAGGGAATCACATTTCCCAATACCGCGGTTGTCAAGTATAAACCACATTCTGCTCAATACAAGATGTCATGCATTGTTATACTATTTCCATGCCCTTTACATTTAGCAACAGAGATATCATAGACAGCCCAGATAGCAAAAATCTATTATTTTTATTTCTGGGCCAAATATCACACGCTGAGTCAGAGTTACATCAGCACGATACAGATTTAACCTAATCTGACCCAAACGCTTGACTTACATCCCCGACTGCTGAGTATAATATGGGAATTGTCAGGGAGAATCTAAGCCAATGTTGACATACATCAGTCAATCTTAGGACAATTCTTTATGCAACGAAAATGAGAAAATTTAAGAATAAAAAAATGAGGGTGGATCTCAGCTAATGCTGCCTTTTGGCCTAAATTAGCCTTCTTCTACAAGGTCACTGAGAGCAAACTTTGAGGAGAATTAGAGAATTAGCTTACGATATGTACAAGGGTTTTTAGCCTGAACCAAATGTGCCAGAACCCCGGTTGCTGAGTATAATATGGCAATCAGCCCAAATTGCATTTTCCAACACCCTGGTTGTCAAGTATAAACCACATTCTGCCCAATTTTCTCAGCTAAATCTCAGCTAAACTCGGGGGGAAGAACCCCCGTTGCTGAGTATAATATAGGAAACTTCGCAAAATGCATTTCTGTTGGCATGCTGGTCTAAATTAACCTACTTCTACAAGGTCACTGAGAGCAAACTTTGAGAAGGATTAGAGAACTAGCTTCCAATATGTAGCCTGAACTGAATGTGTCAACACCACAATTGTTGAGTGTAATATGGGAATTGGCCCAAACCACATGTGCCAGAACCCCGGTTGATGGGTATAATATGGGAATTGGCCTGAATCGCATTTTCCAACACCCTGGTGGTCAAGTATAAACCACATTCTGCCCAATTCTGCAGGGCTAATCTCAGCTAATGCTGCCATACATCAAACAATCTCAGGACAATTCTTTAAGCTAAGAACATTGGAAAATTTAGGAATAAGGAAATAAGGGTGGATCTCAGCTAATGCTGCCTTTTGGCCTAAATTAGCCTTCTTCTACAAGGTCACTAAGAGTAAACTTTGAGGAGAAAAAGAGAGTTAGCTTATGATATGTACAAGGGTTTTTAGCCTGAACCGAATGTTCCAGAACCCCGGTTGCTGAGTATAATATGGGAATCAGCCCAAACTGCATTTTCCAATACCCCGGTTGTCAAGTATAAACCATTTTCTGCCCAATTTTCTCAGCTAAATCTCAGCTAAACTCATGGGTAAGAACCCCCGTTGCTGAGTATAATATAGGAAACTACTTTCTGTTGGCATGTTGGTCTAAATTAGCCTACTTCTACAAGGTCACTGAGAGCAAACTTTGAGGAGAATTGGAAAATTAGCTTACAATATGTGGCCTGAACCGAATGTGACAACACCCCAGTACAAACCACATTCTCCCCAATTTTGTAGGGTGAATCTTAGCTAATGCTGCCAATCAATAGTCAATTTCAGGCCAATTCTTTATGCTAAGATTCAAAAATAAAACAAATTAGGGTGAATCTCAGATAATGCTGTCATACTTCAGCCAATCCCAGGCCAATGGTACTTTCTCTGAGTATCATTATTTGTTTAGTGTATGACAACTGTTGGTCTTTTGGCCTAAATTAGCCTACTTCTACAAGAAGGATTAGAAAATAGGCTTACAATACACGGAACCAAGGTACAACGTTTTTTACCAAGCTCTTATCCCATACATAGAGGAGCTGGAGCAGCTGGGCTGAACTGTGCATGGAATCCTTCACTAACTATTATTTAACTACACCTCAAGAATGTGTGTGTTAGCGAGTGTGTTTGTGGGTGGGAGGGAGGGGTATTTCCTTATTTAAGCAGGGGCAATTACAACTGTGCATAATATGTAATGGCCATAATCACCGAGGTAGTCATTTCATAAGACGAATGACTGTTATTTATTATGAGAATTGCTCCAAGGTGGACTAATAGCCCGGCTCCTTCAGTCCTCCAGGCGTTGAGAGCCGGGGTTCGGTCGCTTCGGCAGCGGTGGGCTTATTTTCAAGGTGACCCGAGAATTCTTCCATGAATCAGGGCCTCACATTTTCACTTGATTGGCTAATCCCATAGCGGCATTAGCTTGTCTAGGAAACCGCTCATTCTAGGGAAAAAAAGGGGCGGGGGGATGGGGTGGTGGAAGCGCCGTTGGATGGCGTCCAGCTTAATTGCAGTGAGTTTAAGGCTGAGTGTTCATCTGTTCTCACTGACCTCCCAGTATCATGTGGGAATGGAGCTGGGAGAATTACGGTGAGAAGCAGCAGCTGACCGGGATATAGATGGCTAAATAATGAGCCAATGAAAAACAAGCTAAGGCACAGAGTTTTGCTTTAGTGAAGGTTGGTGGCCTCTCATTTCCTAGAAGCGGTAGGCCGGTCTGGTGCTGATGCAACAGTCGGCCCATTGAGGCACTGTCTCCGCCTGACCTTGGTGCCCGAAGCAGTCGAATTAAACTATTTGTCAACATGTTTTGGAGGGTGATTGTAACGGTAGTTCTGAGGGCGCGTCTGGAAAGCCTCAGGAAAGGTCTAGAAATTTCATTTTAAAACAAAAATAGTTACGATTACCATTGATTCTTATTGCAAAGCAAAACCTGTGGATCCCCTGGACCAAATCTGCAAACCTGAATTGGAACTTTTTCTAGCTTCCAAAGAAAAAAAATCATCTAATTTTAACGATATATTGTGTTTCTCTTTATGTCAGGTTCACACTACTCGACTTTTACTTTTACATTTTACTTTCTAATTATTTTGCTTCTGTTTGTTTTTCTTTATCTCCTTTTTCTTTATCTACTCATTTCACTTATTATTGCTTTAGTGAAACACTAGTGTGTCTCATATATTATATAGATGTATTAAACACACAAAGTGATCTATTTAAAAAGTTTATTTTTTATATTATTGATGTTTATTATGGCTTACAGCCAATGAAAACCCAGTGCAGTGTTTTCCTGGAAAATCTTACAGCACTTCATGCTTCCCTCTGCTGATAACAACTTTTATAGCGATGCAGATTTCATTTTCCAGCAGGACTTGGCACCACACTGCCCACACTGTAGCAAAAGTACCAATTGGTCCTATATAATATTTTAATTGTCTGATACACTGATTTTTGGGTTTTCATTGGCTGTAAGCCGTAATAATCATCAATAACAAAATAAATAAAAAAAGATTTTTTCTACTTCAAATTCAATCGATTACTCTATCGTAATGGTTTACAACTCTGGTCTTGGAGGACCCTTGTCCTGCACATTTTAAAGGTTTCCTGCTTTAATTCACCTTATTCATCTTAGGAAGGACTCATAGCTAAATATTGATTGACCAACTGGTTGATTGATGTGCTAAATTCTGCTACTCTGCCTGAATCTGACTAGCTTTTTTTAATGCAAAAGTGTTGTAAAAAAGAATTAATTCCCTTTATTCCTGTAAATCTACTAATCTACCAGTAGTACCAATCTAAGTGTTAGCATGGAAATCTAGGGCATTTTTGGGACATTTCCTAGATTTCCAAGCTAACACTGTAGATTTACAGAAATAAAGGAACTTCTTCTTTATGCTTATCCCAAAAAAATCAATGTAATGCCTTCATAACTACCATTACAGTTGCCCCCAAAACTGGCCTAGCACTTTCTAAAGGAAAATCTACAGTTACAGTAGACACAGTTATCACCAATGCATTTTGTTGTATCTATACTGCTGCATGTGAACAGGAGTTGGCACCAGTTCTTTTTCTTCTTATATTGTTTAATGGGTGACGATGGACTCCAAACCATCTAAGAGTTTTTTAAACTACAAATTAACTGGACCATAGTTTGTGGTTTGGAGACCACCTCTTTTGGCTACACCATATTTTGGTTTGGACCAAACTAAACAGTCCAAAGGTCCAGATCAAACAAGCTAGGCCTGAAAGCACCCTAAAATACGATACCAGGGGCTCCTCCAGGACCAGGGTTAGAAACCCCTGTTCTACAGCGCCGCTCAGAAGAAGCCCATTCACTACCTTTATTATGAATAGTGTAGGTTTCACCTAGCGACGCAACTCCGCTAGGTACCTGGGCGAGAATGTGGGAATGGTGCCCAGCTGTGGGACTCCAACTGCCTGAACCCTTTCCACTCCCACACAGCCTCTCCAGCAAACCCCACTAAAAAAATATGACGAGTAATATTTACTTAAAAAAAAGTTTCACAACTTTCTGCACACTATTTTTTAGTAATTTTAAATACAGATAAATTTAATAAACTTTAATTCGGGTTCAAGACATAAATGTTACATAGAGTAAATAAGTGAACTGAACTTCAGTCAATCCTTTCTTTTAGTAAACTTTACTTCATTTATTTTTACTGAATCAATCCTTTCTTTTAGTAAACTTTACTTCATTTCTGCATACAATATTACCTAATTACATTTACTCAATTTATACAATATTACTCAAATAATTTATGATACTGATAAATTTATGATTTATGATGGCATGTAATATATTCGTTATAGTATACTAAACTATACTATACCATTCTATAAAATACTAAAAATAATGTATTACACGCCATTCATGTGTTGAGACAGTGAGCCTTGGTCTGTTTACAAAATAAATCTTTCAGATTATGCAAATATTTAAACGTGTGTTTTAACTAAAATTATACATAATAATATTGTAAAAATTAAGTAATTGTAATTAGGTAATATTGTATATAGAAATTTAGTAAAGTTTCCTTCTAAAAGAAAGGATTGATTCAGTAAAAATAAATGAAGTAAAGTTTACTAAAAGAAAGGATTGATTCAGTAAAAATAAATGAAGTAAAGTTTACTAAAAGAAAGGATTGATTCAGTAAAAATAAATGAAGTAAAGTTTACTAAAAGAAAGGATTGATTCAGTAAAAATAAATTAAGTAAAGTTTACTAAAAGAAAGGATTGATTCAGTAAAAATAAATTAAGTAAAGTTTACTAAAAGAAAGGATTGACTGAAGTTCAGTTCTCTTATTTACTCTGTGTAACATTTAAGTCTTGAAACCGAGTTGAAGTTACTTAAATTTATCTGAAATTAAATTTACTTAAAAAAAGCAAATGCAGAAAGTTGCAAAACTTTTTAAAAGTAAAATTTACTAATCATTTTTTTTCAGTGTACATGCGAACACGGCTAAGGTACTACTACTGCCTGCCCTCTCGCCACCGCTGCCGCTGCCGCTGCCGCTGTTCAAAGCCAGCCTGGGTGATTAAAACAATGTCCAGATGCAGACTCCATTACCCAGACTCTGACTGGGGGACTCCTTTCCATATGCTTTTCCTGGAAGTCTCCTACGGTCCGGCTGGTCTCTTCAGAAACCCCTGCAGCCGGCTGGTTTGAATCAGCGGTAGTCCGGGGGTTTCGTCTCGTGTGGATGTCACAAAACCGCATCACACTACACAGTGGCCTTAAGTACCTTTGGTCCATTTCCACATGGTTTCCCCCATCCACCGTTTTTTTCCCTCGTTTTTTTCCAACTCACTCTCACTCTCTTTCTCTTTCCTCTTTCGTCAGCCATAATTCTCCCGGCTGTAAAGATTTACGAGGGGGTGCTCCTGCTCCCATCTGAGCGTTTGCCGGTTTGGGGACGTGACGGGGCGGTGGTGTGAGGACACGGGCGTAAATAATCACACGAGCGAAAGGGAAGAAAATGAATGAAGTTGCACAAGGCCCACAAATCTCTGACATCTAAACAATTGACAAAGATTACAACTAAACAAATTAATTATACAAGTGTTTTTTCATTATTTAAAATGTACAGGGGTTGGACAATGAAACTGAAACACCTGGTTTTAGAGCACAATAGTTTGTTGTGGTGACGGACAGTTCTAGTGGAAACAGGAGAGTTGAGGTGCACATTGAATTCTGCGTGATTTGATCAGCCGTGGTTTTATGTTTTTTGGATACAATCCGGGTTAGCACCCGAACATCCCTTTCAGACAGCTTCCTCTTACAGCGTCCACAGTTAATCCTGTTGGATGTGGTTGGTCCTTCTTGGTGGTATGCTGACGTTACCCTGGATACCGTGACTCTTGATGCATCACAAAGACTTGCTGTCTAGGTCACAGATGCTCCAGCAAGACGTGCACCAACAATTTGTCCTCTTTTGAACTCTGGTATGTCACCCATAATGTTGTGTGCATTGCAATATTTAGAGTAAAACTGTGCTCTTACCCTGATAATTGAACCTTCACACTCTGCTCTTACTGGTGCAATAATGTGCAGTTAATGAAGATTGAACACCAGGCTGCTCCAATTTAGCCATGAAACCTCCCACACTATTTCATTATCCAATCCCTGTATCTTAAATTAATACTTACATAGCTTAGATAAACAGTTTTGCACATCTTGGCTGGATTTTCTCAGTTTTATGAGGTAGAGTCACCTGGATTTTTTTAGGCTTTCAGTTAACAGCTGTGCTGAACTTAATTACTTGAATTTCTTGTCTCTTAATAGAGTGTTTGAGAGCATCAGGTGTAACGTAGTGAAGAGGTAGAGTTACAGGTATACAGAGAATAATAGCTCTATTTGAGTAATGTTCCAATCCATATTATTAGAAGCAAGAACTACTCAACTAAAGGAATAAAGAAATAAAAGTTAGTCGAGGTGAAACATTTGAAGAACTTTGAAAGTATCCTCAAGTGCAGTCTTCGCAAAGACCATAAAAAAATGTTATTATGATGAAACTAAGAAAAAAAATGAATAATGATGGAATTGAAGTTAAATATCCTTCTTTGAGCTGAATTCTACACCCCTACATGGGCTCACATAAACTCCAGGGTCTGAAGCAGCTGTGAGGGAGTCTTGGGGGCTCGGAAAGAAGGACAAACACACACGAGAGGGGCTCTGGAGGGGGGAGTCGCTCGTCACTCACGGGAAACCATTCCAGGAGGGAAAAACAGGGGAGGGTTTATTCAGCGCTTACAGCGGCAAGCCTGGACATGCCTCAGCAACACACTGTTACCAGTGAAGAGCGCAACGTGCATCCAGAGACTGTCACTGCGGAAAAACGATACCTCGTATACACCGAGCAAGCATAACATTATGACCATTTGCTTGTTCCAACACCCATTATTCAATATACAGGGGTTGGACAATGAAACTGAAACACCTGTCTTCGTTTTAGTGTGGGAGGTTTCATGGCTAAATTGGAGCAGCCTGGTGTCCAATCTTCATTAATTGCACATTATTGCACCAGTAAGAGCAGTAAGAGTGTGAAGGTTCAATTAGCAGGGTAAGAGCACAGTTCTGCTCTAAATATTGCAATGCACACAACATTATGGGTGACATACCAGAGTTCAAAAGAGGACAAATTGTTGGTGCACGTCTTGCTGGAGCATCTGTGACCAAGACAACAAGTCTTTGTGATGCATCAAGAGCCACGGTATCCAGGGTAACGTCAGCATACCACCAAGAAGAACCAACCACATACAACAGGATTAACTGTGGACGCTGTAAGAGGAAACTGTCTGAAAGGGATGTTCGGGTGCTAACCCGGATTGTATCCAAAAAACATAAAACCACGACTGATCAAATCACGCAGAATTCAATGTGCACCTCAACTCTTCTGTTTCCACCAGAACTGTCCGTCACCACAACAAACTATTGTGCTCTAAAACCAGGTGTTTCAATTTCATTTTCCAAAGCCTGTACTATTTTAAACCTCCTGAAACATCATATAAACAAATTATTTTATCAATATTTAGTGCATTGGTGCTCCTTACCACTGACAGGTAATGTTTCAATTAGGATAATTGGCTAATTCACTAATTTTTCATTAAAAAAATGCATGTTCAAACTTTTTTTTAAATGTTTCACTACTTTATTACTATATAAAATACAATAAGTTTGACATAATACTGAATCTTTACATTGCAATTTTTGTTTTTTGCAGGGGTGGTTGCAAATACTGTATGTGAGATGAATCTTTTTTCATATTATATGTTGATTACACTTATTAAGGCAAGCAAAAGAAGATTTATACTGAAAAAAAACATATTTTTTCATTTTCCTAGATCTTCAAACTTTAAAACAAGTTCACTTTGACCCAGAACATAACAGGAGGGTTAAGTGTTTTTATTTATTTTATTGTTGATGATTATTAAGGCTTACAGCCAATGAAAAAAAAACAAAAAATCAGTGTCTCAGACAATTAAAATATTATATAAGACCAATTGGTGCTTTTGGCAGTGGTGTGGGCTGTGTGCCAAGTCCTGCTGGAAAATGAAATCCCCATCTCAAAATCCTCATAAAAAGTTGTGAAGTGCTGTAAGATTTTGTGGGAAAACTAAACTGCACTGACTTTGTACTTGATAATAAAACACAGTGGATCAACACCAGCAGATGACATGTCTCTCCAAACCATCACTTGTGGAATTGTGAAAAATTCACACTAGACCTCGAGCAGCTTGGACTGTGTGTCTCTCCACTCTTCCTCCAGACTCTGGTCTCTTGATTTCCTTGATGAAATGCAAATTGTATTGATGGTCAGTGATGGTTTGTAGAGACATGTCACCTGCTGGTGTTGGTCCAACAAATGTCTGTAACATTTCTCTAACATTGACTAATATAGAAGCATGAATGATAATTTTATTTAGGATTATCCAACCAATTTCAAGACTTTTTGTGTACTTCTATCTGGCAGATTTTCTCCTTCCCTCAATAAATAAACCTAAAAGAAGTTCTCGAAGGAACCACTATCGTTTTACTTGATAAAACAGTTTTATATTGTTCGAAAACATCCAGAAATAGGTTGAATAGCCCTAAAATATCCTTAAACAATCACATAACAAGAAATATTATTAGATATATTGGCTAGGCTTAGGATGCGTTCACTCGCCAAGGTATTTCGTGCAGAGTGTGCACGTTTGGGAATGTTTTGCTTGGAGTTGAAAGTTAAGGTTTTGGCGGCGAGCGCCGACCCTACGAGAGATCCAAAAGGGTCTACGGAAATTGAAGATTTAAGGAAATTGTACAACTGTATGAAAGCCTCCCGTTAACAAGGGGCTGTTAACAACAAGTTCCTGACTTGATCCATTAATGATGGAACGTCGATTGCCATCAGGAGTCGCTCTTTGAAGTGCGAACCTCCAAATATATCTCAAGCCCTTTTCCTTACGGAGACCGAGATCACAATCCAGAACAATCCTCTTGGCACCAAACTCTCCCAATTGCAGGATTTGGAGTAATGGCAAGAAAACGTACTGCGCTTGTTCTTCCAGCGACTCTACTGGCAGGAAAACTGAACGGCTTAGATGCACTGAAAAGTCATGCACTGAAATTTAGTGACTGTTTTTACTGTATCTGAAGGGAGATATCCCTCTTGTTTATTAGGAAAAAAGAAAAAAAGTTGGATTCGTAGAGCAAGTATACAGATTGCATTGCATTGGGGTCATACAAAAACCTGTTTTAATAAGCCGTGGTTTTATGTTGTTTGGATACAATCCGGGTCAGCACCCGAACATCCCTTTCAGACAGCTTCCTCTTACAGCGTCCACAGTTAATCCTGTTGGATGTGGTTGGTCCTTCTTGGTGGTATGCTGACATTACCCTGGATACCGTGGCTCTTGATGCATCACAAAGACTTGCTGTCTTGGTCACAGATGCTCCAGCAAGACGTGCACAAAAAATTTGTCCTCTTTTAAACTCTGGTATGTCACACATAATGTTGTGTATTTTTCCATTTTAATGATGAAGAAACCAATAGAAATGAGTCCAAATGGCTTGGAACTCAATTGTTTAGTTTACATTTATTGTGAAGATGATTGTGCTTGATACACTATATGGGCAAATGTATAGCAATATACCTCTAAATCATTGGATTCAAGTCTTTTATTCAGCACCATTGCCATGTGAATAATAAAATCCAGTAAAAGTGGAGTGCATGGGATAGAGAAGAATGGGCGGAGCTAAAGAGCTCACTGACCACTGAACTCCAGTGTAGCACTGTAATAAAATGGTAACACTTCAACAAGTCAACTGCAAAGCTCAACACCTGATGTTAGAACTGTAAAGGGGACCGACTACACATTAATGACTAAGGATGCCTATGGGTTTGGACATCATTATACTTCTTCTTTGTGTATAAGGTGTAGGTGTCCCAATACTTAAAAAAAAAAAAGATTAAACAAGTATAAAATAAAACAATTGGTTAAAATAAAAAACCTAAAGGCACTTCTCCTCTTAAAGGCACAATAGGTAGGATTTCCTTGATTATTGAACTTTTTAAAGAAGTAAAATTACAGCTTGAAACCATTGAGGTGTAATAGGAGGAATAGCGGTCCTTTAGTGTCTGTGCCGGAGCTCCTCTGAGCTCAAACCAGACTCTGTAAGTTTTCTAGGTGGCCGCGACCAACGCTCGCGAGAACTGCGACCTGCTTTCCAGCAATGAGACCTGCTTTCCGACCTGTATGTAGTTCTAACAGTTCTACAAGGACTACAAAATCCCGCTATTTGGAGTTGGTTAATCCTTTACAGAAGCTAACTAGTAGTGATGGACACAGCAGCTCTTTTAGATGAACTGAATCATTAGAATCCGTTCACTAAAAAGATTCGTTCAAAAGATTCGTTCATTCAAATGAATATTTTGTGCTGTTCGTCTGTGCTGTACCGGAGAAGCTCCGGTGAATTCAGATAGTACCAGATAAAGACTAAAAGATTATAAGTAAATCAGTGGGTATTTCTGTTTTGTAAGGAGCTTAAAATGTAAATACGAGAGTTAAAAGGTTATTGAAACGACCAGAGTGTAAATATGTGATATATAAGTCGGGTTAAATGTGTAAATATATCATGTTAAGTGTAAAATATGGCTGTTTGTAAACTTAGCTTTCAGTAACCACATCCAACCACATCCAACAGGATTAACTGTGGATGCTGTAAGAGGAAGCTGTCTGAAAGGGATGTTCGGGTGCTAACCCGGATTGTATCCAAAAAACATAAAACCACGGCTGATCAAATCACGGCAGAATTCAACGTGCACCTCAACTCTCCTGTTTCAACCAGAACTGTTTGTCGTATCAGTTTCGTTGTCCATCCCCTGTATTGGTCCTATACTTTTAAAGGAATCTACGTAGCTTGACTTAAAAGAACACATTGTGCCTTTTTGTACTTATAAAGTATCTTTTTTTGACAGTGTACCCTATGGACAGGTACCTCTGGAACTAAATCAATCATAAATCAATGTTCTTTTACATCAGTTTAAGTGATGCACTGTGCACAGTGTGAACATTCTGATCCTAAGACCTGACCTAAAGCGAAAATGGATCCCTATTAAATAAATAAAAGAACAATTGCGCAACTGTTTTGGCTGTTAGCGCGGATCGTTTTCATCGGCTATAAACACCTTCATCAGAGGCAGCACATCTTCCTTTCACATGGCTCCAAAATCCCTGAGGCCACCGAAAAACCTCCCGATCTGCAGAGTAAGAGCATCCCGGCGAACTGACACACCGCTGTTTTAGGCCGGCCACGCTCGCAAACAATAATTAATAAAGCAGCTGTCGGAGAGTTTTGCGGCAGCACAGCTGTGCAGACTATTTATAAAAGCCAAATTCCACCTCTTGCCCAAACCGATCTCTCTCTCTCTCTCTCTCTTTCTCTCTTTCTCTCTCTCTCTCCACAGTTGTTCAGAGAAAGAGAGAGCGAAAGAGCAAGTGAAGGAAGACAGAAAGGAAAAAATCATCCAGGGAAGGCAGCCTATTTTAGGTATGTTGCTGATTTCATCTTTTCATGCAGCCCTTGGCCTAGCTGGAGTGAAGGAGCCGAGACGGCAAGTGCGCATTGAAAAGACGAGCGGGAGGGCGAGCGGTGCGGGTTTAAGAGATGTCTGGCTTCATAGTACATTGATGACATATTCATAAAGCCCACAATGCATCAAGCACCCGGAGAGAAGATCTAAGTCACTCAGAGCGTTCTGCCGTTTCCTGGAGCGTCATTCTATTCGGAAAAATGTAGCTCATCACGCAAGTGCTGATAAAGATCTAATAAAACTCTGCTGATGTGATGGAGATAAGGATTTTGGGTATAAAATCCATGTATGAGACACTTTGACTACGCTCACAGGTAAACACTGGCCACTTTATTGGAAACGACTACATTCGTGCTTCAATTCACCAGACAGTTTATTGGAAGCAACTACTGTACAATGATTTCCCGATTATAAAGCCAGCGCTTAGACAGTAGCGCCACCAAAGAGACCCAAAAAAATACTGCATTTTACTATGACCCTATTTGGCTTAAACACCTTATTGGCCACTTTATTAGAAACCCCTTTGTTGTGCTCCCATTCGCAGACCACTTTATTGGAAACATCTACCTTGTGCTTACACTCACTGGCCACTTTATCAGAAGTGTCTTGTTTTACCTTGGATTTCCATTGGATGGCTAGTTTATTTGAAGCATCCACTTTGCTCCTCTATAAACTGGTCACTTTTTTGGAAACACTTATTCTGGTTTTCCACTCACTAGCCACTTTATTAGAAACAACTACCTTGTACTTCCACTCACTGGTCCAATTATTAAAAGCAACTAAATTGATCTACCAATTAAAAAGCCAGCGCTTAGACAGTAGCGCCACCAGGAGCATCATATTATATTTCCCCATGACTATGACCCTATTTGGTTTAAACACCTTATTGGCCAAATCATAAGAAACACCTACCTTGTGCTTCCTGGCCACGTAGCTAGTTTATTAGAAACACTTCACTTTGCTTTTTCACGAACTGGACAATTTATTGGAACCAATTAAACTCCCAATTATAAATCCAGCACTTAGACAGTAGCAGCACCCAAGAGCCCCATAATGTATTTCACTATGACCCTCTTTGACTTGAACACCAAACTAGACAAATAATAAGAAACCCCTACCATGTGCTTTCAGTCATTGGCCACTTATTAGAAACTCTCTCTTGTTTTTCATAACTTGGCCACTTTATTGGTAACACTTATTTTGTATTGTGCTCCCACTCACTCAAACTATCTTAGGAACAAATACCTTGTGCATTCACTCAAAAAACTACATTCATTACTTAATCATAAAGCCAGCACTTAGACAGTTGCGCCAACCACGAGCACCATAATGTATTTCACTATGACCCTATTTGGCTTAAACACCTTATTGGCCACCTTGGTGCTTCGTCTCACTGGTCACTTTATTAGAAACCCCAATATTGTGCTCTCATTCACAGACCACTTTATTGGAAACATCTACCTTGTGCTTACACTCAGTGGAAACACTTATTTTAGATTTTCACTCCCTGGCCATCTTTTTAGAAACCCTCTACCTTGTACTTCCACTCACTGGTCCATTTATTGAAAGCATTTAAATTAATCTCCCAATTATGTAGCCAGCGCTTAGACAGTAGCGCCACCCAGGAGCACCATAATGTATTTTTATTTAATCTTTTTTGACTTAAACACCTTACTAGCCAAATCATAAAGAACTCCTACCTTGTGCTTCCACTGACTGGCCACGTAGCTAGTTTATCAGAAACGCTCACTTTGTTCTTTCAAGACTTGGCCACTTTATTGGTAACACTTATTTTGTATTGTGCTCCCACTCACTGGAAACTATCTTAGGAACAACTACTATTTAAAAAAAACCTACACTGATGAGTTAATCATAGAGCCAGCACTTAGACAGTTGCGCCACCCAGGAGCACCATAATGTATTTTACTATGACCCTATTTGGCTTAAACACTTTATTGGCCACCTTATTAGAAATCCCAATGTTGTGCTCTCATTCACAGACCACTTTATTGGAAACATCTACCTTGTGCTTCCACTCAGTGGCCACTTTATTAGAAACACTTATTTTAGATTTTCACTCCCTGGCCATCTTTTTTAGAAACCCTCTGCCTTGTCCTTCCACTCACTGGTCCATTTATTAAAAGCATTTAAATTAATCTCCCAATTATAAAGCCAGCGCTTAGACAGTAGCGCCACCCAGGAGCCCTACAATGTATTTCACTATGAACCTAATTGGCTTAAACACCTCACTAGCCAAAACATAAGAAACTTCTACCTTGTGCTTCCAATGACTGTCTATGTAGCTATTCCATGAACTGGCCACTTTATTGGAAACACTCATTTTGTATTGTGCTCCCACTCACTGGAAACTACTTTAGGAACAACTACTATTTAAAAATCATAATCACAAAGCCAGCACTTAGACAGTAGCGCCACCCAGGATCCCAAGATATACTGTACATTTGAGTATATGATCTTTCAAAATATAATTTGAATATGACTGTCATTGATAATTTGATTATATTTCTTTAATCAAGTGGTTAACATACCTTTCCCTAAGAGACTCTATAAGAGATTGTCCCCAATCTGACCTGATCTGACCTCATCTCAGGATTCTGGGTCAAGTTTTTGTCATATTTTTTTTATTTGGTTTGGTTTTATTGTCTAAAGCTGACCTCGTTTCCATCTAAATGTTATGCATGTTATGAAAATCAATATCTCAGCCTGAAGAGACTTCAGGTCCCCGCTGTCCCGCTGTCCCTGCAATCTGCATCCAACAAAGACGGATGTTTTCCTGATGTGTTAAACGGACGGGAAGTGCGAGGTGGTTCAGGACAGTGGTTTAACAGTGTGTGTTGGGGGTGTGAAGTGATAGTGATAGTGGTCGGGGTCTTACCCTCGGCCTCGCGTGGGCTCCAGTGTCCGGAAGGCAGGCAGGGCCGCGGGGACCAGGAGTGGGAGGCGTACTGGAGGAAGACCCGGCCTTCTGCGCATTTATCACACACTGATCCCACTTCTCTAGGAAACCAACAGACAGGGAGGAGACACAACTTAGATACAGACCAGTGATTTTACTGATATCCCACGACATCACTGAGGAACATCTTCACCATGATCTATGTCCTAAATCCCTGCTGACTTTCATCATCACACTCTTGGTGAAGCCCAAGCCCTCCCTCCTGAGAACTGAACTGATTCTGGGCGACAGTCCAGTGGATGAGCTGCTAAAAAATGTGAAAAAAGAGTGAAATTAAAATGTTTTGGTAATTGATTACAGAGCACTTTTTGGGGTAACTCAACGTCTCGCAAATTAAGAGATTTAAGCTTGGTTAAAGGGATAACTCAAAATGTATTACTGATCAAACTGAGCTTCAGAAGTAAATGATAGAAGAACTTTTTACTAAACTAAAGTTGAGTTAACTCAAAAAATACTGTTATCAGAAACTTCACATTTTCTAAAGAGTAGCAACTCCAACTGTATTATTAGTCAAACTAAGTAAATCATTTGAGTTAGAAGGATTTTCTTTTAATAATTACTGAATTAACTCAATCTGCAGTCAGTTACTGTGACATTTTAACTTTCTTTTTTTACAGTGTAGCAATATTTGAAGATTAACTCAAAATGTTTTATAAATCAAACTAAGCTGCAGAAGTAAATAATGTGAGTTAAGAGAACTTTTGACATAAATAAGTTAACTAAAAAAATTGCTTAAACGAACAATAAAACTTAACAGCAACTCTATTTGAGAGATTACTGTAAATGTTTCATAAATCAAACTGAGCTTCAGAAGTAAATAATATGAGTTAAGGGGACTTTTTTACCTTTACTACACTAAAGCTTAGTTAAAAAAAAAAATACTGTAATCAGATACTTTCTAGTGAGTAACAACTCCAACTTAAAAGGTATTATAGATCAAACTAAGCTGCAGAAATAAATAATGCAAGGTAAAATTAGAGTTAGGGGAATTTTTTTACTAAACTAAAGTTGAGTTAATAAAAAAACGTAATCAGACACTTTACATTTTTTAGAGAGTAGCAACTCCAACTCAGAATGTATTATAGATCAAACTGAGTTTAAGAAGTAAATAATGTGAGTTTTTACTTAAAAGTCATTGAGTTAACTCAATCTGCATTCAGTTACTCCGAACTATAGTAACCACGTAACTATATTTGAGAGTTAACGCAACATATATTACTGATCAAACTGAGCTTCATAAGTAAATAATATAAGTTAGGAGGACTTTTTACTACACTAAAGTTGAGTTAAAAAAATAAAAATACTGTAATGAGATACTTTACATTTTCTAGTGCGTAACAACTCCAAATTAAAATATATTATAGATCAAACTGAGCTGTGAAAGTAAATAATGCAAGAGTTAAAGTTAGAGTTAGGAACACCTTTTTTTACTTAACTTAAGTTGATTTAACTCAAAAAATACTGTGATCAGATACTTTACAATTTCCAACTCAATGTGAGTTAGGAGGATTTTGTAGTAAAGTAAAGTTGAGTTAACTCAACTATGTCACGTTTTATATAGAGTAGCAACTCTAACTCAAAATGTGTTATAGAGAACTTTTTTACCAAACTAAAGTTGAGTTAACTCAAAAAATACTGTAATCAAATAACTCCAACATTAAAATGTATTATAGATCAAACTGAGCTTCAGAAGTAAATAATGTCAGAGTCAAAATTAGTAGAGTTAGAAGAACTTTTTTATTAAACTACAGTTAAGTTAACTCAACTTGCTCAAAAATGCTCTGCTCAAAGCTTATTGGTTCAAACCTGTGTAAACAGCACATTCATCACATAATAGCATAACAGCAGCTATTGTGTACGAGTTGGTGAAATCTGAATTTCTGAGTTAAGCGTAGATGGTTATTGAACACTCAGAGCCGCAGGCGTGTTCAGAAAGCTGCACTGATTCTAATATGAACAGTCTGTTGCGTTGGGAGCGTCACCTGATCCCGCAGTTTTTTTTTTTTTTTTTTTTTTTACATTGTGTATCCTCACCTCGTTTGTTTTTCTGACGTTCTGCAGCATGCAGGCTGTCTCTGAGCGAGCGCTCGCCAGGGCCGAAAGCATACTTGGCTAATAAAGCGCTCTGATTCTGATTCAGATGATCAAGCTCTGCTTCTTGATGCCTTTGTTTGCATGATCTGACTGAATGGCAACCCAAGCTAAACAGCTTTCCGGATTTTCATTTGATGTCGTTACAAACAATGTGTCACGCGTTCGCTGGGTGGATGTGTTCAGATGTGGGGAGTCTCGGCCTCTCGCAGTCACGGAAAGACTCTGGCTGCGTCCAGAAACCCCAAAAGTGTCTCCTTTTTCCTACCGATCTTGCCGCCTGTCCGAATACCGTAGGAGACGAAAGAAGCCGCTTAAAATCCCCCTGTAGGAGGCTTCCAACTGAGGATACATGAGAGCATCCTACTCTGGAAGACTTTTAAGGATTTTTTGAATGACATCACTGCATCCCGCCCACAGAGCACGCGGAAATGGAAATGGAAATGGAAATTTAATTTATCTATTTATTTATCTATTTATTACTTAACTGGATTTAACACTTGTGTTGTTTATCATGTTTAGCTGTAGAAAAATACCTTAAACTATCTTTTTTCCCAAATTGAAATTTTATGACTTTTCCTAAAGGCACCCCTTCATTAGAAAAACTGATGGATAGTTTTTGTTCATGTTTCCATGTAGGCTGTACACCATTTGGTACAAAGATTGTCTTATGGGTCATACTATTGATCTATAATTAATTGTTTAACTATTGATCATACTATCATACTATAATTAATAATATTATTATTATTTTTTTAATTTATTTCAATTTTTTTCCATTTTCTCCCCAATTTTAGCACAGCACTCTGCTCCCTAGATTTACAAATGTAAAATTTACTGATGATCAGTGATGGTTTGGAGAGACATGTCATCTGCTGGTGTTGATCCACTGTGTTTTATTATCAAGTCTAAAGTCAGTGCAGTTTAGTTTCCCCACAAAATCTTACAGCACTTCATGCTTCCCTCTGCTTCTGACAACTTTTATAGAGATGCGGATTTCATTTTCCAGCAGGAGTTGGCACACTGCGCACACTGAGTACCAAAAGTACCAATTGGTTCCATATACGTAATATTCTAATTTTCTGAGACACTGATTTTGGATTTTCATTGGCTGTAAGCCCTAATAATCATCAGCAATAAAATAAATAAACACTTAAAATAGATCAATCTGTGTTTAATACATCTATATAATATATGAGTTTTACATTTTGAATATTGATGTTTAAATGTTTTGAGATGCACTAGTATGCACTATAAAGTATAAGTATATTGTATAAGTACAGAAAAGCAAAGTGTTTTTTTTTTAAAGTATTTAATGTATTATAGTATAGTATATTCTAATGTATACATGTAATAACCTTTATGTTTTGTAATATATATATATATATATATATATATATATATATATATATACATGGGCGTGGTAGTGGGGGGAAAAGTGGACCTGACTACCCAGGGCCCGAGTAGGGAGAGGGGCCCATGAAAATCCTGATTTTTTTTTCACTCACTTTCCTTTGTTTACTGGCATGGATAGGGGCCCATTAACATAGAGGGTGTACAGGGCCCAGAATTTGCTACTACGCCCCTGTATATATATATATATATATATATATATATATATATATATATATATGTAATAATTCCTATGTTAGTGTTGATCCTACACTGCAAAAAACTAAAGCTTAGCAAGTGAAATTTTCAAAATTTAAGGCAATAAATCTTATTTTCTTCTCTGATGAGACTTTTTCTCTTACTACGCATTGTGTGTAAGTTTTAGGTTATTTTGCTTATTTTAGGGATAATTATCTGAATCATTCTTACTTAGAATTTGTACCTTATAGTAATTTGAACTCAAAATAAGCACAATCAAGCAGCAATCAAGTTATTCTGATTCTTGTGTCCAAAAACAGTGACTTCTTTGCTTGATTTAGGTGTTTCTTCACTCATTTTGAGACTTTACCATTGCTTTTTGTAAGAAATCTTACTAAGAAAATTTAGCCTACTCCATTGGCAGATTTTTTTGCTAAATATACATATATTTGTCTTAATTTGCATATATTTTGTCTAGTTTTGCCAATGGATTTTTTGCAGTGTAATGTTACATAATTAGATGTGTTACATAATTAGATGTGTTACATAATTAGATGTGTTACATAATTAGATGTTATATTTACTGCTTTCAGGGGTCCAAAAAAATCAGATCACTTTGTCCTGAAATTTTGTACTCGATGTACAAAAGCACACTTTTACACACACACACACACTTGGAACCACACACACACACACACACACACACACAGATTAAGCAGTGAACTGGTGGCATGTCTGGACTTGTTGTTGAGGGGCTTCCCCGCTGCCTGCGTCACTGTATTACACCTGTCACTGAAACAGCAGCCCCACATAACGGCCCCCACTTACGCCGGCACAAGTGCGGACAGCCCGGCTAATAAACAGCCCTGAAGGACCCGAGAGCAGCGAGAGCGGCGGAGGAACGCCGTGACTCAACTAATCGAGTTCCCCAGCTCTGAATCATCTAATGAAGGAGCAGGAACGAGCTCTCCGGGTCAGAGAGATGTTTTTTGGAAGGTGGTTCTGTGAGAGGAAACTGCGCTCGCGACACAGCGAATTAACCGCCAGACTGTAAACAGCGCTATTAAACGATTACATGTGTGTGCCTCTGTAGAGCTATATTAATAATAAATGTACCTTAGTAGAGCTGTACAAAATATAAATATACCTCAGCAAAGTGGTAATATTCATAAATGTATCTCAGTAGAGCTATACTAATTATAAATATACCTTAGTAAAGCTATAATAATCATACATGTACCTCAGCAGTGCTACCGTAATCATAAATGTACCTCAGCAGTGCTACCGTAATCATAAATTTACCTCAGCAGAGCTATACTAATCATAAATTTACCTGTAAATGTACCTCACTAAAACTATAATAATCCTACATGTACCTCAGTAGAGCTATAATAATCAAAAATGTATCTCAGTAGAGCTATACTAATTATAAATATACCTTAGTAAAGCTATAATAATCATAAATGTACCTCAGCAGTGCTACTGTAATCATACATTTACCTCAGTAGAGCTATACTAATCATAAATGTAACTAAGTAAAGCCGTACTAATCATACATGTACCTCACTAAAGCTATTATAATCCTACATGTACCTCAGTAGGGCTATAGTAATCAAAAATGTACCTCAGTAGAGCTATAATAATCATAAATGTACCTCAGTAGAGCTATACTAATCATACATGTACCTTAGTAGAGCTATACTTATTATAAATGTACCTCAGCAAAGCTGTTATATTCATAAATGTATCTCAGTAGAGCTATACTAATTATAAATATACCTTAGTAAAGCTATAATAATCATAATAAACATGTACCTCAGTAGAGCTATAATAAACGCACTGGGGCGCAGGGTTGCCTCCTCCGATATGGCGAAAATAACTTAATCAATGCAGTGTGTGTCGTAAATGTACATAAGCAATACTACTGTAATCATATGTTTACCTCAGCAGTTTTATATTAATCATAAACATACCTAAGTAGACCTATACTAATCATAAATGTACCTCAGTAAAGCTATAGTAATTATAAAGGTACCTCAGTAGTGTTATACTTATAATAAATGTACTTCAGTAGAGATATACTACTCAAAAATGTACTTCAGTAGAGCTATACTAATCATAAATGTACTTCAGTGGAGCTATACTAATCATAAATATACCTCAGTAGAGATATACTACTTATAAATGTACTTCAGTATAGCTATACTAATCATAGATACACTTCAGTAGAGCTATACGAATCATAAGTGTACCTCAGTAGAGCTAAACTAATCATAAATATCATAAATATATATCATAAATATATATATACAAATAAATATATTTGTAAAAATCAGGTAAAAATTGGTAGAGTTGTGATTATTATAGGTGTATTAAACACCTTCCTCAGTGTAAATTAATGCACTGGGGGGGCAGGCTTGCCTCCTCCAATATGGCCGCCACACCGACACACCAGGAGGCAGGGTATGCAGCGTCTACGTATAAGATATCTTTGGTTCGGCCGGATGGGAAAACGCTTTGGGGTGGTTTTTTTTGCTACTTTTTGATAAACGATTGTCATTTGCTGCCTCATAAATCCAGTCAGTGCGGATTTGTATCCACTGATATCCGCTTTCCGCAGTAATCTCAGAACGAGACGTGTAAGGACACGTCCCCCCAGAGCTGCAGACATACCGAATACCGACACACCTGATCCTCCACCACAGATCATCTCCACTTCTACACACTTCCCTCACTATCTAATCACACCTAAAAATAAAACATCAGCACAACCAAGCCAGCTGCCACGCTGGGGTATGATGTGGGCGGCATGGCGACGCAAACTGACCCCCTGTCAGTTTAAATTACACTCGAGATGCAGTGAAATTAAAATCATTGGCTGAATACCAAATATTTTAGTCGTGAATTTACCTCAGGAGAGCTATACTAACCGAAAAAGTACTTAATCAATGCAATTTTACACATAAATGTACCTAAGCACATCAACAACTTCAACACACCGCAGTAGAGTAATACTAATGATAAATATTCCTCAGTAGAGCTATATTAATAATAAATGTACCTCAGTAGTGCTATTCTACTTATAAATATACCTCGCTAAAACTCTATTAATCATAAATGTACTTCAGTAGAGCTATACTAATCATAAATGTACTTCAGCAGAGCTACTCTAACAATAAGTAGTAGAGCTAGAGCTATACTAATATTAAATTTACACTAGTAGAGCTATACTAATCATGAATGTACATCAGTAAAGCAATACTAATCATAAATTTACCTCAGTAGAGCTAAACTAATCATAAATGTACCTCAGTGGAGCTATACTAACCATAAATGTATCTCAGTAGAGCTAAAAAAAGAATTTATGTCATACATGTACCTCAGTAGTGCTACTGTAATCATAAACATATCTCAGTAGAGCTGTACTAATCATAAATGTACCTCAGTAAAGCTACACTAATCATTAGTAGAGCTATACTAATCATAAATATACATTAGTAGAGCTATACTAATGATAAATCTACATCAATAGAGCTATACTAACCATAAACATCCCTGAGTAGAGCTATATTACTAATAAACCTACCTCAGTAGAGCTATACTAATCATACATTTACTTCAGTAGGGGTATACTAATCATGAATGTACCTTAGTAGAGCTATACAAACCTTAAATGTACCTCAGTAAAGCTATATTTATCATAAATGTACATCCGTAGAGCTCTTTTTATCATAAATGTACCTCAGTAGAGCTATACTAACCATACATGTATCTTAATTGAAGCTATACTAATAATAAATGTACCTCAGTAAAGCAGATACACTAAGTAACTGTTAGAATACTTGTGACTTTATAGTGCATATATTTCCACACTCTCTCTCTGCAACCTCAGTTCACCTGTCATAGAAGTGTCCTGTAAGCGGAGGGAACCATTCCACGGTGATGGAGTCCTGACCCTGGTGGACCACGTGGGGCGGCATGGGCACGATGGATGGCTTGTAGTTGGGTTGCCAGGTTTGGTAGACCAGGTCCAGGTAGCAGTGCATGCGGGCCACCTGGTTTAGTGTGAACGAGTCTGTGCAGTCATCGTCTGTAAGGAGGTATAGAGCATAAAGTAAGGTTAGCATTAGCATAGCTTTGGACAGAATAGCAGATTGAGTTTACTTAATAGCAGATTAAGTTTTATTTTTCATAAAAATGGTCTGAATTATGTCATTTTGCTTGTTTTTATTACATTACGATCTAAAAATCCCCAAAAGCATGCCCATTACAAATAAACATGGTTATCCAGCATAAAACTAAAGCACCTGTAGATTCGCAAAAGCTCCTCCCATGTTTAAGATACACTGGTGTGCCAAAAGTCATGGGATAGCAGTATGCAAATTGATCATGGACAGCTAGGAACACCAACACTGTGTACTGTATTTTTCCCCACTATAAGGTGCACTTAAAATCCTTTAATTTTCCCAAAACAATTATCAGTGCGCCTTATGTATGAAACTGGAACAAATAAGTTAAAAATACGCTATTAGGTTTTATAAATTACTTTAATAACCTCAATATTTATTAGAAATATAGATACAGATATTAGTTTTAGTGGAGCTATTCTAATCATAAATTTACCTCAGTTAAGAAAAACTAATCAATGCTATACTAAGGCTACGTTATCTTAGCTAACATTACCATCCCAGCCATATACAGCTTATAAACATTAGAAAAGAAAACAGCTATATTATGAAGAGGTAATAACTCGATACTGTGTGTGTATAGTAAGTGATGCTAAATGCTTTATATAATGTATGTAAGTAGCGCATGAAAATGAACTTAAACTTGCTGTTTAATGGCTTTTCATGCTGATTCTATCAGACACTCTTTATTTCTAAATTTCCTGAATTAAGCAGAACTTAGACACTTTTAGTTCATTAAATCACATAAATCACATAAAAAAAGAAGAATGAAGTTAGAAATTAGCTATTATTTTGTATAATATTACTTTTATAACTTAAAAACAAAAAGAGAAATACTAGATATATATTGACTACATTTAAGAGGATTTCTTTTGGCAAGATATTATTTTTGCAGTGTGCTTTTAATAATAAAAAAAAATCTTAGGCACTGATTAATGTTTTAATCTGATATACAGCTCTGGAAAAAAAACATTAAAGATCACTGAATACGTTTCTGAATAAGTTTCTTTTGATCAGATTTTGCTATTTATAGTTACATGTTTGAGTAAAAAGAACATTGTTGTTTTATTCTATAAAAACTACAAATAAATAAATGCAAAGAAAACAAATTCATGTATTAATAAAGTGTTAAGAGTTCAGAAATCAATATTTGGTGGAATAACCCTGGTAGTTTTTATTTCACAGTTTTCATGCATCTTGGCATCATGTTCTCCTCCACCAGTCTTACACACTGCTTTTGGATAACTTTATGTCTGCACTCCTGATGCAAAAATGCCGTCAAACCAAGCAGTTCAGCTTGTGATCAATTGGTAATTTGGTAGAATCAAAATCAGAGCTGTATACAGTACTAGAGTATTTTAGTACTGGTGATATACTAATCTTACCTGCGTAACTCATGTAGTTATTAAAAGGCGTGTGGACGAACTTGCGGCAGCCGCACGTCTCGTTGCCGGGCTCCGGGTCCCTGCAGTGCTTGTACTTGGGCGTAGGGTTCGTGTCGGCGCACAGATCTCCGGTTTCCAGCGACGGTTCGGTCTCCAGACAGGCGTCGTTGCAGGACTCGATCTCCGAGATGCCTCTGAAGACGTGGTACAGGCCCAGGCTGTGTCCGATCTCGTGGATCATGGTGTGGGTGTGGCCAAACGTTCCGTAGAAAGACGGGTTCAAGACTATTCCCCCTGGAAGAAAAAGAACAAAAGTTAAGAAGAGCTAATCCATTCCTGTTGGACACCCACGACCCCATTTACTCAGAGCTTAGAGATAAATTTACCTCAGCTGAGAAAAACGAATCATCCAAGTAGTCTTAGCTAAAATTACTATCCTAATTAAATTGCTTTTTAACTTATTTTTTATTATTATTATTATTATTATTATATTTATTATTGCTTTTATTTTTAAGTTCATTTATTTATTTGTATTTTTTGTATTATGTATTATAAGTTTATTATAGACTTAGCTTCATTTTAACTCATTTTTGTTGTATCTTATTTTTATCTTAATTTCTTATCCATTAAACCAAGTTTTATAATAATAATTATTATTATTTTTCATACTATTTTCATATTTTATTTACTGTTATTTTGAAATAATTAAATTTAGCTATTATTTTCTTTGTCATGTCAATCCCTGTTTTTGTAAATGCTTGGTTACACTGAAAATGAGGGTTGCCCTCAAAGTACAGGGGTTGGACAGTGAAACTGAAACACCTGGTTTTAGAGCACAATAATGTATTGTGGTGACGGACAGTTCTGGTGAAAAAACAGGAGAGTTGAGGTGCACATTGAATTCTGCCATGATTTGATCAGCTGTGGTCCCTTTCAGACAGCTTCCTCTTACAGCGTCCACAGTTAATCCTGTTGGATGTGGTTGGTCCTTCTTGGTGGTATGCTGACATTACCCTGGATACCGTGGCTCTTGATGCATCACAAAGACTTGCTGTCTTGGTCACAGATGCTCCAGCAAGACGTGCACCAACAATTTGTCCTCTTTTGAACTCTGGTATGTCACCCATAATGTTGTGTGCATTGCAATATTTAGAGCAGAACTGTGCTCTTACCCTGCTAATTGAACCTTCACACTCTGCTCTTACTGGTGCAATGTGCAATTAATGAAGATTAAACACCAAGCTGCTCCAATTTAGCAATGAAACCTCCCACACTAAATTGACAGGTGTTTCAGTTTCATGAAAATAATGAAATAGGAACTATTATAATACAGTCGTCCCAAAAACCCAATGCCAGGTCCACACTTAAAAAGCAATCAAAGCTTCGCATCAAGCATATTGTTCAAGTACCTAAATGAGTCAAGGCCTCCTTGTCCCACGGCCAATTGGCCACTCCCGCCAGGTCCTCGTCGGACGAGTTGGCGAAGAAGACATTGAGGTGCGTGGAGCCGTCCAGGTGGAGGATCTCCTTCAGTTCCTTCACGTCCAAATACGCCCTGCGGGCACAGAGACAGACCCAGACCCAGACAAACACAAGTTCCGATTAGTGACGGAGGCCAGAGATACACATGAGCTGGTGCAAAACAGAGCAACAGGTGTAACAGAAATAAACAGGACAAGACAAGACAAGGTTTAACGGGAAATTCCATTCATTTTTCTCCACTTATTCTTATTTTGGCGTAATGAAATGTTAGATATGCTAACCAAGTGATTCAGGGTGTATCTAGAACAAACAAATCTGGACAAAAGCATTAATTTTAACACATAGCATATTTTTCATTATTTTACTTTATCTGTATATTTTATTTATTTGTTTCTTTTTCATGTTTTGACATGAAGGGAAGAGAGGAACTTTTATCTGAGCTGTAGATTAAGTACGTGATTCAATTTGTCACTTTTCTGAGTGAATAACTGCTGTTTGATGTTGTTTTTCTATTTTACTTGGAAAAAAACACTCATAGAGTGAGGAACGGCAGCAGGAGCTCCTCAGATAAAGTGCTTTTCTCATTTTTCTCCAGGCAGGAGGTAGCCAGACAAGCATTTGACTCCACAGACCTGAGCTATTTTCACTCCACTGTGTTAGCTTGTTATGCTAACTAGCTAGCATTAGTTATGCGAGTTATGCGGTGCTGTGCTACACGGTGCTCTGCAGCACCTCTTACAGTATATAAAAAATGCATACCAGTTTTAATTTCCCCTTCGATATCTTGGATGATCGGTATACCGCTCAGCACTAGTCTCAAGAGGTTATAACATTTAAAGTCATATATAAAAGAAGAAAATCTTTTTTTAAAAATTAGTTCCTGTAAATAACTATAATTTTAGTAACATGTTCAACAGCAACTGTTAGCTTTGAATGAATGAATGAAGTTCAACTTATCTAGCACCTTTTTAGAAACCCAAGGACGCTTTACAATTTACACATTTTACACACAAGCACATTACACATTAACACTCATAAATTTAGAGTATTTAATTTACCAGATTAATTTAGAGTATTCCATTTTTCTGGGCAATTTAGAGTATCCAATTTACCAGGTCAATTTAGAGTATTTAATTTACCAGATTAATTTAGAGTATTCCATTTACCAGATCAATTTAGAGTATCCAATTTACCAGATCAATTTAGAGTATTCCAATTTACCAGATTAATTTAGAGTATTCCAATTTACCAGATTAATTTAGAGTATTCCATTTACCAGATCAATTTAGAGTATCCAATTTACCAGATCAATTTAGAGTATTCCATTTACCAGATCAATTTAGAGTATCCAATTTACCAGATCAATTTAGAGTATTCCATTTACCAGATCAATTTAGAGTATCCAATTTACCAGATCAATTTAGAGTATCCAATTTACCAGATCAATTTAGAGTATTTAATTTACCAGATCAATTTAGAGTATTCAATTTACCAGATCCCACGCAGACACTGGAAGAACATGGAAACTCCATCCAGATAGGGACTTGAACCCAAGACCCCCAGTGCTGGGAGGCGAACGTGCTAACCACTAAGCCACCGTGCTGCCCCAAAGGCTAACTTTGCCTAACCAAAGATTCCACTTTTAGTCATATGTTCCACTGTTGACCTTAGAAGATCCAAAAGCATGTGAGATTGTGTACTGTGTCCTCGCTCCAGCAGGCAGTAGAAAGATCTGACAAACCATATCCAATGATCTGCATAACATTCGCCCGAACATTTTATCTTCATATTTGACATATTTGAAAGCTGTGCAGTATCCCTCTCTGTGCCGAATCCAGTACCTGAGCACAGTATCAACTTCCAGACCACACAAAGTAAGACCACTCACTGAAACGTTTGCCGTGGAATGAAACTGTGTTTGGACATGCTTACTATTCAAAGACTCGCAGAAATTGCGTTTTCATAAGTCTGCAGATCAAAAGATGAGCGCGGACAGCGGAGCCAAACCAGAGCTTTACAAGTGCCTACAAAACCCACTCACACAACAAAACAGATTATGTTGCAGCGCTAGTGCCAGGGACAAACACAATTACATATTGTAACATGCTTTTTTTTTCTATTTGAAGAGCAATGCATTGCATTTGCGAAAACTTTTCTGTCTATTTTCCCTGTAATTAACTCTTTATGCAGCAGTCTTGTGAGATTAAGCTGCATTAATTAAAACTGGCATTCTATAGCAAATGACAAGTAAATACAACTCAAAATCAAACCCTGTCCAAACATATAATCATGCTGGAAACCATGTGATTTGTCTTAAGGACACAAGGACAAATCACAGTTAGAGAACGGCCTTGGAACAAGAGATCCTGTTATTTTGTGCCAATACTCCGGTTGCCGATTATAATATGGGAATGGGGCATAGCCACTTCTTCCGATAGCCCGGTTACAGAGTTTAATATGGGAATTAGCCTAAACCGCATGTTTCCAATTCTCAGGTTGGCAAGTATAATATGGGAATCAGCCCAAATCACTTGTGCCAATACCTTGGTTGCCAAGTATAATATGGAAATCGGTCAAAGCCGTATATACGAATTTTCAGATGCAGAGTATGATATGGGAATTGGTCCCAGACACTAGTGCCATCATCCCAGTTGCTAGTATAATATAGGAATTGGCCTGTGCTGGTTGCAGAGTACAATACAAGAATTGTCCTGAACCGATTTCGGCAAGTCTCCGGATGCTAAGTATAGTATGAAAATTGGCCCGAGCTGTATGTACCAACACCTCAGTTCCTGAGTATAATATGGACATCAGCACAAGTCACGTTTGCCAACACTCCAGGTGCTGAGTATAATATGTGACTTGGCCAGAGCCACTTGTGTCAATACCTTGATTTTCAATAGCCACATGTGCCAATTCTCAGGTTGCCAAGAATAATATGGGAATCGGCAGACCAAATCACTTGTGCCAATACCCTGGGCCATTTTTGCCATTTTGAGTGCTATAACCTCTTGAGACTCAGCGTCTTCAAAGGGGGGCTGGTGTTGCATTACTCGAGTCCGATCTCGGTCTCGAGACCAAAAACGAGCGGTCTTGGTCTCATCTTGTCTTGAAATCAACCTTGTTTAGAATCGGTTTGTCTCAGTCTCGGGGTGAGGTGGACTTGAAGACCGTGGATGAGACCAGCCCAGTCCAAGTCCACTTTGTCCTCTGAGGTGAAGTTCATTAGAAACTGAACCTTTTTTCTACAATATATGACTTGGCCAGAGCCATTTGTGCCAATACCCCAATTGCCAATAGCCGCATGTGCCAATTCTCAGGTTGCCGAGTATAATATGACAATCGGCCTGAGACGCATGTGCCAACACCTCGGTCACTTTTGCCAAAGCAGTGGTTGCAGAGTATAATTATCCTGTTTTGGCAACTCTCCAGTTGCCGAGTATAATATGGCAATCAGCCCAAGCCGCTTTTACCAATATAGAAATTGGTCTCCTCTGTTTGTGCCAATACCCCGATTGCCGAGTATGATATGGAAACTGGCCTGGATTGCTTGTGCCCAATACACTGTTTGCATACTGTACCTCATACATCAGCTGAGCTCAAGCCAATTCCTCATGCTATCTGAGCCATGCGTTTTACTTACTGCCACCATAAAGCAACACCATTTAAACAAGTGAAATTAGGCATACCAGTGCAACTCTTTTATTAGTCCCTCTTATGAGGCGTACCCCTGCACCGCAGAGGAGTGCTTTTCCAGAGCGTGTGCCCTTGGGTCGGGAACCCTCTCCGTGAGCTCATACATTACAGCCAAACATTTGCTTTGAGCCTAAACACGTTCACTTAAACCAAAACCTGCTGCTGCCTTTGAGGTGGTCATGTCAGGGGGGAGGGAAACGGCATGTCTTAGAGATGAAAACCTTCTCGTGAGTGACGCGCTGACAAACAAGGCCGGAACGGTCGAGTCCCTGGCTGCGCTCCGGCAATCGAACGACTGGCAACCCATCAAACTGTGTCACGTTAAAAGAAGACGAAGAAAAAAGGGGGAAAAGATCAACCGCACATGGCGAATGTGAGCGACGGCTTACCGCGAGCGATCAAAACAGATGATATGTTTGCGAAAGCTGACAGTAACAAGTGCTCCCAGACAGCTAGTCTAAATGGAGACCACACACGGGGATGACACACTGCAGCTGTGGAAGAGCGGGCGAACGCTAACAGCAGGCATGTTTGATTGCACTAGCGCCTCCTGCTACGTTTGTTAACCTGCGATTTCAACACTGATCCCTAAAAGCACCCAAAGAAGGCACGACCTGGTACCTTCCAGCCTGTTTCAAAGCCACGCTAAGTTTATTTACAATCCATCTTCCCTAGCCAAGGCCATGTGAGGTATTTAGTTTTAAGGTATGCGCTCATACGTTGAGGGAGTGTGACAGCAGCTTAGCAAATCAGCTGCTAAGATCTTAAAGCTACGGTTCCACAAAAAAAATCTAATTTACACAATTTCCCTCCTCTGTGTAGAGTAGTCAATCAACCCAGACATGTTTGGTGTGGGAATGAGGGAGAATTTCACTCCTATAGTCAGGAGAGTTTACAGTGTGTGACGTGTCAAGGCTAATAATGTTATTTAAGGTGAAAACGAGACCAGACTGTGGTGATCTGATCACGAAAACCACTAACTTTCCAACCATAAAGAATTAAAAACTAAATACATTATAGTTTAATGTTCAACATGATCCCAGACAAAGCTTGTCTCAGACTGCCTTCATTGAGTTTACAGCACAGAATCAAAGCAGATTCCCCAACATCGTACTCCAACCAGTCAACCATAATAAATTTAAGACTAAGTACATTATTATAGTCTGATGTTAAACATGATCCCAGACCAAGCTTGTTTCAGACCGCCTTCATTGAGTTTAAAGCAGCTCGTCCCTCTATTGTACTGCAATCAATCAACCATAAGGAATTTAAGACTAAGTACTTTATAGTTTATTGAACATGATCCCAGACCAAGCTTGTCTCAGACTGCCTTCATTGAGTTTACAGCAGGACATAATCAAAGCAGATTCCCCAACATTGTACTGCAACCAGTCAATCATACTGTATTTAAGACTAAGTACATTATTATTGTCTGATGTTGAACAAGATCCCAGACCAAGCTTGTCTCAAACCGCCTTCATTGAGTTTACAGCACAGAATCAACGCAGATCGCACCCCCATCATATTGCAATCAGTCAACCATAATAAATTTAAGTCTAAGTACATTATTATAGTCTGATGTTGAACATGGTTCCAGACCAAGCTTGTCTCAGACCACTTTTATTGAGTTTAAAGTACAAAATCAAAGCAGATGCCCTCCATTGTACTGTAGCCAGCGAACCATAAGGAATTAAATATTAAGTACATTATAGTCTGATGTTGGACATGGTCCCAGACCAAGCTTGTCTCAGACCACCTTCATTGAGTTTACAGCACAGAATCAAAGCAGATCGCCCCACATCGTACTGCAACCAGTCAACCATAATAAATTTAAGACTAAGTACATTATTATAGTCTGATGTTGAACATGATTCCAGACCAAGCTTGTCTCAGACCACCTTCATTGAGTTTACAGCAGGACAAAATCAAAGCAGATTCCCCAACATCGTACTGCAACCAGTCAACCATAATAAATTTAAGACTAAGTACATTATTATAGTCTGATGTTGAACATGATTCCAGACCAAGCTTGTCTCAGACCACCTTCATCGATTTTACAGCACAGAATCAAAACAGATCGCCCCACAATGTACTGCAACCAGTCAACCATAAGGAATTATGATACCATTGAGAGCCCAGCTTACTTATTTGGTAGAACAGTCCCTTTCCCCAAGAGCAAGTTTGTCTCAGACTGCCTTCATTGAGTTTACAGCACAGTTATTATTTAACAATTATTTAAATAGTACAGTGTGCTTAGCTTAGTACCACTGGCTAAGGTCAGAACTAATACAGTATTAGCATTAGTCTGTAGTTTTAGTACGCTGATATTTTATTGCATTACTCAAACATTTTCCATAGAATGCCTTACAAATTCAATTTCAGTTTAACTAAATAGCCAAATTCCAGCTTGCTAAACAAAGTTTACAGTTCAGCACTAAAGTTTGAAAGCTAATGTTGCTAATGACTGGTTTAGCATTGTGTGAACTACAAAAATTAAATTCTTATCCACTATTATCCACTAAAATGTTGTTAAAAAGATCTTAAGTCTCAGCTGACTAAATGAAGAATAAGACTTGAGATTTTGGCAAAACCATTGGTTTTAAGAAGAAAGCCCTGGCTAAGTGTTGGCTAACACTGGTTTAGCCATGCTACATTGAAAAAGACAGCCTGGGTTGTGCTGTAGTTTGTCTCAGACTGCCTTCATTGAGTTTACAGCACATAAGCAAAGCAGATGCTTCAATTTTGAGAGATTTGCCGTACAAATTCCAATGTAAAGTTAACTAAATTGCCATATCCCAGCTTGCTAACCAAAGTTTAGGGTTTAGCACTAAACCTTTAAGGCTAATGTTGCTAATGACTGGTTTAGCATTGTGTAAACTACAAAAACTAAATTATTATCTACTATTATCCACTAAAATGTTGTTTAAAAGGTCTTAAGCCTTAGTCTCAGCTGACTAAATCAGGAATTAGAGCCTATATTTTGGCTAAACCATTGGTTTGAGGAAGAAAGCCCTGGCTAAGTGTTGGCTAACACTGGTTTAGCCATGCTACATTAAAAAAGACAGCCTGGGTTGTGCTGTAGTTTGTCTCAGACTGCCTTTATTGAGTTTACAGCACAGAAACAAAGCAGATGCTGCATTTTTGAGAGATTTGTCTCACAAATTCTAATGTAAAGTTAACTAAATTGCTAAATCTCAGCTTGTTAACCAAAGTTTACAGTATTGCACTAAAGCTTCAAGGCTAACGTTGCTAATGACTTGTTTAGCATTGAGTAAACTACAAAAACTAAATTATTATCTACTATTATCCACTAAAATGTTGTTTAAAAGGTCTTAAGCCTTAGTCTCAGCTGACTAAATGAAGATTAAGAGTTTTGATTTTGGCTAAACCATTGGTTTTAAGAAGAAAGCCCTTGCTAAGTGTTGGCTAACACTGGTTTAGCTATGCTACATTGAAATACACAGCCTGGGTTGAGCTGCATTTTGTCTCAGACTGCCTTTATTGAGTTTACAGCACAGAAACAAAGCAGATGCTTAAATTTTGAGAGATTTGCCTTACAGATTCCAATTTTAAGTTAACTAAATTGCCATATCCCAGCTTGCTTACCAAAGTTTAGGGTTTAGCACTGAAGCTACAAGGCTAATGTTGCTAATGACTTGTTTAGCATTGGGTAAATCACAAAACTGAATTATTATTCACTGTAAAATGTTGTTAAAAAGGTCTAAAGTCTCAGTCTTAGCTGACTAAATGAAGAATAAGAGGCTTGGTGTTGGCTAAACCATTGGTTTGAGGAAGAAAGCCCTGGTTAAGTGTTGGCTAACACTGATTTAGCTATGCTACATTGATATACACAGCCTGGGTTGTGCTGTAGTTTGACTGGAGCTTTTTATCGCTTCTCCAAACTTCCTTTAACCACCTGTTTAGCCATCAATCTATCTCCGCCACTCAGCATAGCCATCTCGCATCAAATGGCACGCCATAAACTCTTCATAAATAATATGAAAAAATGATATTAAAGCACTGCTCTGTCCAGACCTTCACATACTTCTTTATTGATGGAGAGAGAACAAGGTTCAGACACACTGGATGAGCCCGCTGAGGTAAAACAGAAGCGTGTCCAAGGCAGGCTCTGGCCCAAATCCAAGAGATGATATAAGTTCTCTCACCGTAATAACGGCAGGAATGTCATGATTTCCTTGAAAATGTTTCTGCAGGGCTTCTGTGGGTGTGGGAGGGATGGGCTCAGGGCTTACTGATGGGGGAAAGTACATTTGTCATAGATGGAGAAGAACCCCTGGACGACTGGAGGTCAAACTGGAGGTCAAACTCACTTCTTATCACTTCTTATTGAATTGAATTGAATTGAATTCTTATCTAAGATTTATTAGATTATGATCCCTGGAATTGATACAAATAAGCAGACCCACTGCAAAAAAAAAAAAAAAAAACGAAACCATGTGGGTTTACAATGCTTGCGGGTACTGGTTTCAGATGCAGATCGGTCCAGGTGGCCACTCACGGTTGAACTCTTGTGTAGAGTAGACCTAAAGCATGTCCCCATATTGGTGGACACCTCTTGTAATAAATGCAGTAAGGTGCTTGAAGAACCTGTTGGCACCAGGTATGAGCTAGAAAGGTATAAAGCCCAAGATCAGGACATTTCAAGTTTAAGTCGAGGATAAGATCAGGACATTTTGAGTTGAAGTAAAGAAAAGATTAAAACATTTTGGGTTGAAGTCCAAAACCAGGAAGAGGACATTTCGAGTTGAAGTCAAGAATAAGATTAGGACATTTCGAGTTGAAGTCAAGAACAAGATTAAGACATTTCGAGTTAAAGTCAAGAACAAGATTAAGACATTTCGAGTTGAAGTCAAGAACAAGATTAAGACATTTCGAGTTGAAGTCAAGAACAAGATTAAGACATTTTGAGTTGAAGTTAAGAACAAGATTAGGACATTTCAAGTTAAGTCAAGAACAAGATTAAGACATTTTGAGTTGAAGTTAAGAACAAGATTAGGACATTTCGAGTTGAAGTCAAGAACAAGATTAAGACATTTCGAGTTGAAGTCAAGAACAAGATTAAGACATTTCGAGTTGAAGTTAAGAACAAGATTAAGACATTTCGAGTTGAAGTTAAGAACAAGATTAAAACATTTCGAGTTGAAGTTAAGAACAAGATTAGGACATTTCGAGTTGAAGTGAAGAACAAGATTAGGACATTTCGAGTTAAGTCAAGAACAAGATTAGGACATTTCGAGTTGAAGTCATAAGATTAAGACATTTCGAGTTGAAGTCAAGAATAAGATTAAGACATTTCAAGTTGAAGTTAAGAACAAGATTAAGACATTTCAAGTTGAAGTTAAGAACAAGATTAAGACATTTTAAGTTGAAGTTAAGAGCAAGATTAAGACATTTCAAGTTAAAGTCAAGAATATGATTAGGACATTTTAAAGTGAAGTCAAGAAAAGATTAGGACATTTTTAGTTGAAGTCCAAAACCAAGATTAAGTTGTTTCGAGTTGAAGTCAAGAACAAGATTAGGATATTTTGAGTTGAAGTCCAAAACCAAGACTAAAACATTTCGAGTTGAAGTCAAGACCAAGATTAGAACATTTTAAATTGAAGTCAAGAACAAGATTACGACATTTCGAGTTGAAGTCAAGAAGAAGATTAAGACATTTCCAGTTGAAGTTAAGAACAAGATTACGACATTTCGAGTTGAAGTCAAGAACAAGATTAAGACATTTCGAGTTGAAGTCAAAAACAAGATTAAAACATTTTGAGTTGAAGGTAAGAACAAGATTAGGACATTTCGAGTTATAGTCAAGAACAAGATCAAAACATATTGAGTCGGAGTCAAGACTATAATCAGGATATTTTGAGTTGAAATCAAGACCAAGATCAGGAGAACATTCTTGGACTTTGTCAAGACAAAGATCTAAAGAATTTGCATTAAAAAAGTTTTTTTTTTCTATAGAACTTGTCAATCTGTACTACTCAAGTAGAACCCTAATAAGACCAACTTGATGAGCAGATTAACAAGTTAAATCAGTTGGCTTCCAGTCCATTTTTTTTTTGGAGTCACAATCTACTGGACTCTACGATCACAACATTTCAAGTTGGAGTCAAGACAAAGATCAGGACATTTTGAGTCAGGGTCAAGACCACAATCAGGACATTTCGAGTCAGAGCCAAGATCAGGACATTTTGAACCAGAGTCAAGACCAAGACTTGAAATATCCTGATCTTGGTCTTGACTGTGACTCGAAATGTCCTGATCTTGGTCTTGACTCTGACTCGAAGTGTCCTGATTGTGGTCTTGACTTGGACTCGAGTCAGAGTCAAGACTACTAGGTGTGTATGTGTGTGTGTGTGTGTGTGTGGCTGAGGCCTCCGTGCAAGCTGCTCCAGAGACAGGTGCTTTTACGAGGGTCTTGCGGCTTTAAAGTGACGTGCTAAGAGGCCGTTTTACGCCAGAGCACTTTTAAGGCAAAGCCATTAATGTCCGTTAGCTTTACGGGCTGCGGGGCTTAAGGCTCAGCCGACTGTAAAGCACCCGGGGCGAGCGCCCACGTCGGGAGACCCCTGCTCGCAGCCTGGGAAACCCCATTCATCCATTACCGTGACACGCTTACACGAGGAGAGCCGTGAACGTGATGACAGGGCGAGCGCTGGGGGTGTTATCACCCTTCACCTATGACTAATCTCCTGGAACAAAGCCACGGCAGACATTTTTCTCACCACCCATAAATAAGATGGCCAGTGGCCAGGGAGGAATCGATGCACACGTGTAGCCAGTCAAAGCTCCCGTCCTCCAGGGCAAAGCATGGACTATGAGGAAATGTTAGCGCAATGCTAACAGTATTGGAACACCTGCTCCTCCACCAGCATGTTTCTTCTGGAATCAAAGGCATGAAAAAATAGTAAAAGTGTCTCTACTGTCCTAAGTAGTGAGATAAGACCATTATACTGTCCTATATTAAAGTGAGGTCAGTATGTTGGATGATCAACACCCTAACTCATCCCCAAATCCCCAATTCTTTCCAGAAGAAATCCCAAAAAGTCAAGAACAAGATCCGGACATTTCAGGTCAGAGTAAAGACCAAGATCAGGAGATTTTGAGTTATAGTCAAGATCAAGATCAGGGAATTTTGAGTTTTAGTCAAGACCAAGTTTAGGACATATTGAGTTATAGTCAAGACCAAGATCAGGGAATTTTGAGTCCAAGTCAAGACCAAAATCAGGGAAGTTTAGGAAATTTTAAATCAGAGTAAAGATCAAGATTGGGACATTTAGAGTCCAAGTGAAGACCAAGATCAAGACATTTTGAGTCCAAGTGAAGTCAAGACCAAGATTAGAACTTTCTAAGTCAGGGTCAAAAGCAAGATCAGGACATTTCAAACTGGAGTTAAATCCAAGATCAGGACATTTCAAACTGGAGTTAAATCCAAGATCAGGACATTTCGAGTCCAAGTCAAGACCAAGATCAGGACTTTTTGAGTCAGGGTAAAGAACAAGATTTGGATATTTCAAGTTGGAGTTAAATCCAAGATCAGCACATTTCAAGTCATAGTCAAGACCAAGATCAGGACTTTTATGAGTTAGGGTAAAGACCAAGATCAAGACATTTCGAGTTATGGTCAAGACCAAGATCAGGAATTTTGATTCCAAGTCGAGATCAAGATCCATATAAGAACTTTTCAAGTTCTAGTAAAGATCAAGATCAAGACATTTCGAGTTAAAGTCAAGACCAAGATCAGGAGATTGAGTTATAGTCAAGACCAAAATCAAGGAATTTTGAGTTATAGTCAAGACCACACTTTGAGTTTGATCCAAGACCAAAATCAAGACATTTTAAGTCAGAGTAAAGACCAAGATTTGGATATTTCAAGTTGTAGTTAAATCCAAAATCAGCACATTTCAAATCATAGTCAAGACCAAGATCAGGACATTTCAAATCAGAGTCAAGACCAAGATCATGATATTTAGAGTCTGAGTCAAGATCAAGACATTTTAAGTCATAGTAAAAATAAAGATTGGGACATTTTGAGTCCAAGTCAAGACCAATATCTAGACTTCTTAAATCAGATACAAAACCAAGATCAGTGAATTTCCATTGACTTGGATTTGGTCTTGACCACAATCAAGATACTGTATTTCAAGCTGGAGTTAAACCCAAGATCTGGACATTTCGAACCAGAGTGAAGACCATAATTAAGGCATTTCAAACTGGAGTTAAATTCAAGATCAGGACATTCAGGTGCCCCAATTAATTTGGTATTTTAGGGATTTCATTTTCCAGAAGAACTTGGCTCACTTGCCACACTGCCAAAATACCAACTGGTCTTATGTAATATTCACATCTTTTAAGACACTGATTGTTGGGTTTTCATTGGCTGTAAATTGTATTAGTCATCATCATCAATAAAAGAAATAAACACTTAAAATAGATCCCTCTATGTTTAGTACATCTATATAATATATGGGTTTCACACTTTAACCTAAATTACTGAAATAAATAAAGTAACTTTTCAATGATATTCTAATTAAAATTCAAAGTGTACTGTATCTGTCATAAGTGGACACCTTTCTTCTTTCTTCTTCGTTACAGTTAAACCTTAGACGCCATAGCCATAGGAGAAAACAAGACAGTGAACAGTTGAACAGTAGCACTACTGTATCTGTTTCATTTTATACTCAAAATACTGTACTGTACTATAATTTACTATAATTAATGACCCTCTCTTACAGGCGACAAGCAACAAGCAACAGCTTGTCCCAAAAACACATAAATCTCTGTATTTTATTATCTTTCCAGCAGCATGTGTCAGGGCCAGACAGGAAGGAGACTGGTGCAGATACAATAAAATAACTTTTATTAAAGTTATAGAGTAAACAGGGGTAGTCAACAGAAACAGGGTCAATACCAAAAATGCACAGTGTAGAGAAACCATACCATAAACGGAGGACAGTCCAGAGTTCATACACGGAAAGGCAGTATCACAGGTTAGGCAAAAATCCAAAGTACAATAAACAGTCCAGGTCATACACGGTAATCCAACACAAGGGAGCAGGCAAAAATCAAAGTCGGTAGAAAACAAAAACAGGATCATACACGGAAAATAGCAAGGGCAAGAGAAACGCTTTGTATTGTAGGATTTACCAAACAGATACTCGGCGAGGTGTGAGTGTGAGCATGGTCCTTAAATACTCTGAGTAATCAGTACTCGGGGCTTCCTGGTGGCGTCATGTGACGTGACATGTGATCGGGAGTGTGTGTTGTGTCATGGAGTGGTGCGTTCTGGGTATTGTAGTTGTTACTGTGAGAATCGCAGATAGAGCTGGATGTGGGAGACACAGACGTGCTTTCAGCACCAGACATGACAGTACCCTCCCCCTGAGGGACCGGAGCGGAGGCAGAACGGGGCCGACCCCGGCGACGACCACCCGGAGGACAGGGAGTACCGGCGGGAGGTGCAGGTGTCGGAGCGGAGGTGCCAGACAGACGGGGCTCACCAGAGCGAGAAACCCGACGAGTTGGAGCAGAGGAGGTCGGAGGACGCTTGGGACGTCCACGGGGCCTAGGAGCAGGCTTACCAGGAAAACGAGCATGAAACTCCACGAGCAAGGCAGGGTCCAGCACGTCTTTGGCAGCCACCCAACAACGCTCCTCCGGACCATACCCCTCCCAATCGATAAGGTATTGGAGTACACCCCCACGTCTGCGTGAATCCAGCACCTCCCGGACAGAATACGTGGACGACCCCTCCCCCTCCACAGCCGCGGGTGGAACATCAGCCGGTGCAGCGTCAGCGAGCGGACCCGGGACCATAGGCTTGAGGAGAGATACATGGAAAGAATTATTAACACGATACTGAGGGGGTAACTCCACCTTGTAAGTAACTTCATTAATACGTGACAAAATCTTAAGAGGACCAATAAACTTAGGCAGGAGCTTTCTACAACTACCCTCAAACCTAAAGTCCCGGGTAGAGAGCCACACCCGATCTCCTGGTTGGTAGTCTGGGTTGTCACCACGGTGCTTGTCAGCACGCTCCTTGTACACGCGCAGTACCTCAGAGACTTTACGATGCGTGTCTTCCCACACCTGCTCACTGCGCTTCATCCATTCATCCACAGCCGGCACATCAGTGGACACCGCTGTCCAAGGAGCTAGAGGAGGCTGAAAACCCAGAACACACTGAAAGGGGGTGAGGCCAGAGGTAGTGTTAACTAGGGAGTTTTGTGCTATTTCAGCCCAGACGAGGTATTGTGACCAATCAGTGGGATGTTTGAAGCAGTATGTGCGGAGGAATTTCCCGAGTTCCTGATTAACCCTCTCACATTGACCGTTACATGTAGGGTGGAACCCAGAAGTGAGACTGACATGTACACCGAGATGTTCAAAAAATGCCTTCCACACACGAGAAGTAAATTGAGGACCACGGTCAGACAAAATATCTTCGGGGATACCAAAGTGTCTAAATACATGCATATAAATAGCTTGAGCAGTTTGGAAGGCAGTAGGCAGAGCTGGGAATGGAATAAATTTAACCCCTCTAGAGAAACGATCAACAATAGTGAGAACTGTAGTATAACCCTCAGATACAGGCAGATCAGTAACAAAATCAACCGCTATATGCGACCAAGGTCTCTCAGGTACAGGGAGAGGTAGTAGCTTACCGGCTGGAAGGGTTTTAGGCGTTTTACATTGCGCACAGACAGAGCAGGAGGTAACGAAAGAGTGAACATCAGCACGCATAGAATCCCACCAGTAACGGGCAGAGAGTAATTGTAACGTGCGTGTGACACCAGGATGACCAGAGGTTAAAGCGGAATGAGCCCAGGTGATGAGCCTGTCTCGAAACTGAACGGGTACGAACGTTTTACCCTGAGGACAGTCCTCAGAATTGGGCTGATTAGCGTTACTTTGGCGAATCTGATCGTCTAACTCCCATTGAATGGTTGCGATCTGAACAGAGGGAGGAAGAATGCGTTCAGCCTCCTGGGGCTGGGATGCGCTGTCCACAGTGCTGTAAACCCTGGACAGCGCATCAGCTTTAGTATTACGGTTTCCCGGACGGAACGAGATCGAGAAGTTAAATCTAGAGAAAAAAAGAGACCAACGTGCTTGTCTCGGATTAAGTCGTTTTGCCGTGCGGAGGTATTCCAAATTCTTGTGATCAGTATACACAGTGAACGGATGAACGGACCCCTCCAGCCAGTGACGCCATTCTTCTAGAGCTAATTTCACAGCAAGAAGTTCCCTATCCCCTATCCCATAGTTACGCTCCGCAGGGGAAAGCTTGCGTGAGAAGAAGGCTACAGGAAACAATTTGGGTGGCGACCCACTACGCTGAGAGAGAACCGCGCCAACACCCGATTCGGAAGCGTCCACTTCCACTACGAAGGGAAACTCGGGATTAGGGTGCCTAAGTACAGGGGCTGAAGTGAACGCAGCTTTCAGCTCACTGAAAGCGCGATCTGCTTCGGTTGACCACTTCAGGATTTTAGCAGCCCCCTTAGTGAGAGCAGTCAGGGGCGCAGCAATGGAGCTAAAGTTACGGATGAACCGCCTATAAAAATTAGCGAAGCCAAGGAATCGCTGGAGTTCTTTAATGGTCTGGGGCACTGGCCAATTAGTAACGGCAGTTACTTTCTCATCGTCCATAAGGACACCGGAGGAACTGATAACGTAGCCGAGAAATGTGACCCTTTGAGTGTGGAACTCACATTTCTCGGCTTTGGCAAACAGACTATGTTCTCTCAGGCGTTGGAGAACTTGGCGGACATGCTGAATGTGTGTGGGGAGATCTGGTGAATAGATAAGGATATCGTCTATAAAAAGGACAACAGAGTGATTAATGAGATCGCGAAATATGTCATTCATAAACGACTGGAATATAGCTGGGGCGTTAGCGAGACCGTAGCTCATGACCAGGTATTCATAGTGGCCGTTGGTGGTGGAAAACGCCGTTTTCCATTCGTCACCTTCCCTGATGCGAATGAGATTATAAGCGCTACGGAGATCGAGTTTGGTGAAGTACACGGCATTACGTAACTGTTCGAGAGCTGCTGGGATTAACGGGAGCGGGTAAGCGAACTTTTTAGTAATGTCGTTTAAGCCTCTGTAATCTATGCAGGGTCTCAAACCCCCATCCTTCTTCTTCACGAAGAAGAAACCTGAACCAACTGGGGATTTGGATGGGCGAATGAAACCCTGCGCAAGAGCTTCACTAACATACTCTTCCATAGCCTTCTCCTCATCACGAGACAATGGGTACACACGAGCTTTGGGCAGTACAGAACCCTCTATTAAATCAATAGAGCAATCATAGGGGCGATGCGGAGGTAACTCAGTAGCTTTAGCTTTACTAAACACATCAGAAAAATCATAGTACTCGGAGGGAATATCAGGGGTATCTACAGAATTAGGGCTTTCGACAGAAGTAGATTGCAAAGAGAGTGAAATTAAAGATAAACAGTTCTCACGACAGAAAGGAGACCAGGCAGTGATGTCTCCCAGGCTCCATGAAATGACGGGGTCGTGTGTCTTTAGCCATGGCGCTCCCAAAACCAGTGGATGTTCTGTGCGTGGGAGCACATAGAGAGAGAGCTGTTCCACATGTAGAGCGCTGGCTTGAAGGGTGAGAGGAAGAGTCTGCAGGGTCACAGGTTTGGAGCGTACAGTCTCTCCATCGATGGCATGGATGGAGATCGACTTGGAGAGAACTTTCGTGGGTATGGCGTGCTCCTCCACCAAATCCAGGCTGATAAAGTTCCCCTCCGACCCAGAATCTACAAGCGCTGAGACACAAAAAACATCCGTTGGAGTGGTAATAATAACAGGCAACACGAAACATTTTTCTTTAAGTTTAGAAACAGGGGTACATACCACGTTAGCGCGTGGAGTACTCTCCACGCGCTGTCCCAGAGCAGACGCTTGAGCAGAATAGGGCCGGAGTTCACAGTTAGCCCTTAGATGATCTGGACCACCACAATAGAGGCACAGGTGAAGGCGTATGCGACGCTGCCTCTCAGCGACGGATAGTCTGGATCGTGTGATGTCCATGGGCTCAGGGCTGGGTGCAGGCGCAAATTCCGGAACTGGATTCCCGGACTGGAGTAGTGCAGGGCGAACCGCAGGAGTGTGGCTAACAGCTTTGGGCTTACGGGAAAGGAGCTGATCCAGACGGATAGACAGAGCGATCAGCTGATCCAGGGTGAGTGAGTCGTCCTTGCATGCAAGTTCTCTTTGAATCTCAGGGTTAAGTCCGTGTCGAAACATGGAGATGAGAGCAGGGTCGTTCCAACCGCTGCTAGCAGCTAACGTACGGAACTCCAGAGCAAAGGCTGCCACAGATAGTTTACCTTGCTTCAAGGTAATCAGAAGCTCTCCACTAGATTGCCCATAGCGTGTATGATCAAAAACGCTGCGAAAAATAGACAAAAAAGTGTCGTAGCTGGATTCAGAAATGTTCTCCCAAATAGCTGTAGCCCAGTCCAAAGCCTTGCCAGACAGTCGAGAAATTATAAACCCGATTTTAGCTTTATCAGAAGCAGGAGGTGAGTTGCTAAAAAACACGGAGCACTGGAGCAGAAACCCATTACATTTCTCAGTGTTTCCGTCATAGACTTCGGGTTTACACACAGCGAAAAAGGGAGTAGTGGTTTTGTTAGGGCTGGCTACAGGACTAACCACTGGGCTAGGGTTCTGGGTGGACAAACCCCGGAGGTGACTCATAATCTCGGCTAGCTGCTGCTGTTGGTTAACATGGTGGCGTGCTAGCTCGTCAACAGCTTGGGTCACACCAGCGAGCGTTTGCTGGTGCTGACCTAAAAGCCGACCCTGGTTAGCCAAACCAGACTTAATAGACTCTGTATCCGCAGTCTCTGTCATTACGGCCGAGTATCTTGTCAGGGCCAGACAGGAAGGAGACTGGTGCAGATACAATAAAATAACTTTTATTAAAGTTATAGAGTAAACAGGGGTAGTCAACAGAAACAGGGTCAATACCAAAAATGCACAGTGTAGAGAAACCATACCATAAACGGAGGACAGTCCAGAGTTCATACACGGAAAGGCAGTATCACAGGTTAGGCAAAAATCCAAAGTACAATAAACAGTCCAGGTCATACACGGTAATCCAACACAAGGGAGCAGGCAAAAATCAAAGTCGGTAGAAAACAAAAACAGGATCATACACGGAAAATAGCAAGGGCAAGAGAAACGCTTTGTATTGTAGGATTTACCAAACAGATACTCGGCGAGGTGTGAGTGTGAGCATGGTCCTTAAATACTCTGAGTAATCAGTACTCGGGGCTTCCTGGTGGCGTCATGTGACGTGACATGTGATCGGGAGTGTGTGTTGTGTCATGGAGTGGTGCGTTCTGGGTATTGTAGTTGTTACTGTGAGAATCGCAGATAGAGCTGGATGTGGGAGACACAGACGTGCTTTCAGCACCAGACATGACAGCATGCTTCAAACTATCCGTTCACTCATAACAACATAATTGCTTGTTAAAAGTGAGGAAAGTGAGGAAAGTGAGGAAAATGGAACAAAACACGCAGCTTTAGAAACAAAACAAGGCAGGCATCATTTGTATTTTTCAATGGTCTACTGTTGACTTTGTACTGGATGAGAGCCTCCCGGTCCCGGCTTTTCTCCGAGCCAGATTCCTAAACAAGCAAACCGGTAACAGGCTGCGGGTCTGCGAAAATAAACCCCAGACCGGCCATTGTTTTCCCCCCATCGCATGTAGCGCGAAACGCCTGTCCAGAATTCCACAATTAAGGAGGAATGTCGACGAAGGTTCGCAGCGCTCCCTTCGGTTAGTCTCCCTGGACGTACGGTAATCAAACAAAAACAAGCAACCACTCAGGGAGCTCATCTCCCGCCCCAGCTTTCCCTCCGCCCCCCTCTCTTCTATGCCGCTCCCTCGCTCCGACTTCTTACCGAACCGCCTTTCATCCGTCAGCCGCAATATTTCAATCTAAAGCCAGGGCTTTGCCAGCAGCTGATTTCTGTAACTGGATCAGATGTCTGATGATAAATGGCCTCTTGATGATTGGAAAGGGAGAACGTCGGAGGGAAAACCACCTGCTTTTTTCTCCTCTTTTCCCCCCTCCGAGTCTGATGTCACCTAACAGCCCGCACACGGAGTCATTTGAAGTACTTCAGGAATGCGATTGGAGGCAACTCCGCGCACTGGAGGGGCTTCAAAAAGGGGCTAATCGAAAACATCGCCGCTCCCCTGAGAAACTCAATTAGGGGGAAGGCGAACGATTGCAGCGAGAGTATCACTGGATTTACTGGAATACGGTTCCCACCGACTTGGACGCTGTGAAAAAGCTCTGTGTGTTTTCGCTCGCCCTGTTTGTTCATCCTCGTATCTCCAGCCAAACTCCCAAACTTTCCAGTAATTTTTACAATTACATCCCATAACAAGCGCCCAACGCAGTGCCTGGAAGCTAATTTGAAATTCACTCAAGTATCTACAACTGGTTTCCAGTTTCCGTAGAGGTTCGGTTGAGACACTTACTTACTTACGAATCTTACGCACTATATAACACACACATTAATATATGTTCATAAGGCATTATACAGTTCATGAAGGCATAGTGCATTATAACCAGTCATCGCAATGCATTATAAGCTGTGTTTATAACGTGCAAATTACCTCAATACCAAGAAACTCAGTCACACAGTTATAAGCATAATAAACATGTAATAATCATGGCTATAATGGGTTATGCATTTTTATACATATTTACAGCCATGTTTAAAATGCCTTATGAATGCATTATAACATTATAAGAATTTTATAAATGTGATTATATTTGTAGAAAGTATGAATGTGTTTATATAGTTTAATAGAGATGACATTCATAGAAAGTATGACTGTGTTTATAGAGTGTAATTATTAGAGATTATATTTGTAGAAAGTGTTAATGTGTTCATAGAGTTTAATAGAGAGGACATTCATAGAAAGTATGCATGTGTTTTTAGAGTCTAATAGAGATGTGTTTTTAGGCTTTCTCTCTCACGCGACATTGCGTTCAGTAGCTCCTCCATTTCCACTCGCTGTTGTGTTTTTAACATGGATCTCCGTGGAAACTTGCGCCCAAAGTGTAATTACGGTGCGCGGCAGTGGACAAATAGCTATTTTATTAAACGTGAGGAGATGAAACTCAGAGATGTCAGTGTGGACGGGACTAAAATTACTGGAGGACCACGATTACAGGAGTTCAGCGCAGAAAATCAGTAGATATTTCAGCCTGTAATTTTCTCTGAGGACGTCTGAGAAAAAAACGTACATGGTCGTTCCGGACGGGAATAAAATCACAGAGGACCCCCCCATAAAATTACCCCCCAGGACCCCCTGAGAAACTAATGTCATAAAGATAGGGCTTTAGCAGCTTTATTAGACAGTGTTCTAAGCATGAAATGTAAGAACGGAGGTTTATCACTAAATGAAATAAAAAAATAGATCAGATAGAACATGAAACAATGTATCTTTATGAAATAGGTTCATACTGTCTGCGCTGAAATACAATTCAAAGTACTGTATATGTAAGAAACACTGCATTTTCCATAGTGTCCTTGTATTATTAGATTTTTTTTCCATTGGAGTGGAGTGTAGGAGGGAAGAAAAACGTCTAGGTTTGCTTTTTTGCAGCTGAAAGAAGCATATGGTTCTCTCTCTCTCTCTTTCTCTCTTTCTCTGAAGTGCAGGATGATTCATGGAGTTCAGAAACAGCCAGAGAAACTGTTGTACGGGAAAAGCGAGGGTACAACTATGTCCTACTTGGAATGCCATGGATAGCGATGGTTTCTCGTGTACAGCCTCCGCTCTGCCAAGTTGGCGCCATCAGCCTTGTCACAACATGTCTAAAAGGTACTCAGGGCAAAATTGAAAGATTATAGCGGCATATTACACGTAAAACCGCAAGTGCAATTCCCAGAGTTCAATTAGTTTCTGAACAGTGACGTCAATCATGTCCTAGATCTTTTTACGCCATTTCGCAAAGAAGGAGTTGTGCATGCCAGCGCATCCCTCAGCACGTCCAACACCAATACAGACTGAGATTCACAGCAAATTCTGCTGTTTTGGAGGTGAAATCAACTTGTTCTGGGTTGATGTTCTATGGCTGTGACCGAAATGGCTCCCTATTTACTAGTTAGGGCACTATTGAGTACGTCAGCCATTTTTCTTTGAGTGTCTGAATCGTAAGGGGGAATGATTTATAGTAAACATATCTGCTTATTAAGCAAGCTAAATGTGTCCCAGAATGCATTGCGGGTCTCGCTAATAATTAATTATTAAGTATTACTTTGATAAAATACATGGAGAAACAGCGTCAGGTTGATTTATTTATTTTATTTAATAGTTTATTTAACAGGGACAGTGTACATTAATTAACATTACTGTAAATGCACCAGAATTAGTCTAAAGGCTATGTTTCATCCGTTGTCCCTTTATTTATCATCTTAACAAATGCTTTACTTCTAATGTTAGTTCATGTAAAATAACTTACTAAGTGGTGAGCACCACATATTCAGAGGGGAGCATCACATACTAAGTGGTGAGCACCAGTTGCTAAGTCGTGAGCACCACTTACTAAGTGGTAAGCACCACATACTAAGTGGTGAGCACCAGTTGCTAAGTCGTGAGCACCACTTACTAAGTGGTAAGCACCACATACTATCTGGTGCTCACCACTTGTCTTGACTTCACAGACTGCTACGTTGTGCTGTGCACATGCTCTGCTATTCAGTTATCAAAATCATATTTACTTAGCTGCCATTTGTGATCTTATTTAGGCTGCTTTTACAAAAATCTAGCTAGCTAGCCTAATGCTAGCTAAGTTAGCTTAGCTTTAATGCTTTAATTGCTCTCTGTACAATATATGGTAGGCTTGGGTGAAAGTAGCTAAGCTACTTTCTAGCTAATGTTAGCTAAAACATTTCACACTGAAATAAAGTAGAAGACATAAGCTAACCTAGCTAACATTAGCTAAAACATTTCACACTGAAATATAGATAACATTAGCTAACTTAGCTAGTTATTCACAACATTACACTGTGGAACATATGCCTGTTTAAACTATAGCTTATAACTACCATTATCTGGTGCTCACCACTTAGTAAGTGGTGCTCACCACTTAGTATGTGGTACTCACCACTTTTTACATAAAAAATACACTACGTCCCTTCAGGGGCTCTGTATTAATGTATTACCTCATGTCTTATTCATTGTAACTAATGCATTAATTCATGTTAATGTAAAGTGTTACCGTGAAGGGATTCCTGAGTAATTAGGTTAGAACACAAGGTGCCATTTTGGACGTAAAATCCGTCCATCGGGTTTTAAAGGAGTTAAAATATCACTAAGAACAGCAACGTACCTTAAACTGGAGGCCGGGTTGATGCAGGTCTTGGTCACGTCGGTTACGTTGGGGTTGCAGCAGTCGTTGTTGTCGTATTCGTAGTTATCCCAGTTGCACTCGGGGTCACACACTCCGTTTTTCTGCTTGTGGTTCGGGCAGTGGGTCCGGGGCTTGCAGTATCCAGCGTCGAAGCCCGTCAGGGTGTGGTTGCACTCGGGGTCGCAGTCCTCGTCGCCCACCTTGCTGATGTCGCAGTTGGCCAGCACCAGCCGGCAGCGCAGCGAGGAGTTGCTGACGTTGTGGACCGTCAGCTCCCAGGTGATGTTGTACATGGCGAAGGCCTCGTTCAGGTGCTGGTGCTGCAGGTGGATCTGCTGGTCCGTGACCGTGGGTCTGCGGCGTTCGTCGTCGAAGACGTTGACCACCCGGTAGCGCACCGTCTTCGGACGCCGGAAGCTCCAGAAGCGGTTGTAGTTGTGGACCACCTCCACGTTATCGCATACAGTCTGACCGCAGGCTGGAGGCTCCAGGGTGGTGTCCAGGGAGCCCAGCCCAGCTCGGGGACCTTCATCCGGCTGCGGGAAACTGCCATCCTTCACCGGGAGCCACTTTCTTCCAGGATGTTCAAAACTCTCCCGGATGACCAGGTCGACTTGGTCCTGCGAGTCCTCGTAGCCGTGCATGTCTCGTACGACCTGACGCTGGGACAGGGCTTTCCTCCACAGAGTTACCCGCTCAACCGAGCCACGGTAGTTATTGCTCAAGGCATTTCCACCCAACATCAGCACCTTGGGATTCAGAGTAGATTTAGAATTCAGAAATTTAGAAAAGTAAAAAAAAATAGTAGATTAACCCCTTAACAAGCCATCATTTTTGTCAATTGTCTGCCTGACGTTACACTACTTAATCATAAGGATTTCTATTCAACCATTACATAAAAAGCTTTCATGTTTGATAAGAAACATCACGGAAAATCATAATTGTATTTGTAATTAAAAAATAAAAATTATATATTTAAGTAAATCTGTACTGTAAGCCCGGATAAATTTAATTTACTTTAAAATTTTAAGGAAACCGGTTGCCTTAAAAAACTTAGGTAATGGGTAATAAAAACTTAAAACATCAAGTTATTAGAACTAAATGGAAACTTGATTTAACTTTTTTTTTATTTTTGTTACACTGTAAGACCAGATAAGTTGAGTTTACTTAACTTTTTTAAGGCAGCCGGTTTACTGATTTTTTTTTTAAGTAATCGGTAATGAAAACTTGAGTTAGCATAACTTTAAACATCAATTTATTACAACTAAAGAGGAAGTTGATTTATTTGTAAGGTAGCCCAGGGGGGAATCACTACACACTGATGGTGATTGTGACAGAAGCCAATAGAAAAGATGTTGCCAATGGCAACAGACTAAACTCAGTTATTATAGTAAGTTGGTTCAACTCAAAGATCTCAGTTTGAATATATATGTGCTCATAAATGTTGAGTATTGTTTAGAAATATAATTTTATGCAAAACAGACTTAAATTATTTGAGTTCAAACAACGTATGGGTTTACAGTGTGCTAACATCAAAATATAATTAATAAAATAATAAATGTGTCTCTTTCCTGAACTTTATTTTAAAATCAATACTGAAAAATCCTAAAAAAAAACAAATCAAACACTTCCAAACCTTTAGTTTTGTTGCGTTTGTCTAGTTTTTACGTCTGTTTTCAAACCTGCAAAATTTGAGTTTGATTCCTGATTGATTGTTACTGATCTGAGCACTTAAAAGCGAAATGTAATACTTTTATGTTGTATTTACTGTAAATATAGCTTAAATACTTAAGTTGCTTCAAAATAGTACATTTAATAAGTATTTAAGTACATATTTTAAATTTTGAAATAAATATATACTTAAAAAATGCACTTTATACTTCCCTATAGAGAAAAAAGTAGATTAAAGTATACTAAAGCATTATTATGCTATAGTGCACTAAAGTGTTCTTATTATTTAAAGAGTGCTAAAATGGAACAACTTTTTATGTACTTATTTTACTTCTATAACTGTATAAAATTAGTACAAAAGTCTTACTTTTTAAAATTGTGCTAAGTGTACTTTACTGTACCAACTATACTTAAGTAACATTTAATTTATTTAAATTTATATTACATTTATTTGAGTACAGTATTACAACTGCATCACTATTTATTATACACCAGGTATATTAGAAATGTACTAAAAATGTATGTTAAATATATGTGATCTATTTTTTACATTAGAGTACAAATATATTTGCTTCTTGTTCCTGTCTTTTTTTGTAAGTAGCACACTTCTAGTATATTTTGTTGGGTATAAAAATATATTTTAATATAGTGTACTACAATTTTTAGCGTCTTACAAATTTACTTTTAATTTTATAAATGTAGTAATTTAATTTATTGTCTAAAAAGCTACAGGATACATTGTACTTTAAGTGAACTACTGTAACTGTAGCTGTTTTTATCACACTTTGCTGAAAATGTACAAAAGTATATTTTGGAAATAAGTATTTTAGAAGTATACTGAATTACATTAAGCTAAAAGAGTACTTTATAGTAGTCTATATATTATATATATATTTTTTTAAATATACTATATTGTGCTTTTTAAAAAATATGATCAAAGTTTACTTTCAAACATTTGATGAAAGCATATTATTAATGTACTTTTAATATATTAACTCTTAACAGTTTAAAACTAAAAAAGCAAAGTTTAAACACTAAACAAGTCTTGGCTGATAGACTATATCTCTGTTAAGTGACAAATTATCTACATTTGATCAAATTTAACCTGTAATTTTGGGAGAAATCAGCAGGAAATTCAAATCATTTCTAGGAAAAGAGGTGATGAACCTACCTTACACTTCTTAGTGAGCGCACAGAAGACATCTCCAGACTGTTCCCTGCTAACAGCAGTCTGAGCGCCGTTCACAAACAGCTTCATGTAGAGGCCATCGTACGTGATCGCCACGTGAGCCCAGTGCCCGGGGACATAATGGGCACTGGAGTGGATGGAGGTCACCTTATGAGCTCGGTCCGTCTTGAGGGAGAAGAAGAATCGCGGGTCACGGTTGCCATGTTCACTTACAGGCTTTATACCCAATATCCAGCCGCGGTCGCTCGAGGCGTAGAAACACTTATCGAAGAGGCCTGGGAGAGAGATAATAGAAGTGACAGTTAGTGTATGCTCTGGAAAAAAATTAAGAGAGCACTTCAGTTTCTGAATCAGTTTCTCTGATTTTGCTATTTATAGGTTTATGTTTGAGTAAAATGAACATTGTTGTTTTATTCTATAAACTACAGACAACATTTCTCCCAAATTCCAAATAAAAACATCGTCATTTAGAGCATTTATTTACAGAAAATGAGAAATGGCTGAAAAAAGCAGAGCTTTCAGACCTCAAAAAATGCAAAGAAAAAACAAGTTCATATTCATAATCAAGTTTTAAGAGTTCAGAAATCAATATTTGGTGGAATAACCCTGGTCTTGGCATGTTCTCTTCCACCAGTCTTGCACACTGCTTTTGGATAACTTTATTCCTGCACTCCTGGTGCAAAAATTCAAGCAGTTCAGTTTGGTTTGATGGCTTGTGATCATCCATCTTCCTCTTGATTATATTCCAGAGGTTTTCAGTTTGGTAAAATCAAAGAAACTCATCATACAGTGACTGAAGTTAGCTATGAATATATCTATTTCCAGGTGTAAAATTAATTTTGAAATACAGCTAATTATACGACTTGTACAGTGGGATGCACACTGTAAAAAAAAAATGAATGGGTCGTTAATAAACAAAGACAGCTTGGAGTCCAGAAGGACTACAAGACAGATTTCAAAAAGTTAATTTCCTCTTAAACAGGTGATCACTGACCTTCAGTTATGGTTACATGTGTTCTTTTGACTCTATAGTGACTCAAGTTAGCAATGAATGTGCCTAATGCCAGGTGTGATATTAATTTTGAAATGGCTAATGGCTAATTATACAGCTCAGTTGTATACGCATGAATAGGTTGTTTAATAAAGAATACAGCTTGGAGCCCAGAAGGACTACAAGACTGATTTCAAAGAGCAATTTTCCTCTTAAACAGGTAATCTCTGAGCTTCAGTTATGGTTACCCATGTACACTTGACTCTATAGTGACTCAAGTTAGCTATGAATGTGAACTTTGCAGCCCAGAAGGACTACAAGACGGATTTTAAACTGCTATGGTTACCTAACCTTAGTTGAGTAATCCGTTACCCTTACTAATTTGACAGTCAATATTCTCTTAAACAGGTAATTTTAAGCTTCAGTTATGGTTACCTTTGTTCGTTTGTCTCTATAGTGACTCAAGTTAGCTATGAATGTGCCTTATGCCAGGTGTGAGCTAGAGAGGTATAAATATGAATTTTGAAATATGGCTAATTATACAGCTTATTGGTATCCACACCGTAAAAAAAATGAATAGGTTGATAATAAACGAAGACAGTTTGGAACCTAGAAGGACTACAAGACGAAGATTTCAAAAAGCTAATTTTCTCCTAAGCAAAATGGCTAATGGTTAATTATACAGCTCAGGGGTATATACGCATGAATGGGTTGTTTAATAAAGAAGACAACTTGAAGCCCAGAAGGACTACAAGACGGATTTCAAAAAGCAAATTTTCTCTTAAACAGGTAATCATCTTCAGTTGTGGTTACATTTGTTCAAGTTAACTACGAATGTGCCTACTTCCAGGTGTGATATTAATTTTGAAATGGCTAATGGATTATTATGCAGCTCAGGGGTATAAGCATGAATAGGTTGTTTAATAAGGAAGACAGTTTGGAACCTAGAAGGACTACAAGACGGATTTTAAAAAGCTAATTTTCTCTTAAACAAAATGGCTAATGGTTAATTGTACAGCTCAGGGATATATATATATATGCATGAATGGGTTGTTTAATAAAGAAGACAACTTGAAGCCCAGAAGGACTACAAGACGGATTTCACACTGCTAATTTTCTCTTACTTCAGCTATGTTCAGCTACCTATAACCATTAATTAATTTCGACAGACAATATTCAGTCTCACATTGATACGCTAGCAGAAAAAAATATATTGAACAGAAACGGAAGATTTTAATCTATAGGATGTGATTTTAACTTGCCATTGCAAATGTTCCTGAACTCATCTGGTGCTCATTGTCATGTCCTGTCTGTCCTCGTGCCTGTGTGTGTTCCACGTGACCTGGGCCCCTGTGTTCTGTTCCAGTACTTTTCCACCTGTGTCAATTTGTAGCTCCGCCCCCTAGCCCCAGGTGTTTCCACTTCCCTTGTGTGTTAAATAGCCCTCCTCTGTCTCTTGTCCTTCGTTGGTCTTTGCACTAACCCCTGTTGTTTGTCGTACCTCTGTTTCTTGTGTTTATTCCTGCGCTCCTTGGTTACCTGCTCTCTGTTTATCCCGTCTTGTTTTAGTTCCTTGTTTATCTTGTTTATTCCTGGTTATTGTCTCTGCTTTGTTTAGTTCATAGTCTTGTTTCATTCATTTGTTTTCCTTGTATAGCCCCCCTCTTTGTTTGTAGTTGATATTTATCTTGCTTATTCTCGTGCTCCTTAGTTCCCTCCTTAGTGTATATCTTTTGTTTATCCTTTGTTATTTTTAAGTTCCCTGTGTTTTCCCTAGTTTATTCCCTTGCCCTGTTTTAGTTTATCCTGCCTAGTTTTATAGTATCTCTTGTTTGTTTATGTTAGTTTTATATCACGTTGGTGATATAATATATATCACATTGTTCTGTGTTTACCCGTCTATTTGTTTATTTGTTGTTTAGTTATTAAATTCCTATTCTTACCTGCACTTACGTTGTCTCCTCGTCTCCCTACCTGGGTCAATCCTGACACTCATTTGCTTTCTATTAAAGATTTCTTCAAATCTTCTTCAAAAAACTTGTTATTTTAGAAGTATTATAGTCCAGAAATACTAGTGTTCTGCATAGCATAGCCTACTCTCCCTTATGCTGGAGGCACCAAAACACCTTTTTCCTGTTTCCGCTGGAAAGCATGTGTCAGGTTCAGCAAGTTAATGTAATGTGTTTTTACTTATATCACTCTGGTTCACTTCTATACCCACCTCCGCTCCATTCTCTCTCTCTCTCTCTCTCTCTCTCTCTCTCTCTTTCTCTCTCTCTCTCTCTCTCTCTCTCTCTTTCTCTCTCTCTCTCTCTTTCTCTCTCTCTTTTCCTTGGGAAATCCAGCAGAAGGAGCGTGTTTACGCTAGGCCGTGGGCGTGCAATGAGGCATGCCTCGCATGTGGAGATTCATGTGTTCGCCTATTATTCTTGCGAGAGACATGCTTATAACAAGGCTTTGTCACATACACAAACACGGGAGACTCATTACCCGGCTGAGAGAGGTTCTAACGGCACTGTTTGGGTTCCTGTGCGCGTTTTTGCGAGTTCACACGCCGCATGTACATCCAGCGTACACCGAGAATCCGCTTGATTTAAATGCGCAACGGCGTCGCGTGAAAAGAGTTACAGCCCTGCAGTTAGTAAACTGGATGGGAAAACTGTTTAAATGTTTAATTCATGTGGAAACAGGGTTGCCAGATTTAAGCAAATTACAAAATCAGACACATGCTGGAAGAGCGTGAGGCGGATCTGAGGGATAAGAGAGACAAGCGGGTGCATCCAATACACAACTTTTGAGATACGAAGACCAAATTCGGCATGCTTAAAAAGTTTATAAAAGTTTATATAAGTTCTAAGCAACCTCCTAGCAACCACTTAGCAATACCAAAGCAGCCACCACAGACACCATGGCAGCACCTTAGCGACCACAAAAGATATCCTAGCAACATCATAGCAACACCTTATCAACCACCTATAAATGCCTTAGCCACACCTTTGCAACCACCTAGCAACGTCTTAGCAACACTTTAGCATCCACCTAGCAACACCTCAGCAAGACATTAGCAACCACCTAGCAATGCCTTAGCAACACCTGTGCGATCATCGAGGACACCATAAGAATACCTTTATAACAACATAAACCTCATAGCAACACCTTAGCAACCACCTTAGCAACACCTTAGCAACCACATAGCTACACCTTAGCAACAATCACAGATACTATATCATTTCCATAGCAGCCATCTAGCAATACCTTACAATGCCTTAGCAACATCTTAACAACCATCTTAACAACCACTTTGCAACCACAACAGATACCCTAGCATTATCATAGCAACCACCAAGCAACACTTTAGCAACCACCTAGTAACACCTCAGCAACCACCTAGCAACACCTTAGCATCTATCTAGAAACACCTTAGCAACCACCAAGGACATCACAGCAACAACTTAGCAACCACCTAGCAACCACGGCACTTTGACAGCAACCACCTAGCAACCACTTAGCAACACCATAGCAGCCACCACAGACACCATAGCAACACCTTAGCAACCACCTAGCAACACATTAGCAACCACCTTGCAACACCTTAGCAACCACAACAGATACTATAGCACTTCCACACCAACCACCTGGCAAACAACACCAATAACACCCAAGTAACACCTTTGCAACCAACATACACCCCATAGCAACACAATAGCAACCACCTTGCAACCACCTAGCAACCACATAGCAACCACCCATGTCAGTTTTGGCAGAAACAGATTTGGCAGAAACTGCAATCTAGTTACAGACTGTAGTTCTGTATCTGTATCTTCAATACTCAGGACCCCACAGGAGAGAAAACCAACACAACTCAGCCATTATAAAGTAAAGTATCAGTGGTTACAGGACTCTGCCCACAGGATGCTGCTTTTCATAGAGGTTTTTAGAAGAAAAAGTTCCTTAAAGCATCTTAACAGGTTCCTCCACAGTCTCAAACTAAAGAACCCCCAAAGGTTCCTCAAGGATCTTCTATTTTAAACAGTGTCTGCCTCCGCTGCAGTCAAAAGACTGTGTTAATGTGTGTAAGTGATGAATCCACATGTTTATATCAAGTAATGCCTCAGCAACCACCAAGAATACCATAGCAACACCAGAGTAACCACTAAACAACACATTAACAACCACCTAGCAATGCCTTAGCAACACCTTAGCAACCACAATGGATAGCCTAGCATTATCATAGCAACCACCTAGCAACACTTTAGCAACACCTTAGCATCCATCTAGCAACACAACACAACCTAGCAAGACCTTAACAACCACCTACCAACCACCAAGAACATCATAACAATATATTTGCAACCACCTAGCAACACCTTAGCAACCAGCACAGATACTACAGCACTTCCATAGCAACCACCTAGCAACCACTTAGCAATCTTCAATAAAACCATAGTAACACCTTTGGAACCAACATAAACCCCATAGCAACACCTTAGCAAACACCTTGCAACCACCTAGCAACACCTTAGCAACCACCTAGCAACACCTTAACAACCACAACAGATACTAAAGCACTTCCACAACAACCAACTAGCAAACACTTCTTAGATTTCATAGTTTTTAGAGGTTTTTAGAAGAAAACGTTCCTTGAAGCATCTTAACGGGTTCCTCCACAGTCTCAAACTAAAGAACCCCAAAGGTTCCTCAATGATCTTCTGTTTAAACAATATCTATCTCAGTCTACAGTCTAGACTGTGTAAATGTGTTTAAATGATGAATCCACATGTTTATATCAAGTAATCCGAAAGTATCACTTCAGAAAAGTCACGATCTTTCATCTTTCCCTGACCTCTCTGGACCTCTTCTTCTCTGTCCTCTTAGCAACCACCTACAGTAGCAATGCCTTAGCAACCACCAAGAATACCATAGCAACACCCTAGCAACCCCTTAGCAACACATTAACAACCACCTAGCAATGCCTTAGCAACACCTTAGCAATCAACACAGATACTACAGCACTTCCATAGCAACCACCTAGCAACCACTTAGCAACACATTAACAACCACCTAGCAACCCCATAGCAACACCTTAGCAACCACCTAGCAACCACCAAGGACATCATAGCAACACCTTTGCAACCACCTAGCAACAACTTAGCAACCAACACAGATACTACAGCACTTCCATAGCAACCACTTAGCAACCACTTAGCAACACATTAACAACCACCTAGCAATGCCTTAGCAACACCATAGCAACACCTTAGCAACCACCTAGCAACCCCTTAGCAACACCATAGCAACACCTTAGCAACCACCTAGCAACCACCAAGGACATCATAGCAACACCTTTGCAACCACCTAGCAACACCTTAGCAACCAACACAGATACTACAGCACTTCCATAGCAACCACCTAGCAACCACTTAGCAACAGCATAGCAGCCACCACAGACACCATAGCAACACTTTAGCAACAATCTAGCAACATCTCAGGAACCACCTAGCAATGCCTTGGCAACCACATAGCTACACCTTAGCAAGCACCACAGATATAATAGCACTTCCATAGCAACCACCTAGCAACCACTTAGCAATCTTCAAGAAAACAATGGCAACACCTTTGCAACCAACATAAACTCCATAGCAACACCTTAGCAAAAACCTTGAAAACACCTAACAACACCTTAGCAACCACAACAGATACTACAACAACCAACTAGCAAAGTTTTCAGAGGTTTTTAGAAGAAAACGTTCCTTGAAGCATCTTAACAGGTTCCTCCACAGTCTCAAACTGAAGAACCCCCAAAGGTTCCTCAAGGATCTTCTATTTTAAACAGTGTCTGGAAAACCCAGCCTGCCTCCGCTGAAGTCTAGACGGTGTTAATGTGTTTAAGTGATGAATCCACATGTTTATATCAAGTAATCCGAAAGTATCACTTCAGAAAAGTCCGGATCTTTCATGTCTCTGACCCCTCCGGACCTCCTCTCACTCCGTCAGGCTTCTCCAGCACGTGAGAGCGTTCTCCACGGGTCAACATCAAACGTGCCGGCGCTCGGAGAGCCTGTGGGGGCCGGAGCCGGGGGTCAGCCCTGTTAAACATTACGGCCTCTCCACGACACCGCCAGAAACGCCTGCCATCTGTCAGCGTGCACACTCCAACTAAAAGGTGTGCTAAAATGCCTGCAGGGCCTATTATGTAAACACATGTCAGAAGTCTGCCACGCTCAATTAATCTAACACATTACATTTTTCCAGACGAACTGTGCAGCCCAGGCTAACACACACACACACACCACACACACACCGTGTATTTATACACACCGGTATTTGCATACAAGCGCAAAAGCTCATAATAGCTCTTCTTAAGTTCAAAGACAGTCTTGCTCACGCTCGCCATTTATCTTTCCTCAAGAAAAAATCACACTGGAGTGGTAATCACAGGGGCACAAGCACCTCACACGCACTGATGAGAAGTCGAGATTGGAGATTGAGTCCTGAAAAGCTGCTTGGGTGAAGAATCCAAAAAAAAAAAGAGCGATTTGGGGAAGGCAAGACTGATTGAGAGATGCAGAGATGAATGCTACACTTCCACAAGTTCCAAAACTGAGTTTTCTAATCTATTTTTTAAATTAACAAAGATTTAATTTGTTTAAATGGTTCAAATCTCTTTTGAGGGGTCTGAAGTATATTCACTCAATGTAAAGGGGACATTCCAGGATTTTGGTACATTTCCTGTCCCACCACTTAAATTTCAAATGTACGTATCCAAAATATCTAAATGACTATTTTTTGTGAAAAATTTACTTGTTATAAGACAAACTGTAAAATATGGTGGAAAAAAAAGCTACTTAGATATTATTCAAAAGACCGAATACCTTTGGACCACCTCAAAAAATGGCCGTTTTCTCTGGTCCCACACATTGGGTGACCAAATCCTTTGGCAAATTTAACAATTAAAATAAGCTCTAAATAAATGACTTCCTCGTGTATATGTTGATCTGCATCTCCTTTACTTATGAAAACAACTTCTTTGGTCTACATTGTTTTGCATGTTACAGTTTTTATGTTATTAAGTCGTGTCCCACAACATGCGCTCAACCCTGTTACCATAAGGAATTTTACCTGCAGAGAAAGAGTTAAAAATATTTGTCTACTGGCACAAAGGAAGTGACATCACAAGGACATTTTCTGCCCACATGGCAAGACCAAGAGTAAGTGCTCTAACAATTTTCAAGTTTTTTTTTTCCAAATATGTTTGTCCGAGTTGTGTGTGTCACTCAGTGAACTCAACCCTGTTGCTCATACTGTAAGACTAATAATGAGTAGAGTCAAAATTTACTTTATATATTATATAACCATGTTTGTCCTTGATCTTGTATACATGGCTAAATTTTACAGTTAGCATCTGTTCCTGGGGTAAACCACAACTTAGCCTAGATTTACAACCCTGTTACCCGCAACCCTGTTACTGTAAGTTACCAAATATATTACATAATCTAATTTAAAAAACTGCTTTGATACCTGAGCTTGACGAATCAAACTTTTTGATAGTCTATTACCTGTATTTAATAAATATATGACTAAAAATGATCAAATTGAAGATCAAATTTTCAGAAGTGACCACCCCTGAAATGTACCAAAATCCTGGAATGTCCCAAAGGCCACAGGTTTCAAGCAATATGGGAAAGAAAAAGGATCTCTCTGCTGCTTTTGAAAAGCGTGAAATAGTGCGATCATCATACTGTGAAGAGATTTGTGGGTGATTTAGAGCACAGATGGCTTTTGTGCAGATAAAGGCAAAATGAAGAAGGTGTAGAACGGGGGTTTTAACCCTTTCAGACCCTGCATCTATTGAAATTGAAAACACAGCTCTGTTTAATCAATCTATAGCAATCTATAGCTGATTTGAAACTGTGCACTGTGCAGCATCATTTAGGGCATTTCAATGTGTCTTTGCTATCATAATGACGGGAAAAGTACACCTTGAGACCTGTTGCAGATATAACAATCTGCATATTGAAGTAAGGAATGGCAGCATCCCAGCTAATGAAGCAGATTAAACAGATTAAAATTTTCCCCATAAAAATTGACATAAAAGCTATGTAGAATACAAATGACAATGTTTAACAAATGATTCAATTGAAATCGATAAAAAATACAAAAAAAAATATATATATCTTTATTTATAATATTATATATTTATAATAATAATACATTTCAACTAAAGACCCGATAAATAAAACATAATTCAGGTCTGAAAGGGTTTAAAGTTACTTACATTTCTTATTTTAAGAAATCATTAAAGGCCAAATGTGGTTCATTTATGGTGCTTTCTAGGACCATTTTTTATATATTTAAAAAAAAACACTTTAGCCATGTAAGGAACCATCAACTTTAAGATTTTTAAGCTGTATTGGTTCTTTTTCTTGGGTTATTTGAGCAGCAAACATGTCTGAAATCTCAACGTCTTTGGGTAAAGTTTCATATTTGTAAAAAAACATTTGGTTGTTTTATGCCACTGCTTAAAGAACCATTTATAGCATTTTATTTTGTATTTATAATTACTTGGTTAAATAATCTGAACGGGTCAGGTACTTATATTTAGCATTTGTTTTACAAGAAAACAGTTTTAATCTGGTTGGAAAACCAAATAATTGGCACAAACCAAAAAAGACTGTGGTCTGAATGAGTTTGGTCATTTAGAACAAAAACATAGTGCATCCAACAAGATCAAAAGACAAACGCCAAATGTGTTTTTTATATAGCTTTTGTGCAAAAAAACTCCTTATTTTTAGTAAAAGCAACTTCTAAACAACCAAACAGGAGAACATTCCCATGATCCCTGACCTACAGCAGATACTGCATCCAACCCCGCCCTCCAGCTACAGTTACTCAACCGGTCACACGAAAGTCATATCTGATAAAAATCTGTTGTACTAGAACTTCGTGACCTTTCGCTCGTCACGGAAGATGGTTCTGTCCAAGTGCTGCTTAAGCAATCTTCCCCCCGCATGCTGATTTAAATGTGGGATGTTCTTCTAATTTTCCGCTGGTGTCGCTGCTGGTGGGCCGTCGTGGGAGTTGGATTTGGGGGCCAGCGCTCACTTGCATAAAACATTTGGCCTAAAGTGTTTCCTCTAACCTTTAGTTCACTGTGTAAAACCTTGTTACAGTGGATGTTCTTAGTGCAGTGGTTTTAAGTAGCCCTTTGGATTTTAACTATATATTTTTAAAAATTATATTAAAATTGATTTTAATTCATATTTGCTGACTTGGTATTTTTCACTTAGAGTTCTCTGCGAAAAAATTCAAATATAGAAAAAATATATTAAAAAAAAACAAGACTTATATGCTTGTATATTGAGCAAAAAATGGAATCTGCCAAAAACCTAATTAAGGGAAAACTAATTTAGTTTTGTTATATTTTATTGCTTCTACTTTGCATTTTGACAGGAAAATACATATTAAAAGTTTAATTCATCTTTTTTTATTAGCAGGAATGTTAATTACCAAATTCCTAAAACAATAAAAAGCAAAATTTTAAAAGCTGACAAGTTTTTTTTTTCAGTTATTGAGCAATTAATAATTTTAATACCTTTATTACATTTTTAACCATCAAAACAGTTTAATTTATTGCAGCCCTTAAAATTGCATATACAGCTCTGTTTCTGAATAAGTTTCTCTGATTTTGCTATTTATAGGTTTATGTTTGAGTAAAATGAACATTGTTGTTTTATTCTATAAACTACAGACAACATTTCTCCCAAAAAATTCAAATAAAAAAATATTGTCATTTAGAGCATTTATTTGCAGAAAATTAGAAATGATTGAAACAACAAAAATAAATAAAAGATGCAGAGCTTTCAGACCTCAAATAATGCAAAGAAAATGAATGCAAAGTTCATATTCAGAAAGTTTTAAGAGTTCAGAAATCAATATTTGGTGCAATAACCCTGGTTTGTCACAGTTTTTTTTTTCATGCATCTTGGCATCATGTTCTCCTCCACCAGTCTTACACACTGCTTTTGGATAACTTTATGTTGCTTTACTCCTGGTGCAAAAAATATTTAAACAGTTCAGTTTGGTGGTTTGATGGTTTGTGATCATTCATCATTCTCTTGATTATATTCCAGAGGTTTCTCTACAATGAACTGTACTGACTTTCTGACTTCTCTACAAGTTTTTCATACAAAACCAAAGATGAAATAATGCAGAAATTGACAAATTCGTGAAGCCCCATTGAAAATCACTGCATAATGTGTTTTAGGCAAGCGGCCGCTGGCCCCGAACAGGCCTAACACCCTCCAAAATATAATAATTTCAACTTTATTATGGCTATTAGACTGTCAGACTTCAAAACCTGAGGCCGGCCTGTTCCAGGCTTTCATCAGAGGCCAGGGTTTGGGCGTAATGACCTCTATGAGACTAGCTGCTGACTAGTCTCTGCTCACGAGCTGAAAAGTGCAAAAGTGATCCAATTCGTTTTGCTCCCCACAGACACACAAACATTGCCTCAGCGCTGTTCAAGGTCCTGAATTTCACTGTACTGGCGAGTCTGTCCAAGCTGCGCTGCTCTCCAACAGCACACCCGCCCGTACAGCGCAGCAGCAGACGGCATATCTGTATGTGCACAGGACTCCCAGCGGCTCGTTTGATTGTGCACTGCCACGAGAGTGCCGAGTGCCGAGTAGCTTCACAGCGCTTCTGATACAGCAGCTCACAGTTGCAGCCTTGTGCTGATTGACATCACCCTTTGGAGTGATGAGGGGAAAGAGAACCATTTACTCTACCCACCCATAGAGAGACCAACTGTGCTCTTTCAGGGTTTTGGCAACTGATGGCAAGCTGCATGACCGGGATTCGATCTAGCGATCTTCCAATCATGGTGGAAGCGCTTTAGACCGCTGAACCATTCAGAGCCCACTCTGATCTTTAATTTTATGTCATTTTAAACGTACAGTGTTGCAGAACATCAGTCTGTCAAAATCTAAATCACTAATAGAGAGGAACCAATACTTTATTTAAACTCCAATTGAAACATTTTTAATCTAAAATCTTAAAACAGTGTTTGTGTCCCTTTCTTTTCTGGGAAATTGATTTCACACTAATAAATAGTCTGTGTCAAAATAAAAGTCACTAAAATACAAAATAGACAAATTGTGAAGCCCTGTATTCAATTAGTTTCCAGTCACGGGTTGTCCTGTCATTGAATAAAAGTCACTAATACACACCAATAAATAGTCTGTGTCAAAATAAAAGTCACTAAAATACAAAAAAAAAAAAAAAAAACGAAAAGCATAGCTCTGTATTCAATCTGTTTTGAGTCCTAGGTGGACCTGTCTCAAAATAAAAGTCACTAAAACACACCAATAAGTAGTCTGTTAAAATAAAAGTCACTACAATACAAAAAATTGAATAGTGTAGCCTGTAATCAATATGTTTCGAGTAAAGGGCTGACCTGTCTTATAATAAAAGTCACTAATAAACACCAATAAATAGTCTGTGTCAAAATAAAAGTCATTAAAATACAAAAAGAAAACAAACAGTGTAGCCCTGTAATCAATCCACATCAAGTCACATGTTTACCTGTCTGATAATAAAAGTAACTGATAAACACCAATAAATATTCTGTGTCAAAATAAAAGTCACTAAAATACAATTAAACTAATAGTGTAGCCCTGTAATCAATCGGTTTTGAGTCACTGTGCTGAATCTTTCCTCGGACTCATTTGATCTTTAGTCACAAAATAGTTACAAAATAAAAGTCACTACAATATAAAATAACAAATAGTGTAACCCTGTATTAAATCCGTTTTGAGTCAAGGGCTGACCTGTTGTATTATAAAAGTCACTAATAGACAACAATAAATATTCTGTGGCAAAATAAAAGCCACTAAAACCCACCAATAAATATTCTGTGTCAAAATAAAAGTCACTAAAATACAATATAACTAATAGTGTAGCCCTGTAATCAATCGGATTTAAGTCAAGGGCTGGCCTGTCTTAGGATAAAAGTCACTAATACACACCAATAAATAGTCTGTGTCAAAATAAAAGTCACTAAAATACAAAACTTTGAATAGTGTAGCCTGTAATCAATCCTTTTTGAGTCAAGGGCTGATTTGTCTTTATGATAAAAGTCACTTAAACACACCAATAAATACTCTGTGTCAAAATAAAAGTCACTAAAACACAAAATAACAAATAGTGTAACCCTGTATTAAATCTGTTTCGAGTCAAGGGCTGACCTGTCTTATAATAAAAGTCACTAATACACACTAATAAATATTATGTGTCAAAATAAAAGTCACTAAAACCCACCAATAAATATTCTGTGCTCAAATAAAAGTCATTAAAATACAAAAAATGAATATTTTAGCCTGTAATCAATCGGTTTCTAGTCATGGGTTGACCCGTCTTAGAATAAAAGTCACTAATACACACCAATAAATAGTCTGTGTCAAAATAAAAGTCACTAAAACACAAAAAACGAATAGTTATAGCCCTGTAATCAATCGGTTTCGAATCTCTGAGCTGAGTCTTCCCTCGGACTCATCCGATCTTTCCGCTGCGCTTGTTTGGACTGCTCGGGACATAATCTGATCCAGACAGACTACGAGCTCTTCTGTTTATCAAACTCGTCTCGAGCTGTATCAAGTGAATCCTGGGGGGCCAAGCACTTTGTTTCGTCTCGGCCGCTCTGATTCGGCGAGCATCGCTGTAAACAACGCAATAAACCTGGCAAGCCCTGAAGCACACGACGAGATCCTGAAAACAACAGCGGTCTCGGCCTCGACGCAGGCAAAACAACAACAGTGAAAACATCACAAACATCTAAAACAACAGAGCCAGAGCGAAAAAAACAAGGCCTGGATATTATCTCCAAAACAAAGGGATGTAAATGTTTGTTTTGTTGGCCTCATGCCTCGCCTTCTTAGAGGCACGAATTAGATTTAAAAGATTAGATGCTGACACATTTGCTCCCGAAAGCGGCGAAAGCGTGGACTATCAGCAGAGGAAGGAAGAAAACAATAGATTAAGAGCATACTTATATTGCTAATATACTGTCTGAAGCTTGAGACACTGCATTTTACTGTATTTTACTGTATTTTTACTGTATTTTTATATAGATTTTATATGTGGTGCTATTTTCCTATTATTATAATTATTAGCATTACATTTACACAGACATGCCAAAATGAGTAAGAACTAATAGTGGTGGTTGGTGTGGGCAGTGGATAACACCACTACCACTGCATAGCTATGCTGTGCTACACCAACAGAAGTCCTTGGTCTAGACTCCTAACACTACATTGGTCCAACTCTTCAATGGGTCACTCTGGATAAGAGCGTCAACTAAATGTCGTAAATGTAAATTTAAATGTAAATGTCATCGTGTCCCATGACTTTTGACATGTCCAACATGAGCTAAAGAATGCTGCACTGGATAATTCTCACCAGATGCTGCCGGCCACGATCATTACCAATTGCAAAACTTATAGAACACTATCAGGCCTTGCTTGAAGCTTGAACCTTGCCATGAGCACTATGGCCAACGGTGTTCAACTTCATTAGGCATCCCCATGCCATTCACTGATGAAACTGTTCACTTCATAATCACTTAAAATTTATATGCTGCTGTCCAATGTCTTGTGGCATGTCATTGACATGACACATGGTGGTGGTAGCTTCACTTTTGATACATTTTTGATTAAACAATAGAATGGCTACATTTTTGTTTCGGTTCCACAACTACTAAGAAAAAAATAAATAAAAAAAAGAGCTACAATAAGTTCTTTACAAGCATTTCCCACCAACCATCAAGTGCATGCCGCTACATGACGCTATGCATGGCTTGCTTTCTGACAGGATGAAGCATTTGACAAACGTGTGAATCAGAGTCTCTGAGAAATCGCCCCGGGCTCATATCTATAACCACCGATATCTCAACAATGAGAGATAAAAAAGAGAGAGAGAGAAAGAAAGAAGCTGGGAACAATAATATCTCAACATTTATGTGTAATGGACTTAATAGAGTATAGGGTAGTTTCGGGAGTATACAGTTCTGGGGTAGTATAGGCTAATATAGGTAGTATTGACTGAATACAGGGTAGTACAGGATAATAGATGGGTAGTTTATGGGATAATGTAGAATAGTATAGGGAGTATAGGGAATAATATAGTAGCACAGGGCAGTATTATAGGGTATTATAGGAAGTATAAGGAAGTACAGAATGTATTGGGTAGAGTAGAGTACCATAGGGTAGCATAGGGTATTAAAGAGCAGTATTGGGTAGTATAGGAAATATAGGATATTGTAGGGCATTATATGATGGTATAGTCTAGCATAAGGGAGCAATATATAGTATAGGTTTGTAAGAAGTATATGATGTATACCCTAGTATAGAATTGTATAGGGAGTATGGAGTAGTATAGAGTAGAATAGGGAGTATACTGTCACAGCTTAGCCCATGTCTGCCTTGTGTTTCTCCCTCATTTGGTCTCTTGTGCTCCTGCCCCTCTGTTTACCTGTCATGTTTCCCAGCCATGTGCTTCTGTTGTGTTTTGGTCCTGTCTCCGCCCTAGCCCCACCCTGTCATCAGTGATTTGTAACCCGCCCCCTCTTGATTGATCCTCAGGTGTTTCCAGTTTCCTGTTCCCTCCTCATGTATATAAGCCCCTTTGTTTCAAGCCTTCTTTGTCTAGTCTTTTGTTGGTTTGTTTGCTGTCCGTGTTCAGGTTTGATTCATGCTGTTTCTTAGATTCCTGTTTTCAAGTTTAGTGTTTTGTAGTTATGTATTCAGTGTAACTTTGGTTTATTTTGTTTGTTTGTTAATTTGTTTTAGTTTTTATTAATTTAATAAAATTAATTATATTCTGCACTTACGTCCATCCCCTCACTCCCGTGTAACAGTATACATTATACTACAAGTATAATTGGGTAGTATATGGTTGTATATGAAAACATATGGTACTATAGGGTAGTATAGGGGCGTATAGGATAGTATAGAGTTGAATAGGGGAGTACAGGATAATAGAGATATAGGTATAATGGGATAGTATAGGGTAGTAAAAGATAGTATTGGGTAAGTACAGGGAGTATATCGAGTATAGAGGAGTATAGTATAGAGGAGAATAGTGAATTTACAGTAGAGTATAATAGAAAAGTATAGAGCATAATTTGGCAGTATAGGGTTGTAACATGTTGTATAGGATAGTACAGGGGAGTATATGGTTGTATATGAGAGCATATTGTACTATAGGGTAGTATAGGGGAGTATAGGAAAGTATAGAGTTGAATAGCAGAGTACATAATAATAGTGGTATAGGTATTATATATAGCTATATAGGGTATTGAAGAATAATATAGGGTGGCATACGATATAATAGGATACTAAAGGTTAGTAAAATATAGTATAGGGGAGTACAGAGAGTATATGGAGTATACCCTAGTATAAGATTGTATAGGGAGTATAAAGCAGTATAGAGTAGAATAGGGAGTATACAGTATAAGAAGCAAAATAGATTAGAATTGTATGCTAGTATATAGTAGTATAGGGTTGTATATGAGAGCATATGGTACAATAGGGTATAATAGGATAGTGTAGAGTTGAATAGGGGAGTACAGGATAATAGTGGTATAGGTACTATATATAGGTATCATATATAGGTATTATAGAATAGCAGAGGGTGCTATAATGTATAATAGGATAGTATAGGTTAGTAAAATATAGTATAGGGGAGTAAATAGAATATATATATAGTGTATCCCTAGTATAGGATTGTATAGGGAGTATAGAGTATTATAGAGTGGAATCAGGTTGTATAGGGTTATATCATGTTGTATAGGGTAGTACAGGGGAGTATATGCTAGCATATAGTTGTATAGGGTTGTTTATGAGAGCATATGGTACTATAGGGTAGTATATGGAAGTATGGGATAGTATAGAGTTAAATAGAGAAGTACAGAATAATAAAGGGTGCTATTAGGTATAATAAGATAGTATAGGGTAGTATAGGGTGATATAGGGGAGCCTTTATAAATGATCCATAATATTTTTTTTAAATGTTAGGTTAATAATAGTTCTATAATGTTTTGCGTGACTTTTTCCATTTATTTTTGTAATATATTTTTTAGGTTTATTTATTGAGAGAGATAAAGAAAGAGAGAGAGAGACGCACAGACACACAGAAAAAAAATAGAGAGAGAGAAAGAGAGAGAGAGAGAGAGAGAGAGAGAGAGCGAGAGAGAGAGAAAGCCTATTAGCATGAGCAGACTAGAGGCAGCCACAACTTTGAAACACAATGACGTCATCTCTGAGAAAAAAAAGAGCCTGAGACTGGTGAGGAATCGCTGCCCATTATTTCTCCTTGCCGTTTTTACTTCCACCTCCATCCTCAGCATCACAGCATCCAACTCCCACCCTTATAATCTGCATATCGGAATATGCTGGAATAATGTATTTATAATGCATTTATAATGTGTTTATTGCATGGAATATTTGTTTACACAGTACATAGTAAGCTAGAAATGATGAAAGCCGGAGCAGGCTCTCCTCAGCCGGGGCTGTGAGGTTGTGTTTTGAGTCGGCGATGCCCTCTGTCGGCTCAGCCGGGAATGGAAGCCGGTGGAAATTCTGAAATTGTGCTCCGGCTCTCGACTGCATGCCCGTGGAAGTCTTTTACAGCAGTCTTTTACCGACAGGAAAACGATACGAGCACATGATCCCGAATGGAATGGTGTTCCCAGGAATGGACGGGACCTGGAGCCGGTCAGGAGCTGCAGCTTCTCCTTCTCAAATTTTCCCTCCGATTGAAGAGAGAGAAAGAGAGAGAGAGAACGAGAGAGAGAGAGGGAATTAGAAGGGAATTAGATGGAGGATGGAAGAAGGAAGCTGCCGGCTGTTGCTGTTACTTCTCGGACTTTCCGGAAGCTCCCTGTCGGTGCATCACGGGCGAAGGTTATTGCTTTTGACATGGGCGGGAAAACCCTGGAAGTCCAGTCTCGCTCAATCCCTCCTCCCTCCCTCCTTGGCTCCTTCTGTTCCCTCCCTCTCTCTCTCTCTCTTTTTCGCTTGCTCGCTCGCCCGGCTCACAAACTCGTTGCTCTGTTCTGTCAGTGTCAGCTGTCTGCGGCGAAACACTGAGGCAAGTGTAACACATCCACTTAAAGGGGAATTCCACCAATATTTCACGACGTTAAAAAATAGGTTTTTGCACGTCAAGAATCGTGTGCCATGACTTTTGTCATCTCCCAGAAAAGCTACAGAAGTCTTTAAACATTGACGATTTAAGCCAGAATCAATGGTCACGATGATTACCTCTGAATGCAATGCACTGTCTGTCCAATAACCCCATAGAGGAAGTTATTACACCAAAAAATATCTATGCCTATTAAGATATATTTATAAAAAATACATAAATAAAATGCTTCTCTATCAAGCTTTTATTTACATTCCTCCCCTTTCTCTCTCTCGCATGCGCTCGGCATGACTTTAGTTTCCACCCGTTCTCATTTTTCCGTCCATTCTTGGGCTCCTACCACCTTATACTGTAAGGGTGTTTTTCCCCCGGTCGTGTTCCAATTCACTAGCCAGGGCAGCATTAGTGTATTGGACCTCGACCCTGGTGACAGGGGTTCGATCCCGCGTGAGGAGGTGTGTTTATTCATTTCTTTTTTCCTTTCTTCTTGGGTTTACCTGCTTTGAGATCAGCTGTTCTGTCTGCAATTGGGTTCAACAACCCTCTGGGCTTTCAATAAAACTATTGAAACACCTGGAATCACTCAGGAAATACCTGGTATACCATGGCAACCACCATAAACTGTTACAAAACACCTTAGTAACAATCTACCAACAACTTATGAACCAAAAGTTTTACTCCAGAGTGCACAGGTGTATAATATGAAAGCAGCAGCTAGGCATGCTGGGACTGCTTCTACAAATATCAATGAACTCCAGCACTGTGGTACCTTGATAGGACGCAGCACCTGTGCAACAACAAGTCCAGTCGTGAAAGTTCACTACTCACTACTAAATATTCCACAGCCAACTGTCAGCACATGGCAACCACCTAGCAACACCATAGCAACCAACAGCTTTACAATAGCAATACCTCAGCAACCACCTACCAACACCTTAAGAACACCTCTTCAGCAAACAACCAGAACACCATGCTAACCAACTAGCGACACCTTACAAGCCAACCCACTTTCATAGCAAATCCCTATTAACCACCTACCAATACCTTATGAACACCTTATGATGTTACAGCAACATCGCTGATCTGCTTATCTGAGTTCCCTTTCCTTTTCAATCATTCTTCAGTAAGCACCCAGCAAACCATCTAGCAACACCATAGCAACCACCCCTTTCCGAAGAAACCACTTCGCAACACCACAGCAACCAATCCAATTTTACAGCTACACCTTAGTAGTCCATGTGAATTAAAAAAAAATGGTGGAGTTCCCAATAAAAGTTACTTTAGTCCTCAATTAAAATTCAGTATTAAATTTAACCTCCTAGCAACACCATAGCAACCGACCTCTTATCACAACATTCACATAGCAACACCTTAGCAACCACCTACCAATACCTTCTGAACACCTATGTCACTGTTTGGAGTTCACCTTTTAGGTTACTTCAGTGTTCAACAAGCACTGAGTACACCATTGTAACCTCTTAGCAACACCATAGCAACTAACCACTTTCCACAGCATCCATCTAACAACACCTTAGCAACCAACCCACTGTCACAGCAACACCTAAGCAACCACATACCAATACCTCACAGCCACAGATCACAGTTTGCAATGTTACCATGTTAACGTCCTAGCAACACCTCAGCAACCAAGCTCTTTCCATAGCAAGCTTCTATGCCATAGTGAAAATCCCCTTTAAGCTTTATCAGTCTTCAATAAACACCCAATACACCATAGCAACCACCAACCAATACCTTCTGATCACCCATGTCACAGTTAGCATCTATTTGAATTCTGAAAATTGGTAGAGTTCCCCTTTAAAGTTACTTTAGTGCTCAATAAACACTCAGTACACCATGGTAATCTCCTAGCAACACAATATCAACCAACCCACTGTAACATCAACACCTTAGCAACCACCTCACAAACCCACACAGTCACAGTTTGCCATGTTACTACGTTAACCTCCTTGCTCAGCAACCTCAGCAACCAACCCCTTTCCATTGCAACCTTATATGCCATAGTGAAAATCCCATTTAAGCTTCATCAGTCTTCAATAAACACCCAGTACACCATAGCAACCAACCTCTTTCCCTAGCAACCTTCAGGCAACACCTTAGCAACCACCTCAGGAATACTACTGCTAAAAAATCGAAGAAATGTCTTAGGGACTGCTGTTTTAACCACTGAATTAAGTGGGATTTTTTTTTAAATTGGTGCAGTTCCCACAACTCTGCACCAGAGCACACTACTGCATCCCCAAGCACGGTCCCAATCCGGCAACAGGTAAAAAAAAATCACATCTTCTTATGAAGCTGGAAGCCCACCGAAGCCCCCCACTCCCGGCACTACCACCACAACCACTACTGCATCCTAGATTACACCTTAATTTCCCACCGTCCTCATCTGGACCACATCTGCAGCAGCATTTCACACGCTAAAGCCAAACTTCTGCTCTGATTACCCTGATAAAAACTCCGCACACACATAACACACTCACTCCTTTCCCAACGGCGTGCATCGAACTAGACTTGAATGTGCACATCAGTTCCACACCACCGAGAAACATTCCACCTTAACACAACCAGTGCCAAAAGTAACACCGGCACACTGCTCTCGGTTCACTGCGTTTCATTCAAGCGGAAACATAAACACTGTAAACACGGTAAATACAGTAAAACGTGGTAAAAAAATGCTCACTTTCCAAAGCACTAAAAGCTTTTAGTACAGGACGACTCGTTCGTTCGGTGCACTATTGCTCAACACACTTTCATGCAGTGCACTCTTATTTACCCAGAGCAGCAGCACGTTTTTCCACTGTGCTGTTTTGCGCGGCACACTCATCCAACGCAGCACTTACCCAGAGTTTTTCCAGCGCACTGCTATTTACCCAGCACAGGTTTCAGCACACACTTATACAGGGCACTAGTATTTAGTGCACTTTTTTTTTTAACATCTGTCCTGTGCATTATATATTAATGCATTATAGTTTTTAGTACACTTTCTTCGAATGCACTTTTACTCATCCAGAGCACTATTGTGCACTAGTTTAACACACTTCAATACATTACATCCTTTAGCACACTTCTAGCACTGCTTCTTTAGTGCATTAGGCAGTGGGACAGTACACTTTCATCTAGTGCACAATTACTTATCAGTGCACACTATTACTTTCCTATAACACTTATTCTCCAAATCACACTATTATTAGCACTACTGAGTGCATACTATTACTCATTTTATCTAGTACATACTTTTCACTTCACACTATTACTTTTCCAGTGTGCTGTTATTTATCCAGTGCACACTAGCACTTTTTTACTTTGCAATATTACTTATCTATGCATTTTATTATACTCTATGTACTACTATGTATATATTTATCTAGTATATTAATGTATTGCTAATAAAGATTATTACTTTTTGTAGCACACACTCGTTTTTACCACAGACTGTTCCAAAACACTTTTTCTTATTCAGTGAACTATTGTATATCCAGTGCACTCTACTGTTTGGGGCACTCTTTTCTAGTACATAGTTATTTTCAGTTCACTATTACTTATTCAATTCACTGTTCATCCATTTTTTTTCACTATTATTTTTACTTTTGTACTATTATCTATCCATTAGCACATGTTTTGTGTACTATTGCTTATCCAGTGCACTATTATTTATCCAGTGCACTATTACTTATCCAATGTACTATTACTAATGCAATGTCCTATTACTTAATCAGTGTACTATTATTTATCCAAGGCACTAGCATATTTTTAATATTGCTTGTCTTGTGCACTAGTACAAATCAAATGCAGACTATTACCTTTCTAGTACACACTTATTTTTCAATTTGTACTATTGCTTATAAAGTCCACTATTTGTACTACTCTTAATCCAGCCTACTATTACTCATCAATGTGCACTATTACTTTACCTGTACATCAATACTAATACTATTATTTATTTTTAATGCACCAATACTTTATTTTATACATAGTAACTTTGCATTAGTATACACTTATTTTTCGATTTGTACTATTGCCTATAAAGTCCACTATTTGTGCTACTCTTAATCCAGCCTGCTATTACTCATCAACGTGCACTATTACTTTACATGAACATTAACACTATTACTATTCTTTCTTTCCAATGCTCTACTACTTTATTCTATACATAGTAACTTTGCACTATTTTGATCACACTTCAGCTTCAGTATACTCTTAATTGCACACCAGCGCACTGTGCTCACCACGCTCTCCCAAATCACCAAAGCGCGCGCCTACCTGCGATCACTGCGCGCGGCCGCTGTCCTCCCTCGGGCTTTACCCACATGCTGAGTGTGAAGTTCCCCCGCGGGACGTCCACCGCCGGCCGAAGACGCAGCTGATCCCCGCGCCCCCCGAACCGCACCGCGCGGCTCCGGTCGCGCTCCTCGTGCACCGGCTCCCCTGCTCTCCTCCTGCCGGCTCCCGCCGGCGCGCGCCGCTCGGGTCCGGGCACGGAGCGCTTGCCGCGCGGCAGGCGCGTGCCGCAGGCTCCGGACTGTGCGCCGAGCGCGGCGGCCACGGCGGCTTGGCGCGCGTGGGCGAGCTCCCTGCTCACCCGGGCGTTGCGCGCAAAAACGCAGAGCGCGAGCGCGGCCAGGCAGGTCAGCACTGCCCAGAGCCTCATCGCTGCGGCTGCGGCTGGATGTCCACGATGCTCCTCTACTGTCCTGTCCGGTCCTCGCGCTCGTGCTCGTGCAGAAGATCCCCCCTAGTCCCGCGCAGTCCGCTCCACAAGTCCACGAGTCCGCGGGTCCGCGGGAAGGTGATGCTGTTATTAATCGCTCGCGTGCCAATACTGTTGCTGTTGTTCCATCGTTACGCCCCCCCAGCTTTTCCTTTACACACACACACACAGACGCGCGCGCACGCACACACACACACTCACACACACCTTTACATCATGGCTTTCCTCGTGCACGCTCGCGCCATGCACGCTCTAAAGTCCCTCTCGCGCTCGGCTTGGAGTTGATTCATCTATGAGCTCCACGTTGCCTTCCCTTCTCAATGGATCCAAACGGGGAGGGGAGGGGAGGGCAGGGGTGTGTTTGTGTGCGCGTGTGTGAGTGAGGCTGAGAGTGTGTGATTGAGTTAGTCTGGGAGAGAGCGTGCGTGAGAAAATCTGAAAGTGAGCCTGAGTGAGTCTTGAGTCTGTTTAAATCTGAGTGAATTTAAATCTGAGTGAATGTGAGTCTGAGTGAATGTGAGTCTAGATTAATTAAGTCTGTTTTAGTGAATCTGAGTCTGTGTTTAAGTTTTTGTTTGATTGGGTCTGAGAGTGTATAAGTGAGCCTTAACATTTGTATTTGAGTTACTGTGTAGTGTGTTTGAGTAAGTCTGAGAAAGTGAGTCTGAATTTGTGCATTTGAGTCTTGTGTTTGAGTCTAAACGTTTGTAATTAAGTGGGTAGGTCTAAAAAAAATTAAGTGAGCCTGAGAGTCTCTGAGTGAGTCTAAGAGTGTCTGATACTCTGTTTAAGTGAGTCTGGCGCTGTGTGAGTGAGTCTGAGACTGTTTGAGACTTAGTTTAAGTGAGTCTGAGAGCATGTGAGTCTGAGAGCGTTTATGTTTAATAAGTTTGAGACTCTGTTTAGGCGAGTCTAAGGGTGTCTGAGACTGTTTAAGTGAGTCTGAGAGTGTTTGAGACTTTGTTTAAGTGAGTCTGAGAGCGTCTGAGACTCTATTTAAATACGTCTGACAGTGTGTTTGTCTGAGAGTGTTTGACACTGTTTAAGTGAGTCTGAGAGCATGTAAGTCTGAGAGGGTTTGAGACTCTGTTTAATAAGTTTGAGACTCTGTTTAGGCGAGTCTGAAAGTGTTTGAGTCTCAGTTTAAGTGAGTCTGAGACTCATTTTATGTGAGTCTCAGTGTGTGAGTGAGTCCGAGCCTATCTGAGACTCTATTTAAATTAATCTTAGAGTGTGTGAGTCTCAAATTGAGTATTTGAGTTAATCTGACAGTGTGTTCTGATACATCTGAGAGTCTGAGTCTGAACGTATTGTTTTTGAGTGAGTAAGAGTGAGTCTGAGAGAGTGTCTTTCAGAGAGTTTCTAAGTATTAAATCTGTATGTTTGTATTTGAGTTGGTCTGTAAGGAATATGCATGAGTTTCAGAGTGTGTTTGAGTCTAACAGAGTCTGAGAGTGTTGGAGTGGGGGTGGGAGGTGTTTTAGGGGGATGAGTAATTACTCAATCAATAAGAAAGCCCACTCAATGCCCTCACCCTCCACTTCTTCATTCTAGACCCATTTAAAAAATATATCTGCAGCTGGCGTGCAGCTCCTCCTCGTTTCACTGGCGCGTGAGAACAGCTACGAACAGCAAAAGCAGACAGAGTTGCACTTCAGGTGCGCAGGAACAGATCTGGGGGAGTCCCTGTTTATCAGTTTATCTGTTTATCTGTTTAAGTGTTTAATCATGGGTATTGATCAGCGTGTTTGAACATAGGGATGCTAAGCAATCGCACGTATAAAAACAAAGAAAGTAAAAAAACAAGCAAACAAAACGCATAGATATCCGAAAAAAGACCAAAGCCAAAGAGAGACAGTGCCTTACCTTACAGAAACCAGTGTGAAAACACACACACACAACTTCCCTAACTCGCTAAACACTGGAAACCAGTAGGGCACCGTTCAATCAACCCAAACGCGTCGATCTAGCCCCCCTCTCCGCGCCACCCACGGCGTGCGTTAAGCTTTTACGCACGCTAACAGCAGCTCACGAGAATTACGCACGCGGAACGAGCGCCCAGACGGCAGTCTGCCGGCTCCACAACTTCACACTGCTCTTATAGGAGGACGTGGAGGATGGGGGCCAGCCAACCAGCAGCAGAGGGTGGGATCCACCAATCAGAAGAGCCCACAGGCTGGCCGGCTACACCTGGGACAGACAGACAGACAAATATAAACCGAGACAGAAAGACAGACAGAAAGCACTGGTATCTATCAGTAATTCAGTTCTGGATGCTGGTAATAGTATCAGAAGTGCTGGTAAACGATCAGCAGCTCTATGAATGAAACAGTAAATAAGCTGCTTTTTAACGTCCTGGGAGAAAAAAACGCTTCAATACTGGAGTCTGTGCAACACTGTGCACAATACTGACATCTGGGGGTCAGTATGGAGAAGTGCAGGCGATGCTGTGTTTATGGTACCTGTGTTTTGGGGCTTTAAAATAAAATTAAAATAATTAAAATGCACAAAAATAATAGTAAAAATATTTATGCTAAAAAAAAGTAATGCTGTGCTTTAATGCATTGGTAATAATAAATCATATAAATAATACTATACTAGTGCAAAAAAAAAAACAGAACATAATTGAAAATAAAATCAGTGTCTCAGAAAATATATACATCCTAATATTAGAAAAGAAGACCGACTTTTACTTTTGGCAGTGTGGGCAGTGTGCCAAGTCCTGCTGGAAAATGAAATCCTCAGATGACATGTCTCTCCAAACCATCACTGATTGGTGGAAACTTCACACTAGACCTCAAGCAGTTTGGACTGTGTGTCTCTCCACTCTTCCTCCAGACTCTGCTCCCTTGATTTACAAATGAAATGTAAAATTTACTGATGATCAGTGATGGTTTGGAGAGACATGTCTGTCATCTGCTGCTGTTGATCCACTGTGTTTTATTTTCAAGTCTAAAGTCAGTGCAGTTTTGTTTTCCCACAAAATCTTACAGCACTTCATGCTTCTTCCCTCTGCTACTGACAACTTTTATGTAGATGAAGATTTCATTTTCCAGCAGGACTTTGCAAAAAACATGCTTAAGATAGATCTCTCTGTATTTAATACATCTATATAATATATGAGTTTTACATTTTTATCTGAATTACTGAAATAAAGTACGTTTTCAATTATATAATTTTCTTTTTAAGATGCACTAGTATGTATTGTGTAGTATGTACGAATACACATGAAGTAACCATTTAAGCAGCACAATATAGTATATCTATATACTATAGCTATGTAACTATGTTTATTTTGTATATATTGTGTCATTATTTACTACACAATAGAACTATGCACCTGTTATTTGACTTGATTTTATTTGATTTGACAGAAGAAGAAAAAACATTCTTAACTTTCAATGGAAGTAAAGGAACAAATCTTTAATTCCAAGTCATTTTGGAATTGAGTCTATTGGTCAATTGATTAAAAAAAATGGGTTAAAATATAAAGAACAATACACAGAACAACTCCTCAACTCATCACCAACACTCCAAATCCACAACTCATCCTCAACTCCCCAATTCCTCCCTTACACCACAACTCATCCCCAATACCCCAACTCATCCTCAACTCCCCAATTCCTCCCTTACACCACAACTCATCCCCAATACCCCAACTCATCCTCAACTCCCCAATTCCTCCCTTACACCACAACTCATCCCCAATACCCAAAACCCAAACTCCAAAACACATCCCCAATACCAAACACCCTAATCCCCCACTCATCTCCAACAACCCAATTCCAGAACTCCACAACTCATCCCCTACGCCCCAACTCCACAACTCACCCCAATTTCTCAACTCCCCAACTCACCCCCAATACCACAACTCCACAACTAATCCCCAATACCCCTACTCCACAACTCATCCTAAATACCCAAACTCCACAACTCATCTTCAACTCCACAACACATCCACAATACCCAACACCCTAATTCCCCACTCATCACCAGCAACAAAATTCCAGAACTCCACAACGCATCCCCTGCATCCCAGCTCCACAACTCATTCCCTACACCCCAGCTCCACAACTTATTCCCTACACCCCAACTCCACAACTAATCCCCTACATCCCAGCTCCACAACTTATTCCCTACGCCCCAACTACACAACTCATCCTAAATACCCAAACTCCACAACTCATCTTCAACTCCACAACACATCCCTAATACCCAACACCCCAACTCCACAAACAACTCACCCCAATACCTTAACTCCCCAACTCATCCCCAATACCCCAACTCCACAACTCAACCCAATACCTCAACTCCCCAACTCATCCTAAATACCCAAACTCCTCAACTCATCTTCAACTCCACAACACATCCCCAATACCCAACACCCTAATTCCCCACTCATCCCCAACAACCCAATTCCAGAACTCCACAACTCATGCCCTACATCCCAGCTCCACAACCCATTCCCTACACCCCAACTCCACAACTTCATAACTCATCCCCTACACCCCAGCTCCACAACTTATTCCCTACACCCCAACTCCACAACTCATCCCCTACACCACAGCTCCACAACTTAATCCCTTTACCCCAACTCCACAACTCATCCCCTACACCCCAGCTCCACAACTTATTCCCTACACCCAAACTCCACAACTCATCCCCAACACCCCAGCTCCACAACTTATTCCCTACACCCCAACTCCACAACTAATCCCCAATACCCCAACTCCACAACTCATCCTAAACACCCAAACTATACAACCCATCTTCAACTCCACAACACATCCCCAATACCCAACACCCTTATGCCCCACTCATCTCCAACAACCCAACTCCAGAATTCCACGACTCGTCCCTAATATCACAACTCCCCACCTCATCCTTAACACCTCAACTCCACAACTCACGCCAACTCCCCAACTCCACACCTCATCCCCTACACCCCAACTCCACAACTCATCCCCAACTCCACAACTTCATAACTCATCCCCTACACCCCAACTCCACAACTCTTCCCCAATTTCACAACTCATCCCCTACACCCCAACTCCACAAATCATCCCAATACCCCAACTAATTTCCAACTGTACAACTCGTTCCAACCAAAAGTATGGATTGAGTTTTGGATCATTCCAGAGAACACAGTTTCTCTGCTCCACAGCTCAATAATGGAGGGTTTTATACCCTTTCATAGCTCATACCTGGCATTAGACATGGTGTCAATAAACTAATATATTTGTGCTTCATCTGTTTCATCAATAGATGCAAAATAAAGTAGCTGAAAGCATTTAAAGACCAGTGTTGATGTTTAGGTCATGTTCTCGGGAGAACACTGTTCCACAGCTCCAGCTCCACTGACATCCACCTCAAATCTGAACGGCTGGTTGAATCCAAGGCAGTGTTGACCATGGCAGCACACAACAAGCTTTAAACTGCATTAAAAGCACAAACAACAGTGACAGATCTCTGCAGGAAGACTCAGAAACATCTGCAATAGCCGCCATCTTGAAAACTGAACAGACGTCTCTTTGTTTTAAGGGCAGAAAAGCAATGAACCATGGCATCCAAAGGGACGACCAGTTCCCTGATCAATCTCCTGCTCTAATTAGGTTACGGTGGCATGATGAACTTCACGTTTAGCGAGGTTTAGAGTAAAGCAAGCTTTCTGAAAGCTGGGAAACATTGCGTGAAGATGGCTTTCTCATGTGTCAGAATAAATAAATCACTGCATCATCAAGGAGGCACGCCTCGCATCCATCCATCCATCCTTAAATAACGCTAATTCTTTAACGAATGCTGTGTCCAAACAATCTTTCATCCCGAACAAGAGGAAATGAGTCAGGCTTAGTGAGAGTGCTGCGTTCAGGTAATTAGGACATAAGCAGAACGTTCTATCAGGCTTTGGAACCAGTAAACAGGACAGACAAGCATGAACATGGACCATCTTCAACAATGTTCTCGCTTTCAGAATTTCTTGTTTGGTAGGGTTGACATGATGTGCACCGACTTAAACTATGCAAACAAATATTTGTGGAAATTCCTTCTAATGAAAACATTCTTCTCCTTAAAGATGCATCAATAGATAGATAGATAGATAGATAGATAGATAGATAGATAGATAGATAGATAGATAGATAGATAGATAGATAGATAGATAGATAGATAGATAGATAGATAGATAGATAGATAGACAGCCAGATAGATAGATATTGGTAATGTTGCTGAAATGTCACTTGTGTCATTTTTTTATTATTATAGTTTAGAAAATGTTACTTTTAAATATAAATCCACAACTCATTCCCAGCACCCCAATTCGACAACTCATTCCCAACTCCACAACTCATTCCCAACACCCCTACTCCACAACTCTGCAACAAATCCCCAACACCCTAACTTCACAACTCATCCCCAACACCCCAATATATCCCCAACTTCACAACTCATACCAACTCCAAAACCCCACAACAAATCCCCAACTCCAAAACTCCACAACAAACCCCCTACTCCAAAACTCCACAACTTATCCCCAACTCAACAACTCATCCCCAACACCCCAAATCATCCCCAACTCCACAGCTTATCTCCAACTCCACAACACACCCACAAAACCCCCCTATTTATCCCAAACACCGCAACTCATTCCCAACACCCCAACTCATCCCCAACACCCCAACTCATTCCCAACACATCCAACTTATACCCAACACCCCAACTCATTCCCAACACATCCAACTTATACCCAACACCCCAACTCATCCCTAACACCCCAACTCATTCCCAACACATCCAACTTATACCCAACTCAACAACTCATCCCCAACTCCAAAACTCCACAACAAATCACCAACTCCCCAACATATCCCCAACTCCACAACTCATCCCCAACACCCCAACTAATTCCCAACTCCACAACTCATCCCCAACAACCCATGTTTTGATTAAACATTGCTATGTGAATTTGATTGTATTCAGTAAAAAGATTAGCATTAGATTAGCATTAGTGACGGCAGGATGTTAATGCTAATGCTAATACTCCAATATTAAGTAGAAAGTATTCCCTAGTATACAGTGGAGACAGTTACTCCAACAAAAGCAGGATAAACTCTTTCAATCCCTGATTGATCCTTGATTTCAGATGAAACTCAAAAGTTTTAGAACAAATTCCTTTACATGCCATTACTCCTCCTGCAGTCCTATTCTATTGGCAATACTTTTCTACAGGGACCAGGTAAGCTGTGTGTGCATTTTTACATCTGTGACAGCAGCAATGGATGCTTCTTAAAGTAGCTGAAGGCTTTCTTTAAAGAGAATAGTCCACAAGCATTTGGACACAGTGTGTATGAGACCCCCTGTTCCCATCTGGGAAATTAAAACACTCAGCTTTTATTCAGATTCAATACGAGACGTGGAGGAAGTATCAGGCGATTATCCAGATCACAAACAGTGTGTACCCTCTCTCACGACAGAGACCATTAAAGTCAAGGACCTTCTTTAGAGGGAATTAAAGCTGCTCTGAAGATACAAACTTTTCCTTCAACAGCGTTTCAACTCAAGAAGCTCCTGCATGTGTCATGAATAGCAAACAGAGGCACACTGAAAAAAATGATGAGTAAAATTTACTTTAAAAGAAAGTTTTGCAACTTTCTGCATTTGCTTTTTTTAAGTAAATTTAATTTCAGATCAATTTAAGTAACTTCAACTCAGTTTCAAGACATAAATAAGTAGTAAGAGTAAATAAGAACTGAACTTCAGTCAATCCTTTCTTTTAGTAAACTTTACTTCATTTATTTTTACTGAATCAATCCTTTCTTTTAGTAAACTTTACTTCATTCATTTTTACTGAATCAATCCTTTCTTTTAGTAACCTTTACTTCATTTATTTTTACTGAATCAATCCTTTCTTTTAGTAAACTTTACTTCATTCATTTTTACTGAATCAATCCTTTCTTTTATTAAACTTTACTTCATTTATTTTTACTGAATCAATCCTTTCTTTTAGTAAACTTTACTTCATTTATTTTTACTGAATCAATCCTTTCTTTTAGTAAACTTTACTTCATTTATTTTTACTGAATCAATCCTTTCTTTTAGTAAACTTTACTTCATTTATTTTTACTGAATCAATCCTTTCTTTTAGTAAACTTTACTTCATTTATTTTTACTGAATCAATCCTTTCTTTTAGTAAACTTTACTTCATTTATTTTTACTGAATCAATCCTTTCTTTTACTAAACTTTACTTCATTTCTGCATACAATATTACTTAATTACAATTACTTCATTTATACAATATTACTCAAATAATTTATGATACATAATATATAATAATTCCCCAATATTTTTTTTTTTTAGTTAATACACTTACTATTTAAATTTCTGTAAATAATTAGAATAATAAAATATAAACAGAATTAAAGAAATAAAGGACTAAATTAACACCACAGTTATAAAAAAAAATAAATTATGGAACTAAAATGAATAATAATACGTTAAAAAGTAAATTAAATAAAAAAGTAAAAGGCCAAATGTGAAACCAGTAATAAAATAAATAAAAGAGAAAATTAATAAAAATAAATAAAATAAAGGGGTAAAATGTAAAACATAAAATTAGATCAATTAAAAAAATCGAATAAAAAAGAAAATACAAAAAAAAAAGATAAAAGAAAAAAAAACTAAACTAAAAAGGAATTAAAAGTTTAAAATATCAATCTATAATATTAATATGTATAATTTATATAACTTAAGATACATTGATTTGAGAACAGGGCTGTTTTAAGTCTTAAATCGCTTGTTCTGCTCATTTTCTTCTCGTTTTTTTATTTTTTCAAATTTTATAAAATAAACTTAATCTTACATTATTCAAGATGATTAGTCTGGTTGACAAGCTTAGCTATTGATCACTAAAAGGATTGATGGCCCATTTGCTGTAGAACTATGACCAATTTGACCCACTTTACCCATTAAAGACCACCTTAGACCTTCTAAAACCAGCAACCAGCAAGGTTAAAAAAGGGTCCATGCTGGTTTCAGGTTGACTTCCAATCTGACCGACCACCTCAGAAGTTAAGCCCCCCCACACCACTGTAATTATGGGATTGGTCAGTGTCCAGCCCTCGTCCATTCCAGATCTCGGCCTTATATAACGCGGCATCTGGGCATTTTTCCTGTGTTTACTGAACAGCAGGGGTTCTGACAGGGTAATGGGTCTGAGGTACGCTGGACACTGTGCTGGTGTAATTACAGCAGAAGCAGAGTAAGATTCTGATTGGAGATAGATTGGAGCTGACCTCCAGGAAGATGCTTGTTGACCCCAAGCTTGCAGTGGTGGATGAAGTACAAAAAAACATGTAACTGAAGTTACAGTACAGATACCCTCAGCAAAATATTAACTCCCTGTAGACCTCCACTTGAGTAAAAAGTACAAAAAAGTATGTTACTGCCCACAAGTGGCAACTAATTACATTTACTTCATTACTGTCCACCACTGGTAACTAATTACATTTACTTCATTACTGTCCACCACTGGTAACAAATTACATTTACTTCATTACTGTCTGTCTCCGGTAACAAATTACATTGACTTTGCTACCTTCTTTCATTGGCAACAAACTGCATTTACTTTGTTTCTGTCCACCAATTCATTACTGTCCATGACTGGAAACAAATTGCATTTACTTTGCTACTTTCTTTCATAGGTATCAAATTACATTTACTTTGCTACTCTCCACCACTACTTTGTTACTATCCACCACTACTTTGTTACTATCCACCACTGGTAACAAGTTGCATTTACTCTATTACTCTCCACCATTGCTAACAAATTACATTTACTCTGCTACTCTCCACCACTGGTAACTAATTACATTTACTCTGTTACTCTCCACCACTGGTAACTAATTACATTTACTCTGTTACTCTCCACCACTGGTAACAAGTTGCATTTACTCTATTACTCTCCACCATTGCTAACAAATTACATTTACTCTGCTACTCTCCACCACTGGTAACAAATTACATTTACTCTGCTACTCTCCACCACTGGTAACTAATTACATTTACTCTGTTACTCTCCACCACTGGTAACTAATTACATTTACTCTGTTACTCTCCACCACTGGTAACAAGTTGCATTTACTCTATTACTCTCCACCATTGCTAACAAATTACATTTACTCTGCTACTCTCCACCACTGGTAACTAATTACATTTACTCTGTTACTCTCCACCACTGGTAACAAATTACATTTACTTTGCTACTCTCCACCACTGGTAACTAACTACATTTACTCTGTTACTCTCCACCACTAGTAACAAATTCCATTTACTTTGGTACTCTCCACCACTGGTAACAAATTACATTTACTTTGCTACTTTCTTTCCCTGGTACCTAATTGCATTTACTTTGCTACGCTCCACCACTGGTAACAAGTTACATTTACTTTGCTACTCTCCACCACTGGTAACTAACTACATTTACTCTGTTACTCTCCACCACTAGTAACAAATTCCATTTACTTTGGTACTCTCCACCACTGGTTACTAATTACATTTACTCTGTTACTCTCCACCACTGGTAACTAATTACATTTACTTTGGTACTCTCCACCACTGGTAACAAATTACATTTACTTTGCTACTTTCTTTCCCTGGTACCTAATTGCATTTACTTTGCTACGCTCCACCACTGGTAACAAGTTACATTTACTTTGCTACTCTCCACCACTGGTAACTAACTACATTTACTCTGTTACTCTCCACCACTAGTAACAAATTCCATTTACTTTGGTACTCTCCACCACTGGTTACTAATTACATTTACTCTGTTACTCTCCACCACTGGTAACTAATTACATTTACTTCATTACTCTCCACCACTGGTAACAAATTACATTTACTTTGTTACTTTCTTTCACTGGTAACAAATTAAATTTACTCTTCTACTCTCCACCACTGGTAACTAATTACATTTACTTTGCTACTTTATTTCACTGGTAACTAATTACATTTACTCTGCTACTCTCCACCACTGGTAACTAATTACATTTACTTCATTTCTCTCCACCACTGGTAACTAATTACATTTACTTCATACTCTCCACCACTGGTAACTAATTACATTTACTTCATACTCTCCACCACTGGTAACTAATTACATTTACTTCATTTCTCTCCAACACTGGTAACTAATTACATTTACTTCATACTCTCCACCACTGGTAACTAATTACATTTACTCTGTTACTCTCCACCACTGGTAACTAATTACATTTACTTCATTACTCTCCACCACTGGTAACTAATTACATTTACTCTGTTACTCTCCACCACTGGTAACTAATTACATTTACTTCATTACTGTATATCACTTCAATACTGTCCACCACTTCATTACTGTCTACAACTGGTAACAAATTACATTGAATTTGCTACTTTCTATCATTGGCAACGAACTGCATTTACTTTGTTACTTTCTATGACTGGTAACAAATTACATTTACTTTGTTACTTTTTATCATTGGTAACAAATTGCATTTACTTTGTTACTTTCTATGACTGGTAACAAATTACATTTACTTTGCTACTTACTAGCCCAAGTAACAAATTACATTTACTTTGTTACTTTCTGTTATTGGTAACAAATTACATTTACTTTGCAACTTTCTAGCCCAAGTAACAAATTACATTTATGTTGTTGCTTTCTATCATTGGTAACAAATTACATTTACTTTGCTACTTTCTAGCCCAAGTAACAAATTACATTTACTCTGTTACTCTCCATCCATTCATTACTGTCCACCACTGGTAATTAATTAAATTTGCTTTGCTCCTTTCTATCACAAGTTACAAATTAGATTTACTTTGTTTCTCTCCACCACTGGTAACAAATTACGTTTACTTTAAAACTTTCTATAATTGGTAGCAATTTAAATGTACTTTGTTTCTTTTTGTCACTGGTAACAAATTACATTAACATACTGTCACTGTCTATTGATGGTAATGAATCACATTTGCTTCACTACTGTTCACTATTGCTCGTTTGTATCTGATGTTGACTGCATGGAACGAGACTTTGAGTACAAAGACAGGAATTTACTGAATGATAGCTCCAGTGAAAGCAGCAGAAAGCTCAGTCCCTCCAGTTTAAAGAATCTCAGCGTGGCACGGCCGGTCCACAGCGTCCCTCACGCAGAAGGTCAGGAGGTGGGGGAGGTGACAGCGTCTTTTGTTCTCTGCTTGTTTGGGGCAAACGAACACAGACAGCAGAAAATTGTCAGCTGCCATAAAACTGCCCTAAACCAGTGTTAAATATTTGTCTTGGCTTTGTCACGTTGTAGTGGCAAATCCGCATATTTTCCTTTGTGTGGAGAGGGCAGGAAATGGGAAAAGGGCAGAGGGCAGCAGGGGATGACTTCGGCTGGAGCATTCCTCGCCGAGCTTTAACCAAAAGAGTCAAACGATCTGTTTGTGGATGCTGAACAAAACTCCAGAGAGAGAGAGGACTGGTCCTGAACCTCTCAGATTCCACAGCAGGACTGTCTCAGGTCTGACAGTGATTCAGGACGTCTTTTTCCCAAAGAACGAGATTCCAAAAAGGTTCAAAAGATACTTGTTTTGGTATATGTACATTTACATTTGAGGTATTTAGCAGACGCCCTTATTTAGGGCGACTTACAACAACAGTGCTTCCTTTTTTACTTCAAAATATCCATAGCTAGTTTCTAGAGACTTGGATCAAAAGATACACCAAGCTCAAAAAATTTTAAAACCCACAGAGATTTTGGTACCACTTTAAAATAAGACTACATTTACAAAAAGGTTTATAAATGGTTTACAATAAATTTATTAATGGTTACTAATTAGGTTGTAAATGCCTTAAAAATCATTAATAATCAGTTATAACACATACGTAGAAAGGGCAACAGTAGTTCATTGTTCATTGTTGCCCATTCTACGTATGTGTTAAAACTGATTATTAATGATTTTTAAAGCATTTATAACCTTGTTAGTAAATATTTATAAACTAATTGTTAACCATTTATAAACCCTTTATAAAGGTAGTCTTATTTTAAAGTGGTACCGAGATTTTTTTTTTTTTTTTTTTTAAGATTAGTTCAAGAACTCTTCGTTCTTCGTTCCATCTCCTTGGTCCTCTAGAACAGAGAAGAATTGGGATGTTTGTGGTTTTCTGTGGGTTTTGAGGGATGGCGATTCGAGCCGAGTCATACTGGAAGCTCTAAGAGCTCTTGATTGGTACAGATCTGGCTTTGACCATCAGTTACATCAGGTAGAAAGGAGGTGGTCCATTTTTGGTTTTGTAGGACATAATCAGGGTTCTGAAGTTGATGCTGGCGGCAAAAGGAAGCCACTGATAGGAATGCAGCAAAGGAGTCACAGGACTGAAATTTGGAGGATTCGGAGTCGAGCTGCTGATTCTAAACTAGTTGCAGGGTTTTGGTGGCTCACAGTGGAAGAGCAGCCAGTAGAGAGTTGCAGTAGTCGAGTATTGAGATGATAAGAGAGAGACTGCAGGAGCACCTATATGGTTTCCTGAGAGAGAACTGGTTCAATTCTTTGGATGTTATACAGGAGAATTCTGCATGACCAAGTCAGATTTGCAACACGGCTCGAGAACGATAGCTGGTCGTCCATTACTACGCCAAGGCTTCATGCTTCTGCCTGATGGAGTGACCAGCAAGTTCTTAAAAGAGATGGAGAGATTGTGGCAAAGACCTGAAGTTCCTGGAATGAACAGAAGGTCAGTCTTGCTGGGGTTGAGTTTCAGGTGATGAGAACATGATGAGATCCACGATGAGACATCGCTTCAGACATGCTGAGATGTTGGAGGAAAAGAAAGGAATAGTTGAGTGTCATCAGCATAGCTGTATATTGTTAATATATTGTTAATATATTGTTAATATTACACCCACCTCTACACTGCAAACGTTTACAACAAGTCTATGCCACTTACTGCACTAGACCTTATTATGTTGAAGTAAAACAGCACCAGTTGTGCCAAGTAGAAACCTTATGGTCAGATAATTCATAGTAACTTGCTCTTATAGCCTTCAACACTAATATAAGGCTGTAGTTAACTATTATACTGTATAACACGTACAAAATATAAACCCCAGGAGAAGCAGCATCAGCAGCTTGTGGAAAATGACTACACACTAATGGTGAGTCAGAGGTGATAAGACACGCCCAATATACAAATAGCATGGCCAACATCAGGTGAAAACCCCTGCAGAATTGCTCCAAAGACCCCGTTCAACTAAAGAGTCAAACTGAGCATGTGCAGTAGTGCAAAGTAGTGCATAGTTGTTGGCTTGGCCTGAACTAAGCTTTAACTAAAATTTGTCATTTGTGCCAACACATATTATTTAGTTAATAGAACACTTTACAAGAAACTTAATAAAAAGTGGTTTGAGGCAACTAGTTTGCTATAGTTTATGGTGCGCTTTAATAGTTTTTTTTTATTCAGCTGACTTAAAATTCCCATTAAGAACAATTTTAAGTTTAGTATTTTACAGTGTATGGGGCAGTTTCCCAGACAGCGGGAAAGTTACTTTATTACTTTATTATTAATTTATTTGTGAAACTCATATATTATATAGATTTATTAAACACAGAGTGATCTATTTTAAGGGTTTATTTCTTTTATTGTTGATGATTATGGATTAGAGCCAATGAAAACCCAAGAGTCAGTGCTTTAGAAAATTAGAATGTTATATTTTAAGACCAATTGGCACTTTTGCTACAGTGTGGGCAGTGTGCCAAGTCCTGCTGGAAAACGAAATCTGCATCGCCATAAAAGTTGTCAGTAGCAGAGGGAAGCATTAAGTGCTGTAAGATTTTGTGGGAAAACAAAACTGCACTGACTTTAGACTTGATAATAAAACACAGTGGATCAACACCAGCAGATGACATGTCTCTCCAAACCATCACTGATCATCAGTGAATTTTACTTATATCATTTAAAGTAAATCAAGGGAGCAGAGTCTGGAGGAAGAGTGGAGAGACACACAGTCCAAACTGCTCGAGGTCTAGTGTGAAGTTTCCACCAATCAGTGATGGTTTGGAGAGACATGTCATCTGCTGGTGTTGATCCACTGTGTTTTATTATCAAGTCTAAAGTCAGTGCAGCTCTTCATGCTTCTTCCCTCTGCTACTGACAACTTTTATGGAGATGCGGATTTCATTTTCCAGCAGGAGGCCAATTGGTCTTATATAATATTGTAATTTTCTGAGACTCTGATTACTTTTTGTCTACAGTAACTGCATATGTGTTCATAAACAACACATATAACTATGAGAGGAGGTGTGTCCAAACTTTTTATTGGTACTCTACGTCTAGCAGTCAGCGATCTCTCACCAGGAGGTACACTACCCAAAACCCAAACGTAGCCTTGGAGAGCCTTCATATTGGGAAGCGAGGTAAGTGCAGTTACGCCCTCTTGTGGTAACACCCAGTGTATATTCGGACCACAACTGTAAATATTGTGTATGTTTTATCGATGATTGTAAATTGAAAAATGCTTTTTTGGTTTGGAAACACAGTGCAATACTGAACTCGGTGATACAGTAATGATACAGTGATACAGTGAGGATTATCAGAGCCCTTCTGCTCCATGCTCTCTCTCAAACTGGGGGAAGATTACAGCTTAATTCTCCCAGTGAGTGGAGCAGTCTGTCAGCCACTTACTGTATCGACTGCATCCCTGGTCCAGTTATAAAGCACTAATATACAGGAACCAACAGCCAATGGCTACTTTCTCCTTTTCTGATCTCAGCTGCTGTTGGAGAACATGGCAAAAAAATGGTCTCCAACTGCTGAAACTGGAAAAGTTCCCCTTAATAAATAAAAAAAAGCTAAAAACATTGAATTCAGCATTTTAATACACACAAACAGCTCTATTACCCAGAGATACTGCACTATAATCCCCCAGCAACTCTTCTCCCGGATGATGTTTGATGGTCAGGAATGGAGAGAAATAGCATGGCTGTTTAATCCATTAATGCATCTGTCTCTTCTAAAAGCTCTAAAGATCTAAAAAGCTCAGTTCAGTGGAAACTCTGCGCAGATTCTCTGCACAGCGGATGCACGCCTGTGTTGTATAAACTAGTACAGTTACAGCACTGATATTGTGCAATTATCAACACACACGCATGTGCTGAGCTCGCACCAGCCTCTACATTACATCTATAGAACATACAGTCATATGAAAAAGTTTGGGCACCGCTATTAATCTTAATCATTTTTAGTTGTAAATATTTGGGTGTTTGCAACAGCCATTTCAGTTTGATATATCTAATAACTGATGGACACAGTAATATTTCAGGATTGAAATGAGGTTTATTGTACTAACAGAAAATGTGCAATATGCATTAAACCAAAATTTGACCGGTGCAAAAGTATGGGCACCCTTATCATTTTATTGATTTGAATACTCCTAACTACTTTTTACTGACTTACTGAAGCACAAAATTGGTTTGGTAACCTCATTGAGCTTTGAACTTCATAGCCAGGTGTATCCAATCATGAGAAAAGGTATTTAAGGTGACCAATTGCAAGTTGTTCTCCTATTTGAATCTCATCTGAAGAGTGGCACCATGGGCTCATCAAAACAACTCTCAAATGATCTAAAAACAAAGATTGTTCTACATAGTTGTTCAGGGGAAGGATACAAAAAGTTGTCTCAGAGATTTAACCTGTCAGTTTCCACTGTGAGGAACATAGTAAGGAAATGGAAGACCACAGGGACAGTTCTTGTTAAGCCCAGAAGTGGCAGGCCAAGAAAAATATCAGAAAGGCAGAGAAGAAGAATGGTGAGAACAGCCAAGGACAATCCACAGACCACCTCCAAAGAGTGCTTCAGTAAGTCAGTAAAAAGAAGTTAGGAGTATTCAAATCAATAAAATGATAAGGGTGCCCATACCTTTGCACCGGTCAAATTTTGGTTTAATTCATATTGCACATTTTCTGTTAGTACAATAAACCTCATTTCAATCCTGAAATATTACTGTGTCCATCAGTTATTAGATATATCAAACTGAAATGGCTGTTGCAAACACCCAAATATTTAGAACTAAAAATGATTAAGATTAATAGGGGTGCCCAAACTTTTTCATATGACTGTATATACAATATACGCCACTCACTATTTCATCAGCCATCAATTAATCAGCTATATTATCAAATATTCAGGATTTCTTATGAACTCTCCAGTAGCTTTAAAGAATTATTCTGATTACATAAAGAACGTTTATGTTTATTACAACAAATTATTCTGTAATTATAACAAATACTTCAGTATCTATTATAAATTATTCAGCATTTTATTCACATCCTCCAGTATCCATACTGACTTACATTTAATCATTGTTAAGAATAATAGAGAAAAAATTATTGAGAAAATAAAATATAATTAATATTAAGAATTTACTATTAATTATTTAGTATCTTCTATGATTTATTAAGTCTCCACTAGACATTATTCAGTACCTACTATAATTTATTCAGGATCTTCCGTTATTTATTTAGTATAGGATTTTTTTATAAGTTAAGTATCCACCATGATTTATTTAGTATCCACTAGGGATTATTTATTATCTACTGATAATTATTCAGTACCTACTAGGAATTATTCAGTAATTACAATGAATTATTCAGTATATACGAAAATCCCCCCTGTTTTCTCTATAAACTATTTAGTAACTGATATTTAGTTAATTAGTTATTCATTATCAACTATTATTTATCCAGTAATTATAACATTATTCTGCATCCACTATCTACTGTTCTTTATTCAGTATCCACTATGAGTTAATTAATATCTACTATGAATTACTCAGTTTCTACTCTGCTATATTCATTATACACTATGAATTACTCAGTATCTATTTAATTACTCTAATTATTTAAAACTCTAATTATTGAGTGTACACTATAGACCATCTAGCATACACTATAATTATTCTGTATACACTATGAATTATTTCATGTTTACTATGAATTTCTCAGAATTTAGTATGCTCTATTCAGTATCCACTATGAATGAGTCAATATCTACTATGCTTTATTCAGTATCCACTACGAATTACTCAAGGTCTTGTATGCTCTATTCAGTATCCACTATGAATTGCTCAGTATCTACTATGCTCTATTCAGTATCCACTATGAATTGCTCAGTATCTACTATGCTTTATTCAGTATACACTATGAATTGCTCAGTATCTTGTATGCTCTATTCAGTATCCACTATGAATTACTCAAGGTCTTGTATGCTCTATTCAGTATCCACTATGAATTGCTCAGTATCTACTATGCTTTATTCAGTATACACTATGAATTGCTCAGTATCTTGTATGCTCTATTCAGTATCCACTATGAATTACTCAATATCTACTATGCTTTATTCAGTATCCACTATGAATTACTCAGTATCTTGTATGCTTTACTCATTGTCCACTTTGAATGATTCTATATCCAATATAAATTATTCAATATTCACTATGAATTACTCTACATCTACTATGCTCTATTTACTATCCACTATGAATTACTCAGTATCTACTATGAATTACTTAGTATCTAGTATGCTCTATGCGGTATCAATAACAGATTATTCCATATCTACTATGCTTTTTTTCAGTATCCACTATGAATTATTCAATATCTTTAAGCCTTATTCATTACCCATTAGGTATATTACTCAGTATCTAGTATGCTCTATTCGGTATCCACTGTGAATTATTCCGTGTCTACTATGCTTTTTTTCAGTATCCAGTATGAATTACTTAGTATCTAGAATGAATTATTCAATATACACTATGGATCATTTAGTCTACACTATAAATGACTCAGTAGCAACTATATTTTATTCAGTATCCACTATGAATTACTCTGTATCTAGCATGAATTGTTCCGTATCTACTATTAATTAATGAACAGTAATCATCTAGCATAATTTTACTCAGTGTGTACTATAAATTGAACAAAATCTACTATTAATTTGTTTAGTTATCATTATTCAGCTATAGTTATTCAGTATTTACTAGTGCTTACTCTGTGTCTACTATATTTATTTATTTAACTATTATGAATTAATTTGTTTTTACTAGGATTTATGCAGTAAAAAGTCCTTGAATTGCCTCTGTGGTCAGTCCTCGAGGCCTGGACAGATGTGTGTGTGTGTGTGTGTGTGTGTGTAGTGTGTTTAGGAAATAACAGAGTTCAGGAGTTGAATGTGTATATACAAACCTGTAAGGAAACATTTCCCCCTCGGAGAACACTGATATACCCAGAAACAATGTTTATTATGAAAAGTGGAAATGCTTACTGAGGGGAAATTGTTTCCTCCAGCATGCAGAGTGAATTTACTCACCGTATAGTGATTTAGTGATTTACAACTGTGTGTCTAACTGTGTGTGCTGGAGCTGAGCTTTCAGGTGGTCTATAAAGAGAGTATTTATGGCGTGTAGCTGACATTTAGCCTCCTGTTAGCCTGGTCTTTATAAAATAGCAGAATTAAATTAGGCTGTTTTCCTGATAAAAAAAAAAGGTTTCATAGCTAAATTGGAGCAGCCTGGTGGCCAATCTTCATTAACTGCACATTGCACCAGTAAGAGCAGAGTGTGAAGGTTCAATTAGCAGGGTAAGAGCTCAGTTCTGCTCTAAATATTGCAATGCACACAACATTATGGGTGACATACCAGAGTTCAAAAGAGGACAAATTGTTGGTGCACGTCTTGCTGGAGCATCTGTGACCAAGACAGCAAGTCTTTGTGATGTATCAAGAGCCACGGTATCCAGGGTAATGTCAGCATACCACCAAGAAGGACCAACCACATCCAACAGGATTAACTGTGGACGCTGTAAGAGGTCTGCTCTGCACTCGTTAGGATACTGAAGCTGGGGTCCCAGTTGGTTTCCTAAATGCTGGATTGGTGAAAAATCTGGTGAACAGGTAGAACAAGTGCAAGTGTCAACGTATAACTGAGTCTAGCAGCCAGAGATCTCTCACCAGGAGGTACACTACCCTAGTGAAATAAATGAAGATTAAAGTATACTAAGCATTATTATTATTATGCTATAGTGCACTAAAGTGTTCTTGTAGCCACATTATTATTAATCAGTATATTTAAAGAGTGATAAAATGGATTTTTTTTTAATTTATTCTACTTTAATTACAGTATAAAAATAGTACAAAAGTATTACTTAAATTGTGCTAAGTGTACTTAACTGTACTAAAATGGAACTATTTTAAATATACTTAAGTCACATTTAAACATTTAAACTACTTCATGTATGTAACTCCATATTTTAAATAAGCTTACAGTAAAATGATAAAACATTTAATGAATATAAGAACTGTATCACTATTTATTATACACCAGGTATATTAGAAATGTACTAAGAATTGATGTTAAATATATGTGAGATATTTTATTACATTAGAGTACAAATATTTATGCTTCTTGTTTCTGTCTTTTGTTAGTAGCACACTTCTAGTATATACTTTGTTGGGTATAATTTTTTTTTTTACATTTAAATGTGCTATTTAACACTGTCCTATAATTTACTTATATTTATATTTTCCTAATTATAATTACAGAACATTTAAATACATTTTAACTGTTATATTAATGTAATATCTAAATATATTTTTAAAACATTTTACCAATATATTAATTAAAATGTTTCTTTCTAAAAAGCTACATGATACATTGTACTTTAAGTGAACTATTGTAACTACAGCTGTTCTAAACACACTTTGCTAAAAATGGGGAAAAGTATACTTGTAAATAAGTATTTTAGAATTTATTTAAAATACACTGTAATGTACTTCTTAAAAAGTATGATCAAAGTTTACTTTCAAACATTTGATAAAAGAATAATATTAATGTATTTTTTATATATTTTAAGTAAGTACTGTACATACATCTGTTATAGTATATTTACAGCATACTTAGACATTTCTCAATATATTTTAAGTACAATTAAATATATATATATATATTTTTTTCACCAGGGTTTGCAAATATTATCAGGGTAGTGGGAGAAGCAGTAATAATTTATGTATCTGACTAAGACGCAACATATGCCAAGTTTTTTCACTGATTTCTTCATTAATAAGTGTAACTTATTGCAGTATTAAAGTATATTGCTAATATGGATATGATGCATCTTGAGCTGGCACTGATTGTGCCGCCAGTGGAGTCTACAGAAGCAGCTTCATCAGCACTGCAGTGATTACACACTGCTGAGATATAATGATTTTATATGTGTGGCGCCACACCAGACAGACAGACAGACAAATAGATAGATAGATAGATAGATAGATAGATAGATAGATAGATAGATAGATAGATAGATAGATAGATAGATAGATAGATAGATAGATATAGACAAGATGGCTAAAGAGACACAGACAAATTAACAGACAAATAAATAGATATAAATAGACAGATAGACAGACATACACAGAGATAGACAGCAAGACAGTACGGCAGACAAATAGATACCTTGAAAGATAGACTGCAAGACAAACAGACAGACAGACAGACAGACAGACAGATAGATAGATAGATAGATAGATAGATAGATAGATAGATAGAAAACATATAAACTGATAGATAGACAGACGTAAACAGAGATACCTTGAAAGGTAGACTGCGAGACAGACAGACAGACAGACAGACAGACAGACAGACAGACAGACAGACAGACAGATAGATAGATAGATAGATAGATAGATAGATAGATAGATAGATAGAAAACAAATAAACAGATAGATAAAATGTGAGACAGACAGACAGATAGCTGAACAAACAAAAAAACAGAGAGACAAATGCAGAGGAAGGCAGATAGAAAGACAGGCCAAAAAAAAAGACAGACATATACAAAGATGCATAATACATTCACAGACATACAGACAGACAGACAAATAAAGTCATAGACAGACATATAGTAAGACAAATGTTTACAAAGATAGCTTGAAAGATAGACTGTGAGACAGACAGTCAAACAGACAAGATAGCTAAAAAGACGCAGACAAACAGACAGACCAATAGATAGATATTCAAACAGACAGAAATAAATAGACAGATACACAGAGAGATAGACAAATAGAGATAGACAGCAAAACAGAATGGCAGACAGACAGCTGAACAGAGAGATAGACAGACAAATAGACAGAAAAAAACGGATAGATAGACAGACGTAAACAGAGATACCTTGAAAGATAGACTGTGAGACAGACCGGCAGAGATAGCTGAACAGACAGAGAGAGATAGACAGACAGATAAGTAAAACAAATGAACAGATACTGTAGATCTTACCTTAAAAGGTACCTTGACTGCGAGACAGACAGATAGCTGAGAAACAAAAAAGACAGACAAATAGATACACATACAGACAGACAAATAATTAGACAGGCATTCAGCCAGACAGATATTTATAGACAGATAGCCAGACATACACAAAGATGCATAATACATTCACAGATAGATATTGAGGCATACAGACAGACAGACAAATAAAGTCATAGACAGACATATAGTAAGACAAATATTTACAAAGATAGCTTGAAAGATAGACTGCGAGACAGACAGTCAAACAGACAAGATAGCTAAAAAGACACAGACAAACAGACAGACCAATAGACAGACAAATAAATAGATAGATATTCAAACAGACAGACATAAATATCAAATCAAATCAAATCAAATTTATTTGTATAGCGCTTTTTACAACAGGTGTTGGCACAAAGCAGCTTTACAGAAACATGATTACAGGACAAAGAATCAGGCAAAACATTACACATAGAAAATACAGAATACAGAACCCCCAGTGAGCGCGGAGGCAAGGAAAAACTCCCTCAGAGCTGCAGGAGGAGGAAGAAACCTTGGGAGGACCAAGACTCACATTAAAGGGGGGACCATCCTACCACTGGTCAAACGCCTTTTAAATTAAAATTTAAAAAGTCTTTTATACATCTATATAGGTTTTATGTACTCAGGAGTGTAATAGCGCCACTAATGGCTTGGATGTAATCAGTAGTGGAGAGTAAGATGGATGATGAGCAGCTGATCTGTGGTGGTGGTGGAGAAGAGCTGACTTCAGAAACTTCCATCAGTCTGGCCGGACAGGAGACGCGAGAGCCTGAGGGTCCAACATCGGTATCGGGTCAGACACGTGGGCAGTCAGTAACTCGGAGGAAAGCAGAGAGATGGAATTAGTTTTGACTGGATTTATGCAAAACTGAGAATATAAAACGTTATCAGAGTGTGGCAAATGACTCCGGCAGATCTAAATAAAACAGCCTAACTAAAGGCAGAGAGCCAGAAGGTAACATAGACATGGAGGCACCCTGAAACACCAGCATCCACCCACTCCACCGTCCACAAACCTGAGTGACCGTGTGCAGTGGGAGAACAACAGCACCAGCATCTCAGTTTACCACAATTTCCTCTGTCCATGAACCCCTGAATCTGCAGCCTTATCTAAAGGGAAAAACATTAATTACCAAAAGCTAAACTAAACAAGTAAGTTTTCAGTCTAGACTTAAAGATTGAGACTGTGTCTGAGTCCCGAACATATTCGGGGAGATTATTCCAGAGTTGAGGCGCTTTATAAGAGAAAGCTCTTCCTCCTGCAGAGCTCCTCTGAATTTTAGGAACTACTAATAAACCAGCACCCTGAGATCTGAGTAATCGCGGTGGTTCATAACAGGAGATGAGGTCTTGTAAATACTCAGGAGCGAGTCCGTGTAGGGCTTTATACGTTAACAGGAGAATTTTATAGTCTATGCGGAATTTGACTGGAAGCCAGTGCAGTGCTGATAGTACTGGACTAATATGGTCAAATTTTCTCGTTTTAGTAAGGACCCTGGCTGCAGCATTTTGAACTAGCTGAAGTTTATTTAAGTTACTGCCGGAACATCCAGACAGTAGCGCATTACAATAATCTAGCCTTGAGGTAATAAAGGCATGTACTAATTTTTCTGCGTCATGCAGTGATAGGGCATTTCTTAGCTTGGCGATGTTACGGAGGTGTAGAAAAGCTGTTCTAGTAACATTAGATATGTGTTTATCGAATGCTAGATCTGAATCTATGATAACTCCAAGGTTTTTAGCTGCTGAACCAGGGGTGGCTGAGAAGTCGGCCAGATTTAGCATTAAGTCTGATAATTTATTTCTAGTAGCTTTGGGGCCTAATAGGAGAACTTCTGTTTTATCACTATTTAATAGGAGGAAGTTGTGCGACATCCATGATTTTACATCTTCTACACAATCCTCGATTTTCTTTAATCTCACTCTGTCATCAGGTTTGGCTGATATGAAGAGCTGCGTGTCATCCGCATAACAATGAAAATTCACATCGTGTTTGCTAATAACTTTGCCCAGTGGGAGCATATATAATGTAAATAATAACGGTCCTAATATAGAGCCTTGTGGAATTCCATATCTTACCTTGGTATAACTGGAAGACATATCATTTATCCTCACAAACTGATAGCGATCGGTTAAGTATGATTTAAACCATGCTAAGGCAGTTCCGGTTACACCGACCATGTTCTCTAGTCTTTCTAAAAGGATAGTATGATCTATTGTATCAAAGGCTGCGCTCAGATCGAGAAGTACGAGTAAGGAAACACAGCCTTTGTCGGCGGCTATAAGTAGATCGTTTGTTATTCTAACTAAAGCTGTCTCAGTGCTATGATAAGGCCTAAATCCAGATTGAAATTTTTCATAGATCTGGTTTCTTTGCAGGTAAGAGCAAAGTTGTTGGGCTATAGCTTTTTCTAAAATAGACAGATACACAGAGATAGACAGCAAGACAGGCCAGCAGACAGACAGCTGAACAGAGAGATAGACAAACAAATAGACAGAGATACCTTGAAAGATAGACTGTGAGACAGACCGGCAGGGACAGCTGAACAGACACAGAGAGATAGACAGACAAATAAGGAAAACAAATGAACAGATACTGTAGATCTTACCTTAAAAGGTATCTTGACTGCGAGACAGACACATAGCTAAACAGAGAGACAAAAAGACAGACAAATAGATACATATACAGACAGACAAATAATTAGACAGGTAATCAGCCAGAAAGATATATATATATATATAGACAGATAGACAGACATAGACAGAAAGACAGACAGTTCAGATTCAGATGATGTTTGGGTGGTAATTACACAGTGCGGCTCTGAGCAGGTTTTACAGAGTAATTAGCGCGGCAGTAGGCGAGTCTTAACACTGCGTTTACCTGATTGTTGGCACGTCCTTATGGAAGTGATTAGCGGTCTCATTAGTGAGCACGTGTTAAGTACTATCACAGTGACGTGCCTTCATAAAAACACGAGCTTTTGCAGAGTTAGCAAGCCTGAGGTCCTGGATGAGACGGGCTGGTTCTGATCCAGATCTGCTCAGCATTAAAGTGCTGAGGGCTACACTGAACTGTTACCAAGAGTACGATTAAGAATTAAAACATTAAAATCAGAGTATTGCTAATATACAGGGGTTGGAGAATGAAACTGAAACACCAGGTTTTAGGAGAGTTGAGGTGCACATTGAATTCTGCCGTGATTTGATCAGCCGTGGTTTTATGTTTTTTGGATACAATCCGGGTTATCACCCGAACATCCCTTTTAGACAGCTTCCTCTTACAGCGTCCACAGTTAATCCTGTTGGATGTGGTTGGTCCTTCTTGGTGGTATGCTGACGTTACCCTGGATACCGTGGCTCTTGATGCATCACAAAGACTTGCTGTCTTGGTCACAGATGCTCCAGCAAGACGTGCACCAACAATTTGACCTCTTTTGAACTCTGGTATGTCACCCATAATGTTGTGTGCATTGCAATATTTAGAGCAGAACTGTGCTCTTACCCTGCTAATTGAACCTTCACACTCTGCTCTTACTGGTGCAATGTGGTGCAGTTTCATTGTCCCAACCCTGTAAATAATTATACACTCACCACTTTATTAGGTACACCTTGCTAGTACTGTGTTGGGTCCACTTTTGCCTACAGAACTGCCTTAATCCTTCATGTCACAGATTCAACAAGGTACTAGAAACATTCCTCAGAAATTCTGATCCATATTAACATGAGAGCATCTCGCAGTTACTGCAGATTTATCAGCTGCTCATCCACGATGATCCATGAATCTCCCGAAACTCCACCACATCCCAAAGCTGCTCTATTGTTGTATTTAGATCTGGTGACTGTGGAGATCATTCCAGTACAGTGAACTCTCTCATCTCTTGTCGTGTTCAAGAAACCAGTCTGAGATGATTCTCTTGCGCTGTATTACATGGAGCATTATCCTGCTGGAAGTAGCATCAGAAGATACACAGGTACACTGTGGTAATAAAGGGATGGAGGACATGATCAGCAACAATACTCAGGTAGAGCTGTGGCGTTGATGTAACACGATGCTCAATTGGTACTAATGAGCCCAAAGCGAGCCAAGAAAATCTCCCCCACACCATTAAATCACCACCACCAGCCTGAACCAGCCGTTGATACGGTAAGGCAGGATGGGATGAATCAGTGCTTTAATGCTTTCATGTTGTTGACGCCAAATTATGACCCTACCATCCGAATGAATGTCTCAGCAGAAATCATCAGATCAGGTAACCAGGTTTTTCCAATCTTCTATTGTCCAGTTTTGGTGATTCTGTGTTGGAATTGTAGCCTCAGTTTTTTCAGGTTCTTATCTGCAGGAGCTGCACCTGGTATGGTCTTGGTCTTCTGCTGCTGTAGCTCATCATCATCCTCCTCAAAGTTGAACTTCGTGTTGTGCTGATGTTCAGAGATGCTCTTCTTCTGCAGACCTCTGTGGTAACGAGTGGTTATTTGAGTTACTGTAGCTGTTCGTTCTATCAGCTGGAACCAGTCTGATCGTTCTCCTCTGACTTTGATGTCTGACCTCTGGCATCAACAAGGCATTTGCTCCGACAGAACTGATATCAGCTCACTGGATATTTTCTGATTTTCTTTTTCTCTATAAACCCTAGAGATTGTGCGTGAAAATCCCAGTAGATCAGCAGTTTTTCTGAAATATTTAGACTCATGTCACGTTTAAAATCACTTAAATCACCTTTCTTCCCCATTCTGATGAGGCTCTGATGGTTTGAACTGCAAGGGACTGTCTTGGCCATGATCGACTACATGCCTAAATGCATTGAGTTGCTGCCATGTGATTGGCTGATTCAACATTTGCACTAATAAGCAGTTGGACAGGTGTACCCAATAAAGTGGTAGGTGAGTGTTTATTAATATATCAATAGTAATGGGGAATTAATTTAATTTGTATTTAAATACATTTATTCCTACGGTACATTTTAAACCCACACCTGTCACTAAAGTGTGAGGCAAAATTAAGCGAGAGACATTTATGTAAATGGAGGCTGAATATGATACGTGTGTGTATGTGTGTGTGTGTGTGTGTGTGTGTGTGTATACGAGTGTGAGAAAGACAGCAGCAGTGCGAGAGAGAGAGAGAGAGAGAGAGAGAGAGAGAGAGACCATTAAAGCCCCAGACATCACGTGTTCAAAGCAATAAAACTCTCAATTAAACCCAATTACACCACTTTCAGTCTGCATATGCAATTTCTCTGACTCACCACCATATACACCCACTGTAGGTGAGCGGGTCAAACGCTACCCTCAACCCGTCCAAATGCTGAGCGCTGCAAAACACGCCCACTTCATAGACAATACTTCATGTATTTTGGACGGCTCTTTAATGCATTCTTGTTTTAAAGAGCGTATATCCTGCAATTTTCCCCTTTTTATGCGTTTCCCTGAGGCTCACTTCAAACACTCTACGGTTTATGTAGCAAAAAAACAGTCATCATTTATTTTCCAACCTCTTTTTACCCCTCTAAATTAAACAGGCTGCCTCTAGTGCCGAGCTCTTAATGCTGATATACAGTATACTGAATATACTGTATATAAATGCTATCTCTTGATAAGTATTGGAACAGTGAGGTCAATCCCATTATTTTTGCTGTAGACTGAAAACAATCGAATTTGACGTTAAAAGATGAAAATGAGACAAAATATCAACATTTAAGCTTTTATTTTCAGTTCAGAAGATTCAGCACCTTCTGTCTGAACCCACCTATTTTACTTATTAGCAAAAGTATTGGAACATATGGCTGTCAGGTGTGTTTTGTTTTGCTCAGGTGTGTACTAATACATATAATACATAATTCAAATAAACAGTGCTCAGTTTCAGATTTGGGTTTTATCTGAATGGGTGAAAAAAACAAGCAACAGTAAAGCTGAGAGAAGATCAATCAAAATCAATCATTAGTGTCATTAGAGCACAAATTTTGTCCATAGCCAGAACAGCAGTTTGGAATGTCCTGAAGAAGAAAGTCGTCACTGGTGTACTAAGTAACAGTTGATGAACAGGTAGACCAAGGAAAACCACAGCGGTTGATAAAACAGAAACATTGTAAGTGCTTTAAAGAAAAAAAATAAAATAACTGTTTGTGACATCAGCAACAACCTTCAGAGGGACGAAAGGTATTATTTTACTTGTATTGATCTTTGCCTTTGACTAATATTTAAATTAGTTTTATGATCTAAAACATTTAAGAGTGAAAAACATGCAAAAAAGAGGGGAGGGGCACAAACACTTTTTTTTACATCACTGTAAGTATGTTTATTATTTTAATTTCGGAATATGTATAATCATACTGATTCCAACACATTTCAAAAAAATTCTGGTGTAATAGTGACGAAATACTGTATATTTGTCAGCAATAAATCAATGTTTGTGGTTTGACTGCACACTCTGTTTGGGGAAGGAGTCAACAAAGATGTTTAAAATAATTTGTTAAGTTTTCCTTTGTGAAGCTCTTTGCAAAATACTCTCAGAACTGACTCGAAATGCGTTTGGAAAAAACGCACCCCAGATCTGTCCCTGATAGAGAATGTGTGAAGATTTTTTAAATACAAAAAGTGACAATGATGACTCTGTACTGTTTAGAGTTTAAATTCTCTGCCCTATCCAGAGCATTGTTGATGTTTTAATCTTTCGGAGATCTGTTCTTAATAAACATTGTTATTAAATAATAGGTCTACGCTTCTTCAGTGTTGCAATGTTAATTAACATCATTCTGAACAGATTTCGCTCATTCAAACAGCCCGAATTAGTTTTCTTTTAAAGCTAAGTTTTAATGTTCTACTTAGTAAAAAAATGTTGGGTTTAATTCAGGCTCGGGCTCAAAATGACAGTTTATGGGTCGGGTCGGGTCGGGTAGGGCTTAAAAAATAATCTGTGACGTATGCATCTGTTTTTATTTAATGCTATTTTTATTTTATATTAAGCTATGGCATAATAATCATAATATACCAAAGTAACAAAACAAAGTGTTTTTAAAAAAGTTGCACAAGTGTGCAGTGCACACACCACTTATCCATATTACACACTTGAATTGCAGTGCAGTTCAGTGTATAGCATTATTTCAGGTTTTTTTTTGTGTGTGTTTTTGCACATAGACTATAAGCTCAATATAATAAAAATAGATTGGAGGTGTGTTCTTAATAATTTTTTTCTTAAATAATAGGTCTACGCTTCTTCAGTGTTGCAATGTTGTAATTCACATCATTCTGAACAGATTTAGCTCATTCAATGTTTTAATAAAAATCTCAGTTTTTACGATCTACTTAATAAAAAATATTGGGTTTAAATCAGGCTTGGGCTCAAAAGAACAGTTTATGGGCCGGGTCGGGCAGGGCTTAAGAAAATAATCTGTGACGTATGCATCTGTTTTTAAATGCTGTTTTTATTTTATATTAAGCTATAGCGTGATAATCACAATATAGCAAAGTAACAAATTGAACTGTGTTTTTAAAAAAAGTTGCACAAGTACCCAGTGCACACTCCACTTGTCTGTATTACACACTTGACTTGTGGAGAGCCTTATTACTGTTGGTTTTTGCACATAGACTTTAACCTCAATTTTAACCTCAAAAATGTGTTTGTTTAGAAATTATTCTTGTCATTCTTGTAGCCTGTTTTACTGATGTTTAGGTCTGTAGATAATTGTTTGCATTGATGGTGTTTTAATCATTCTGAGATCTGATCTTAATAAACAATGTTAATAAATAACAGGTCTATGCTTCTTCAGTGTTGCAATGTTGTAATTAATATCATTCTGAACAGATTTCGCACATTAAAACAGCCCAAAAAATGGTTTAAAAATGTTTTTAAAAGCTTGGTTTTAACACTTACTAAAGAAAATGTTGGTTTTTAATCTGGCTCAGGCTCAAAATGACAGTGTACGGGTCAGGATATTAAAAATATCTGGATATTTTGGACTAAGATCTAAGGTCTAGTACTGTTGCACATTTTAAGACTTGATTGGGGGGCCAAAAACTCCTGAAACATTTTATCCCTTGGTATTTTTAGTTTTAAATTAAAAATTAAATTAAATTAAAATGGTAAATTCTTCACAATCTGCAACATGTGTTAATTTTCAGCCCTTTAAAAAGAGGTCATTCGGGCCGTATTTGGGTTAGCAGAAAGTTCTGAAACTGGACGGCAGGCGCCAACAGTAGTTTCATAACAGCGTAATAAAGTTTGTGTGGGCTATGTCGAGCAGATCACACGGTTAATTGGGTTCTGATCAAGCAGGACGAAACCTAAGTACACCAGTGGACCCATAAGCCCCTCGTTCACCTCCCGTGACCCCGGTTCCTGGACTGGAGCTGGTGGCGGCGCTTGTACTGCTAGTATCTACTTCTGTCTAGTGTTACAGAGTTCCTATGGTACATTAGGCCATTTGGTTAGAGTCCCGGTCATTACTGCACATTTCAGTATTATGTGTCACATAATGGTCTGAGACTACCTTTCAAGCCTGTGGCGTAGGTGCAGCATCGGTGGCGTATTCAGGCTAGTTGAAGGATATGAAGGTCATCTACAGCACATTTTTATAGGGGTTATACAGTGAGGAAAATAAGTATTTGAACACCCTGCAACTTTGCAAGTTCTTCTCGCAGTTGAATCTGCAATTTCCCACGGTGAAAAACTGTGAAAATTGTGGCCCTGTGTCGCTGATCATTCATGTAGTATAAATGGTTTAACAACTAAAGGACTCGTATATAAGGTATAATGATTACAGCACAATGACTGATGACTCAAAAAGTTGTATAAGTAGTGTGAATATGGCAGAAAAACATGTAAAAACATGTGCCCAGTAAGGTACCCCTCTTAAGTGCCACAGCAGTGGATTAAATGTAAATTCGGTGCCCTCACAATAGAATAAACTGTATTTGATGGTACAAAACAACCACAATGTATGATTTTTTAAATATGTATTTGTGTGTTATAGCTGCAAATGAGTATCTGAACACCTGCCAATCAGCAAAAATTCTGGCCCTCAAAGACCTGTGAGATTTTGGGGACAAACCTCCTTCCCTCAGTTAGAACATTGAAGATGGGTCGTGGCTGGGTCTTCCTGCATGACAATGACCCAAAGCACACAGCCAGGTTAATCAAGGAGTGGCTCCGTAAGAAGCATATCAACGATCTGGAGTGGCCTAGCCTCCAGTCTCCAGACCTAAACCCTATAGAAAATCTTTGGAGGGAGCTCAAACTCTGTGTTTCTCAGCGATCAGCCCAGAAACCTGAAATCCCAAAATCCCTGCTGCAGTGTTTGGCGCAAACCTGGTGGAAAAACTACAGGAAACGTTTGACCTCTGTAATTGCAAACACATTTTAAGAATGGTAAATAATTGTTTAACTTCCTTCCATTATTGACAACTATTTACTTTGTTTTGTACCATCAAATACAGTTTATTCTATTGTGAGAGAACTTACTTTACATTTAATCCAATGGGGTGGCACACATATCATTAAAGGGGTACTTTACTGGGCACTTCATCATGTTTTTATCTTTTTTTGCCAGGTTCAGACTACTTACTCGATGAGTCATCAGTCAATGTGCTGTAATCACGAGTCCCTCAGTTGTTGAAACATTTATGCTACACAACTATTTGGCGATACAGGGTCACAACTCGATTTTTTACCATGGGAAACTGCAGATTCACCTGGATGCTCGCCACGAAAACACACCAGAACTGAACACACACAAGAACTACGATGTCATTCCAGAGAATCTATTGAGAGGAGAATACCCACTTGAAGGGAGTCCAAAATGAATGGGTTCATATGTAGCAATTGAGTAAATTCAGAGGTAATAATTGTCTACTTTTTTCCCATTTTCTCCCCAATTTACATGGCCATACCCAACACACTCATTAGGACTCCCCCTATCAGTAGTGATGCCTCAACACACTAGGAGGATAAAGACTAGCACACGCCTCCTCCGATACACGCCTCCTCCGAACTGACTCCACCTCTTTTTGAACTGCTGCTGATGCTGCATTACCGAGTAGCATCACAGCACAGCACTAACGCTCGGAGGAAAGCGCAGCGACTCGGTTCTGATACATCAGCTCACAGATGCAGCCTTCTGCTGATCAGCATCACCCTAGGAGTGATGAGGGGAAAGAGCGCCATCTACTGTACCCACCCAGAGAGAGCAAGGCAGATTGTGCTCTCTCTGGGCTCCGGCAGCTGATGGCTGATAAGCTGCATGAACAGAATTCTCCCGATGATAGTGGCAGCGCTTTAGACAGCTGGACCATTCGTAACCCTGTTTAATCAATTTCATACCTTAACCCAGAACGATATCATTTGTTTTAGCAACGCAGACATCATTTTTTAAGATTTTAAACTCCAGTAATAAATCTTTTAACTCAGTGTTTTTGAGCATCCGCTCACCCTCCAGTCAGCTCATAATAGAAAGGATGCTATTTTCTTTACTGTGTAAAACCTGTAGAACACATTTTACATGCTTTACTTTTCTATACAGCACTGCATCCTTTTTACTGAAAAGGCAGCCTTTGAGAGATTGTACATCACCATAATTTATTGCAAAAAGGCGTATCCAATCCTGTTTTCCTACACAAAAGGCAGCCAATCCCATTGCACCACTTGGCCCTAACACTTGGCTCTACCTCTCTGCTTTGCGAGTGCACTCCTAGAAGTAGGGTGTCCTGATTCTCTGAGAATCACTGGTAAGATTTGGGCATAAGTGACCAAATAAACCCACAAATTTATTAAAGAGTATTTTTCTTGTTAAAACTATGAAAAACACTATATTACCATAGTTTAATGTGTATTTTCAATGTTTTATGGCTATTTTCTTCTTAATAAGCATAAAAAATGAGTAAATTAAGGGTTGTCCCAAATCTTAGAGGCAAGGATTTCACCCACACCCGGGGATTACACTTAAAAACAATGGGTAGTAGGGGTACAAATGAGAAATTGGACTAGGTCTTAGTCTTTTTTTGCCACTCTAGAGGCTACACTCTACTAGACAAAATGAATGACAGGAGAGGGTCACTTCACTGCCACTAAAATTACAAGAATTTACTTAGTTTTTGGTAGCACTTTACTTTACAGCTAATAAGTGGGTAATAATATGGTAATATTATAGTAACAAGTTGTATTAATCAATAAATTAAATACAATTTCCTACATGTTACGGATTAATAAATAGGTAATTGTAGAGGCAATAGCTTCATAACAATTAAAAGATTAAAAGTTTATGTGTGTTTATGTTTTGTTTAGTAGAGTAGAAAATGTGCACATCATTTATTATGTTAATAAAAAGTTTTCAGCTATATTTTAAAAATTATCATCACAAATTAAGCATTACTAAAATATCAACTGATTAACTGTGAATAAATAGAAGTAATAAGAACAAAGTATGTCATTAAAATGTTTCCATACTGGTTTTGATTTGTTATTTAGTAACAAGTAGAAAATTAGAAAATAATTAACTCATTACCACAATATTATCAATTCATTACTCACTTGTTACTGATCTGTTACCTCTACAATTAATGATTTGTTATTATTTTAGTAACAAATACAAAATTGTCAATTAATTGATGTGTAAATAAAACTTGTTATCTTAATATTATTATTATATTATTAGCTTATTTTTATGAAGTTATTACCTCCTCAATTACCTCCTGATTTATTAATCAGTAACAAATAGGAAATAGATATTTAATTTATAAATTAATATATCTTGTTACTATAATATTAACATATTACTACCTGACCTATAAAGTAAAGTGCAACTTACTTTTTCTAGCCTGCAATAAGGAGGTTTACTCATAGTGTATGTGCTCAGTAAATTACGCAGTGCTTTGTTTCAGACTAATGAGTTTTCCTATAGCTCCAGAAGCTTCGACACCTTTTATTAACATTAAAAACGGCATGTTTTTTTTTGTTTTTTTTTCGCTCTGGCTGCGATCAATCAAATCCCGAGCATCAGCTCCCGCTGCATGTTCCCACGGGCCGGCGGACACAAATCACCCAGATGAGGCAGGAAAGACATAAAACGTGATGAACTGATAAAGAGATGAAAAGACTGTCAAGCTGCGGCGAACTCTAAAAGAGGGATCTTGGATTACCTCGAATCTACAGTAGTCACATGATAAGATCAGCTGGCCCTGAGCCAGTCAGAGGGCTGTTAAAGTTATGAAGTGTTCACACACTCTTCACACACTCTTCACACACTTTAAAACACTTTAAAACACACTCCTCAGCTTCTCCAGACCGAGCGATTCCGGAATCAAACTGGGAGACGGATCAAACCGCACTGGAAATCCAACACCCCGTCCACCAAGCACCTTTATGAAGGAGGAGTCGGCGATTGCGGCGAAAGCAGACGTTTTTCTAATATTTGGCCCAAAAAAACTCTGAGATTCCAGCTGCTGTCAATAAAATATACGCTCAGAGTGGAAGATCTGAGCTCTGAGGGTCTCAAAACCAGAGGAAAACAATCAGGTGGACCACCTACTGCAACTTTCAACCAATCAGTTCGAAGAACACAGTGGAAAACCCTTAGTTTGGCCTTATTTTATGAAGGACGGAAAACCAACGAAGAACAAATAGTGATGGAAAATCCAGTTCAAGACTGTTCTAATGGTCCAAGCTGGTCTTTTAAAGTTAAGGTGGCTGAAAAAAGAATGGTTAACCAGGTGGAAACATTCCCTATACTGGTAAACTTGGTAGACTTGATTTAAGTCACACAAATCAACTACTCTGGTCATGCTGGACATGGTGACCAACCAGTGTGGTCATGATGATTAAAATAGACCTTTACACCCTGTTCAAGGTGTGTCGTGATGCTCATTGCTATCTTGCACCCTGCCAACAGCCTATTTTACTCCTTTTATAAAAACTTTTTATAAAAATTAAAGCCTTGAAAGAAGTGATGTTGCAGAAACGTTGCAAGAATGTTTAAAAACAATACATAAAATCATTCTCAGAGCATCCAGAAAGGTTGACAGGTACTAAGAACTTTAATGGTAGCATTCAGAGCACTTTCTACTAACTATAAATTGTTAGCTAAGTTTGTTACAATGCTTGGTGAGGTTTTAATAGCCAATTTTAGGGCTCTGAAATGAAACACAGCATTAGAATACAGGATTTTACATATACAGCACTTCAGTTTCTGAATCAGTTTCTCTGATTTTGCTATGTATAGGTATATGTTTAACTAAAATGAACATTGTGGTTTAAGTCTATAAACTACAGACAACATTTCTCCCAAATTCCAAATAAAAATATTGTCATTTAGAGCATTAAGACCTCAAATAACCTCAAAGAAAACAAGTTTATATTCATAAAGTTTTAAGAGTTCAGAAATCAATATTTGGTGGAATAACCCTGGTTTTTAATCACAGTATTCATGCATCTTGGCATCATGTTCTCCTCCACCAGTCTTACACACTGCTTTTGGATACCTTTATGCTGCTTTACTCTTGGTGCAAAAAATTCAAGCAGTTCAGCTTGGTTTGATGGCTTGTGATCATTCATCTTCCTCTTGATTATATTCCAAAGGTTTTCAATTTGGTAAAATCAAAGAAACTCATCATTTTTAAGTGTTCTCTTATTTTTTTTTTTCCAGCGCTGTATATACTTTATACGCTGTGATTTGGTTTATGCATCCTTGTACAATTCCTGCTTGCATATTTATAGCCACTTCACTAAAGTTAAATAGCGCAGTTAGTGCCCAGAGACCAGAGCCCACAGTAGCACCAATACTAGTAGCCATACTATCCCTGTTTCAATCAATAGAGCATCAACATGAAATTAAAACTGATCATTTAAGGTGGAATTTAAGGTGGAAATGTTTGATTCTGTTGCTTTAAAGGAATAAAACATTGAGAAACGCTGCTGTAGACTGAGAGAAAAATCAGAGAAATCTGAATAAGTGTGGACGAGGCCTGAGGGACCGGTGATCCAGGATCAGCTTTCTCGTTTAAAACCGCGGTTTAAAGTGAACCTGATCCACAAACAGCTCCACGCAGAGTCATCCAGAAAGCATGCCTTCCTGCTCATTTGCTGTGGTTTGATGGTACATGACTCTGAAGCTGCTCTCAGTGATGGTTTAGTGAATTATAGCACGGAGATAATTGTGTAAATATCTGTGTGAAGGCAATAAACATAAGGAGAACCCGGTTTTACCCCAAACCCAAACCGAGGCCATCGCCGTGCGCGCCGCATTCCACCATTACTGTCTAAGGTAATAAAGCATTCGATCTTTGACAAAATCATTTCCTCTCCCCCGACTGACCTTCGATCCTTCGATGGGAGAATAATTGAGATAACTTTTGCAGCGCTCCTGTTTTTGAGCTTGTGGCCGTGATTTAAGCTCCGTTCTCAGCCTGAAGGTGCTTGGAGCGCTCCGTCCTCCGCCGGTGTGTTAAACGCATCACGCTGAGAGCTTGGCCGACGCGTCCAGCCGTGACGTAACGGTGCAGGAATGGAAGAGGAAGCCGCACACGGTCTCTGAAATGCACAAAATCCACAGGATGCTTTTTTTATAACGTGAGGTAAAGTTGTTCAAGTAAAATCACTCAAAAATAGAACAAAGAATTTGGCTGTTTTAAAGAGAGGAATGAGTTTAAAGGTCTCATTCCATCGTTTTTAAATTATTTAAATCAGTCTCTAGTATGAATGAATGCCATTTGAGAGTGCTCAGGTGTTTTTATTTAGCCCTGCTTTAGACCAATGAATTAATGGTCTCTGAATAATATATACATATATATGGACAATGAAACTGTGGGAGGTTTCATGTCTAAATTGGAGCAGCCTGGTGTAAGAGCAGTAAGAGTGTGAAGGTTCAATTATCAGGGTAAGAGCACAGTTCTGCTCTAAATATTGCAATGCACACAACATTATGGGAGACATACCAGAGTTCAAAAGAGGACAAATTGTTGGTGCACGTCTTGCTGGAGCATCTGTGACCAAGACAGCAAGTCTTTGTGATGCATCAAGAGCCACGGTATCCAGGGTAATGTCAGCATACCACCAAGAAGGACCAACCACATCCAACAGGATTAACTGTGGATGCTGTAAGAGGAAGTAGTCTGAAAGGGATGTTCGGGTGCTAACCCGGATTGTATCCAAAAAACATAAAACCACGGCTGATCAAATCACGCAGAATTCAATGTGCACCTCAACTCTCCTGTGTCCACCAGAACTGTCCGTCACCACAATAAATTATTGTGGTCTAAAACCAGGTGTTTAAAATTTAAATTTTATCTGCCAAAGTCAGAGCTCACTTGGCTCTTAAAGGGAATGGCAAGTGGCAAACTGATTGGTATTTTTCATGTTATGCATGTTATCCCCAAAGCCTAATCACAACACCCACGATTAATTAAGAGAATTAGTAAATGTCTTGTTGCAAGCAGCACGAGGTGTCCTTTTCCTGTCATTACGACAGCAAAGACAAACTGACGCCTCAAATCAAGCTCTTTAAAGCCCCTTTTGATCTTTGCAGTATATTTAGGTCTGTTTTGGCCATTACACTGTGCTCACTGTACTTCCCAGCTAATAGAAAACTTTATAAGAATATTAAGCAATGTTCTGAAACGTTTCTAGAAAGAATGTTACAGAAATTATTTTTGAGAAACATTTGGAACATGTGTGACATAATAATGGTTTGTATTACAACGTTCCCATGTTACTTTATTTCAGTAATTCATAAAGTCATAAGTCAAAAAACTCATATTATATAGATGTATTAAACACAGAGTGATCTATTTTAAGCGTTTATTTCTTTTATTGTTGGTTAATGATTATGGCTTATAGACAATGAAAACCCAAAAATCAGTGTCTCAGAAAATTAGAATATTATATAAGACCAATTGGTACTTTCGGCAGTGTGGGCAGTGTGCCAAGTCCTGCTGGAAAATGAAATCCGCATCTCTATAAAAGTTGTTAGTAGCAGAGGGAAGCTGTAAGATATGAAGTGCTGTAAGATTTTGTGGGAAAACAAAACTGCACTGACTTTAGACTTGATAATAAAACACAGGGGATCAACACCAGCAGATGACATGTCTCTCCAAACCATCACTGATTGGTGGAAACTTCACACTAGACCTCGAGCAGTTTGGACTGTGTGTCTCTCCACTCTTCCTCCAGACTCTGCTCCCTTTATTTACAAATTAAATGTAGAATTTACTGATGATCAGTGATGGTTTGGAGAGACATGTCATCTGCTGGTGTTGATCCACTGTGTTTTATTATCAAGTCTAAAGTCAGTGCAGTTTAGTTTTTCCACAAAAGACGTTCTCTGATAGATGCTTTGAGCAGAGGTGGTTCAGACAGGTGGGCGGCTGGGCCTCAGGGTCTGGTTTTAGTGGGTATGAGCGCTGTGCTGTGGTGCCAGCTAGATTTCCTGTTTTCAAACCCGCTCAGCAAAGTTTAACCAAGACATCAGACATCATCCAAGGTGAATAATCAGTGTGGTGAGGATCCAGCCTGAAGCTCAGAAACAATAGATCACAAAGGACGGCACATGCTGCCACCTAGTGATGAGTTACAGCCACTGTGAGGAGATTCCTGGATTTTTTGGTCTTGCACAATTAAGAATAACCTTTTAAGTACACTGAAAAAAGAATGATGAGTAAAATTTACTTTAAAAAAGTTTCGCAACTTTCTGCATTTGCTTTTTTTAAGTAAATTTAATTTCAGATAAATTTAAGTAACTTCAACTCGGTTTCAAGACTTAAATGTTACATAGAGTAAATAAGAGAACTGAACTTCAGTCAATCCTTTCTTTTATTAAACTTTACTTCATTTATTTTTACTGAATCAATCCTTTATTTTAGTAAACTTTACTTCATTTATTTTTACTGAATCAATCCTTTCTTTTAGTAAACTTTACTTCATTTATTTTTACTGAATCAATCCTTTCTATTAGTAAACTTTACTTCATTTATTTTTACTGAATCAATCCTTTCTTTTAGTAAACTTTACTTCATTTATTTTTACTGAATCAATCCTTTCTTTTAGTAAACTTTACTTCATTTATTTTTACTGAATCAATCCTTTCTTTTAGTAAACTTTACTTCATTTATTTTTACTGAATCATTACTTTCTTTTAGTAAACTTTACTAAATTTCTGCATACAATATTACCTAATTACAATTATTTAATTTATACAATATTACTCAAATAGTTTATGATACATAATATATTATAATTCCTGAAATTAAAATATTTTAGTTAAAACTCACGTATTACACTGTCTCAACACATGGATGGCATGTAATACATTCTTTTTTTTAGTATACTATAAAGAATGTACAGTATTAGATGCCATCCATGTGTTAATCCATCCATAAATCTTTGAGATTTTCTGATTTTCTTTTTTAGATCATTCTCTGTAATCCCTAGAGATTTTTGTGCGTGAAAATCCCAGTAGATCAGCAGTTTCTGAAATACTCTGAAATACCAACAACCAGGCCACATTCAAAATCACTTAAATCACCTTTCTTCACCATTCTGATGCTCGGTTTGAACTGGGATCACTGAATCAATTCAAACTTTTACTTTCAAATCACGATCAGAAAGCCTGTAATTATGTTTTTTATTTATTATTATTACTTTTAATTTTATTGTAATGTTTTATATCTTATCATTCTTAACATTTTACTTTACTTTTACTCTTAGCTTTTTACTTATTTTATATTTTATAATTTTCATACTTTTTATGTGTCAATTTGTTTTTTATGGTATTTTAGAATTTTATGTTTTACATATATATTTTATTTATATAAAATGTATTAATAATAATTGTTGATTTAAAATTAGTACTTTTTTACTATTTTATTCCTTTTTATTTCAAATTTATTATTAAATGCTTTCAATCCCTTTGATGTTATAAATGCTCGGCAACATTGTAAATGAGGGCCACCCTCAATGTTTTTTCCTGAGTGAAAATAAATATTGACTGATTGATTGATTGATTGATTGATTGATTGATTGATTGAACTGCAGCAGATAGTCTTGGCCATGATCGTCTACCTGCCTAAATACATTGAGTTGCTGCCATGTGATTGGCTGATTCAACATTTGCGTTATTGTCGAATCAGCCAATGATATTCAATTCAATTCAATTCAATTTTATTTATATAGCGCTTTTTACAACAAAGGTTGTCACAAAGCCGCTTTACAGGAAAAACAGGTCCACGCCTCTTATGAGCAGCACCACAGAGATGCCAATTTTATGGTGACACAGTGGCAAGGAAAAACTCCCTTTAAGAGGAAGAAACCTTGGAAGGAACCAAGACTCAGTCCGAGGAACCCATCCTACTCGGGTTGACCCGCTCAGTACAAACAAACAACAAACAACAAACAAATAACAGAACAAAAAAGTACAGAGAATTAATGTGAACTATGGCTAATATAACAGGTACTAATTTATGAATATAAGAATGTGATGGGCACAAACTATAGAGCTATGGCTAATACAGAAACAGATACTGAGTGTGTTAATGGTAATCAGTGCAGGGTTGCAGAGCCGGACAAAAACACAGCGGGCAGTGGAGAGCCAGGCTGGGAACATCAGGAACAGGGCATCTCCATACATGTAAAAGAGATAGATAGAGAAAACAGAAAGGGAAGGAAGAGAGAAAAAAAAAGCAGGAGTTAGAAGGGTTGTGAAATAATTCTGATGAATAGAAGGACAGGGCTGATTCCTGAAAGCTGGAACCACAGACGGACACATCCAGGAAGACCGGCCGGCCAGGCGTCTCAGCACATGTGAGAAAGATAGAGAGAGAGAACAGAGAGGGGAGGGAAGAAAAAGGGGAGAAAAAGGGGTTTCAATGATATTCTCATTTGTTTAGATGCACTTGTAAGATTTGTTGCTTTAGAGAAGGATCCATTATAAGAACTTGACATAACAGTGTTTTAAGGTGTTTTTAATGGACCAGGACGAGAAGTAATGACCTGCAAGTAAACATGAAAAAAAAAATTAAAAAAATAACGAAGCCTCCTGCTAGTGTGTTCGTGCTATTCTGAGCTGGTAATGCCAGTGATGTCAACGATGCATAACGCAACGGCATTACAACAGAATTATTACAGCTAATGCAGCTCAACTGCTGTTAGTCATGACAGGGGCGGGGTGGCGCATTTACCCGTTTACTGCACTTCCAGCTGAAAGCAGAGCCTCAGAGAGGAGAGGCCGGAGCGCTTGGCCGGGTTCTCCGCTCCCCCGGCGGGAGTATTTTGGAGTTCCAGGAAAAACAGAGGCGCTGGCCTGACAGAAATGCTATTCACCCTGCTGCCATCTGCCGTGCACCAAGCACAGCAGCTCCAGGCATTTCCACACCGAACCAAAACAAACCGCCCGCCCGCTTTCTGACGCTTAAACATGTGGAAAAACTCCTTGAGTGCGAGGAGGAGGAGAAGAGGCCGAGCCGGGGGCCGGCTGAGCATCGGAGGGTCGACGGTGTTGATTAAGATGCAGGACTGGCTCTGACACTTTTAAGGCAACTCAAGGTCACTACCAGACCCCTGTCTGCTAAACAACATGTTCAACACAAAGAAATAACCCTCAGTTCAGTGTTTGAGTCCTCTTCAAGAAATAACAGCATTAGATTGAGAGAGAGTGAGGGCAAGAGATAGAGAGAGAGACAGACAGATGGTGCAAGCGTGAGAGAGAGACAGACAGATGTCGTGAGCGAGAGAGAGATGGCGCGAGAAAAAGAGTGAGAGAGAGAAAGACAGACGGCGTGAGTAAAAGAGAGAGAAACAGTGAGGGAGAGAGAGTTGGCATGAGAGAGAAAGCAAGAGACAAACAGACGGCATGAGAGAGAGAGAGAGAGAGAGATACAGATGGCGCAAGCAAAAGAGAGAGAGAAACAAGTCAAGTCAAGTCAAGAGGCTTTTATTGTCATTACATCTGAGTACAGGTACACAGTGTGATGAAATTACGTTCCTCCGGAACCATGGTGCAACATAGAACCACAAGCAACAGAGAACATAAAGTGCAGGAGTGACGACAGTGCAACATAAAATTATAAAATTATAACACTAAATAACAATAAATACAATAAATACAAAAGACGAGACAATTTAAAGACAGGACAGTGCAGTACCGATACGGTATAATAGAGTGTTTAGTGAGGATAAGGTGCAGAGATGTGTGACATACTGTAACATATAGAACATATATAATCACAGCAGTTACTGAGGTAGAGTTTATAGTTTTTTAGAGTGCAGCAAATATTGCTGAAGGGAATAAAGTCATGTCAGCATTTGTGTGCTGACTGTGTGTGTGTGTGTGGGTGAAGTTCAGTTCTTTGTGTGTGTAAAGGGGGGGTGGGGTGTACAGTTTAGTTTTGTGCGAGTGTGTTGGGTGAGTGGTGGGTGGGGTGGGGGTTCAGTTCTGTCTCTGTGCGTTGAGAAGTCTGACTGCCTGGTGGATGAAGCTGTTGCAGAGAAAGACAAACAGACAAACAGACAAATGGCTCAAGTGAAAGAGACACAGACGGTGCAAGAGAGAGATGGCATGAGAGAGAAAGCGAGAGACAGACGGCACAAGAGAGAGAGAGACAAACAGAAGGCACAAGCGAGAGAGAGAGAGAGGGACAGACAGATGGCTCGAGTGAAAGAGAAAGAGCGAGAGAGACACAGACGGCAGGAGCGAGAGAGATGGCATGAGAGAGAGAGACAGACAGATGGCACAAGCAAAAGAGAGAGAGGGACAGACAGCGTGAGCGAGAGAGAGAGAGAGAGAGATACAGATGGCGCAAGCAAAAGAGAGAGAGGGACAGACAGATGGCTTGAGTGAAAGAGAGAGAGCGAGAGAGACACAGACAGCGAGAGAGAGAGACAGATAGCGCAAGCGAAAGAGAGAGAGAGAGAAACAGACAAATGGCTCAAGTGAAAGAGAGAGAGCGATGGCATGAGAGAGAAAGCGAGAGACAGAGACAGCGAGAGAGAGAGAGAGACAGACAAACAGAAGGCGCAAGCGAGAGAGAGATGGACAGACAGATGGCTCGAGTGAAAGAGAAAGAGCGAGAGAGACACAGACGGCAGGAGCGAGAGAGATGGCATGAGAGAGAGAGAGACAGACAGATGGTGAGCAAGAGAGACAGACAGACAGAAGGCGTGAGAGAAAGAGCGAGAAAGACACAGACAGCGCAAGTGAGAGAGAGAGAGATGGCATAAGAGAGAAAGAAAGCGAGAGACAGACAGACCGAAGGCATGAGAGAAAGAGAGAGCAAGCGAGAGAGAGAGAGAAACAGCACATGCGAGAGAGAGAGGGACAGACAGATGGCTCGAGTGAAAGAGAAAGAGCGAGAGAGACACAGACGGCAAGAGTGAGAGAGATGGCGTGAGAGAGAGAGACAGACAGATGGCGCAAGCGAAAGAGAAAGAGAGGGACAGACAGCGTGAGCGAGAGAGAGATGGCACAAGAGAGAAAGCAAGAGACAAATAGACGGCATGAGAGAGAGAGAGAGAAAGATGGCGCAAGCAAAAGAGAGAGAGGGACAGACAAATGGCTTGAGTGAAAGAGAGGGACAGACAGCGTGAGAAAGATGGCATGAGAGAGAAAGAAAGCAAGAGACAGACAGAACGAAGGCATGAGAGAAAGAGAGAGCAAGCGAAAGAGAAAGAGAGAGAGAGAGAGAGAGAGAGAGAGATTACACCCCTAATAGGAACTATACTGTTTTTGGAGCGATACGTATTACGGACACTTATAGTAGTTTTTATGGGGACATAGGGGGAGAGGCAGCAGATAGAAATAAATAAATAAAAACATTTTTATATATTTTAAAGTTTGTTTCAGCACTTTTCCCATCTTGTTTTAGAATAAAGTCAGAACAATTTAGTAGGTATAGATGTCTGAAGTACAGTACCAGTTCAAATTTTAAAATCTTCTGTATTGTAGATTAATACTAAAGAATGAAGAAAACTATCTGGAATTATTTAGTGAACAGTAAAAAAAAAAAAAAGTGTTAAACGAACCAGAATATATTTTTAGATATATTTAAGATTCTTCAAAATATCTCCTCTTGCTTAGATTAGACAGCTTTGAACATCTTGGCTTTGCACTGGATTTTCTGTCAGTTTTATGAGGTAGAGTCTCCTGGAATTCAGGTTTTCAGTTAACAGCTGTGCTGAACTCATCAAGAGTTAATTACTTGAATTTCTCGTCTATTAATAAAGTGTTTGAGAGCATCAGTTAAAGTAAAGTAGTGAAGAGGTAGAGTCACAGGTATAGAGTGAATAGTGAATATTTGAGTAATGTTCTAATCTGAAAAAAAAGTGCAGTTGCAAAAACATTATGACGAAACTGGCACTCATCAGGACTGGCCCTAGAGTTTTCTCTGTTGCACAGGATAAGTTCATCAGAGTCAACAGCTCCCCAGATAAGAGTATCTAAATGTTTCTTTACAGAGTATTATGGTTTGTTTTTAACACTTTTAAGTTACTACATGATTCCTTATGCGATCCTTCATAGTCAAGCCTGGATGACAAAAAAAAAAAGCAAATATAGAAAAGCTGTATGTGTGTGTGTGTGTGTGTGTGTGTGTGTGTGTGTATTTGCACATCTGTGTCAGCAATGGGTGCAATTTATTTAACCCTTGTGTGGTGTTCATATTTTTGTTACTCGTTTACTTTGTTACTTGTATTTAATTCAGCAAAATGAAGCAATTCTACATTAAAATGCTTTACACATGCTCGCTTCACCTAAATTGCAAGCAATATAAACAGCTTACATGGTTAATATTTGCTCTTTACCTTTCTTATGTTACATTTCTTTCAAAAAGTGCTACTCTTTTTTTTATTAGTTTTTTAATAAAATGTAAAAGAAAATGAATTAAACTCAAGATATGAGTAGAAAATTTGTTTAGTTTCAAATTTACAAATGAAGCAATGTTTATTAGCCCTTGGCCAAACATACTGTATGTAATATAAATGTGTGTGTGTGGGGGGGGGGGGGGGGGGGATGGGTGTACAGTGTCTGTTTATGGAAAATGTGTTTTGATATATGTTTTTCACAAAAAATGAGCCAATGCTAATGAGTTTGAGTTAGAAAAAAAAAAATTTAAGTATCATTTGATGAAAAATTAAAACGGGTCCCACAGACCCGAACACCACACAAGGGTTAAGCAGCTCAGTGCATTCATTAGAAGAGGTGTCCACAAACTTTTGGACACACAGTACTGCTGGATGCAGGCTGCTGATGATGCTGAAGCTACTACAGTGATCACAAGTCTCCCTCTAGTGTTCAGAAAGTGCAGATCTGCATCCCATAATGCACTAAAACAGGGGGGACAAACACATTTTCACCGAGGGCCACATTGGCATAATGGCTGTCCTCAAAATACCAGATGTAATTTATAAATGTAACAAAATGTGAAATAAAATGAATGTAACTGCTCCCTAATGTTAAATAATGTATTACTTATTCAATTAAAACATTGCAGTTGCATGGAAAAAAAATATATATGTTTGCTTGTTGCTCGATTATCACATAAATCCTTTTAATTTGTTATGTTCTGAAATCCACAAACTCCATTAATCAAGGCTCAAACTATTCAATTGAATAAAAATGTTAATATTAAAAATAGTTATAAAATGAACTTTGATCAAAACATTTGACATACAGTAAAGAGGCTTAATTAGTAGAAAAAACAAAAGTGAGCTGCTAAGAACATGTGTGCCGTGTAGTGGCGGTAAGCCGCAACTTTGCGGGTAACACAACCGACATGCATTGTGGGAAATGTAGTTTTTGGTCAAAGCACGCTTTTGACCTTTTTTTTTTTAAACACTAAGACCATTTTAAGCTCTCGCGGGACACATTTGTTCATGAAGTTTATAAAGTACACAAAATCACTCTCACATAAAGAGATCTCACCAACTATTCTAATCTTATCAGTTTCAGTCGCTTTCAAAATGAGCCGTTTAAGGGCTCTGACACTTTTATGCTAATAAGTTGTTGCTTGCCACGCTGTCTCTCTCTCTCTCTCTCTTTCTCGCCGTCTCTAATCTAATGCTGATATTTCTTAAAAAGAACTCAAACACTGAAATGTATCCAGTAATATGCTTATGAAAAAAAATATTTGTAGTATGAGCAGGTAAAGTAATGCTGCTGTTTTTGTTCTTAATAAAGAGCCACAATCATGCTGAGAGAGAGAGAGAGCACGAGAAAGAGAAAGAAGAGAAAAAAAGGGACCTGAGAGAGACAGAGACATGAGAGTGAGAAAGAGAGAGATGACAAGAGAGTGAGACAGCATGATAGAGAGAGACTGCGAGAAAGAGAGAGACAGCAAGAGAGAGACACTGAGAAACACAGAGATGGCGAGAGAGAGAGGCGGGAGAGAGAGTGAGAAACGGTGAGAGAGAGAGAGAAAGAGAGAGATGGCAAGAGAGAGAGACGGCAAGAAAGAGACATTGAGAAAGACAGAGATGGTGAGAGAGGCGGGAGAGATGCGGCGAGAGAGAAAGAGAGAGAAAGAAAGAAAGAGAGAGAGAGACAGCAAGAGAGAGACATTAAGAAAGACAGATGGCGAGAGAGAGGCGGGAGAGATACGGCGAGAGAGAGAAAGAAAGAGAGAGAGATCGGCAAGAGAGAGACATTGAGAAAGACAGAGATGGCGAGAGAGAAAGAGAGAGATGGCAAGAGAGAGACAATGAGAAAGACAGAGATGGCGAGAGAGATACGGCGAGAGAGAAAGAGAGACGTTGAGAGAGAGAAAGAGAGAGATGGCAAGAGAGAGAGTAAGAGAGAGAGACGGCAAGAGAGAGACAATGAGAAAGACAGAGATGGCGAGAGAGCGGTGGGAGAGAGACAGTGAGAGAGAAAGAGAGAGAGAGAGACGAAGAGAGAGAGAGAGAGACAGCGAGAGAGAGACGTTGAGAGAGAGGAAGAGAGAGAGAGACGGCGAGAGTGAGAAAGAGCCTAACCCCACACATACTGACAGGGGCGGATTTGGAAGTTCTGGGGCCCTAAGCAATGTTTTTTATGGGGGCCCTGATCACCTGATCAAATGGATTCTTTTGTATATGCAAAATGCTATATTAAGGTTTCATACACCTTAAGGTAAAATTCAAGCACTTTTAAAAGGGGTGAGTTAAGATTATACATACACATACTCAAAATTACGGATTAGCTTTTTGTCACACTGCCAAAAATGGTATTATGTTTATGTAAACACAACCAGAATTGTGTTTGGTAATAGCAGAAGGAGAAGAAATTCAAGCAAAATATGTTTTATGATTCTTATATGTATCACCTATCTGTAGAGTATCCAACTTGATTGGGTCAATAATAAAACTATAACAAAAGATCACTAGGCAAATAACCTTCAATCATTTTTCTTTACTGAAAATGTCCCCGGGGATCCGCTCGTTTCACAGCGCTGTCGGCAGATGTTTTATTTTTCTTGCTGCTGCGAAAAAAATGGTGAGCTTTGTCAAGCTTTCTGTGCTGGACTTCCTTTCCTTAATTTTCTTTCTTTTTTGGACACCACTGGGATAAGACCCTTTGCCTAGCTTAACTTGCATGTACGGTGGCTCTTTGGTGTCAAACAAAAAATAAATAATGCGTTTAATTTTTTTTTTCGCTTTTTCTTTTGCCAAACCTTTTGGCCAGCAGGGGGCCTCCTGATCCCGGGGCCCCACGCAATTGTGTGGTCTGCATGGTGATAAAATCCGCCCCTGCATACCGATACACCCCTGTTTACCACACGTTAGTGTTGGCTTGTGATGAATGGAAAAAAAAAGGAAAAAAAAAAACACAAACAAGCTTGTTCATGCTTAACTGTGATAGAAGCACAAAACTCTCTAATCCGGATGTGTACTGTCTAAATTTCTCAACCAGCAAACATGGCAAAATTTGTATTTTTTTTACTGATCTAGTGGGCGGGGTTTTGGTAGGGGTTGAAGGGTGAGGAGGTTCTTCATAGGTTAAGTCTTTTATTGTGGTGTCAGAATAAGGGAGGAGCATCTAAACGTCGCATAGAAACTCATATGATTCCTGACCAAACTCTGTAATGGATTTACTGTTTTTTTTTTGGAGCTTGGAGTGTTTATAGTGTTAATAAAGGCAGGTGGAAATAAAAAAGCACACAATATCACCCAGAATCACAAAAGGAGCCGAGGCAAAGCTCTGGTTTCAGAACGTTTTATTCACACAGTACATACTGTAGCGAGTAGATTCTGTAGCGAGTATAGATTCTGAGGACGTTGCACAGCACTGTGTGTGTGTGTGTGTTTACTACTGATAATCAGTAATGAGTTAAAGTTCTATCATCAACCATATATATATATTTATAGATATATATGTATATAAAAATAGTGTTGCTAAAAAAGTATAAATTAGACCTAATGCTTGAACAACTTATACACAAAGTCATGGGAGATGGAACCAAAAAAAAAAAAAAAAAAAAAAAAAAAAAAACTAAATGAAAAAATTAAATGAAAACATCTGCGTTTCCGCGGAAACGTAAAGCGGAATGGGGAGTCCATAAATAGGAAGGAGTACATTTCTGTCTTTAAATATTGCAAATGTGAGTATACTGAGAAAAAAAACAAACAAACAAACAAAAACAAAACATACTCAAACTATACTGTACAAGAGCATTTTGTGTTACTTAACAAACGTCTCCCGTTTTCCTCCAAAAAAATACGGAACATAGGAACCGGAACGTGTTCTCTCGAGTGTGTAAAACCAGAAAACCCAGAAAATAAAACTCTTCAGAGTGTACCATTTGCTGATGAAGTTTATCAAACTGTCTAAAAGTTGTGTGTAGAAAAAGAGGTATGACTGGCAACTCCCTCTAAAGTGAGAGATCGGCATTTTTCTGAGACACTTTGCTTTGCACCCTCTTGTGGTTACATATATATATTTATATTTAAAAAAGTGAGAAAATTAAACCAGAAAAAGAAAAGAAAAAGGAATAACCTGAATGTTGTACGTCATCTGTTTATTTCTACTGTAAAAAGCTAGAGAAGTACTTGCTGTTTAATATGCGGTCACATAGGCGAATGTATTTTTTTGAAAAAAAAAAAAAAGGGGGCGCAGTACCTGCTAAGAACCTAGGGGGCAGTGCAGACAGACACTCAGCAACAACAAAATTACCAACTGATTTGATGTTCAGCTACCCGCATCTGTTTGATGTATGTGTCCTTGCTGCTACCTCAAGTGGAGACCTCTAGTGGAAGTCTCCGGTAGCACACGTATCACATACGCAAGTACGCAAACTGTAAGAACTAAGAAAAGAAAAAAAAAAAAAAAAAAAAGACAGTTAACCTGAGTATGTGAACCATTACTGAAAATGTACATGATGAATTATGTTCACGACACTGTCGTTCATGTCGTTAATTTTGATGCATGAGTGCGTATGCAAGGTGCAGTACCTGCTAAATTACTAGGGGGCAGTGCTGCACTCAGCAACATCAAAATTACAAAGCAATATTTTTTTTACTTAAAAAGGTACTGAAACTGTAACATAAGATGATGAAAAACGAGATGGAAAATTTCGTTCAGCTGCATTTACAAAGGACAAGAATATCTTTAGGTTAAGTCTAAAACTCGCATGAAGAAGTGGCATCTAAACAATTACAAATAAAAAATTAGTTGAGAAAAACAGCTGAAATGAAAAAAACTGAAATGTTGTACTGAAATGGTAAATGAAAAATTATGTTCAGTTCATGCCGTTAAGTTTGACGCAAGCATGTATGGAAGGTGCAGTACACGCTAAAATGCTAGGGGGCAGTGCAGCACTAAGCTACCTCAAGTGGAGGCATTTTGTGGAAGTCTCCAGTAGCAGATTAAGCCCAAAACTCGTATAAAGAAGTGGCATCCAAACTATACAAATGACAAATTTGTTGAGAAAAAAATAAGAAAAAAAAAAAATAAGACAAATAACCTGACTGAACGTCTTCAGATAATTTCTAGCACAAGTACAAGTACGTGAATAGGTCCTGAAAAGGTAGATAAATAATTATACTAGTGCTGGGTACAGAGTACAGAATCAAACAAGGAGAAAAAAAAGGGAATTATGGCATATGTTAATACTGTAATGCCTCTAATGGATTGAACTGAATGAATTGATCTGATAAAATAGTTTTGTAAAGGAAGTTGTGTTAAAAAAGTTGGCGTATCTCTTTTTAAGGTCTGTTGTTTACATTCTTTAGCTGTTTTTTTCTGATAGTAAAGTCTGATTTCTTCATATATTGTGTAATTTTGTGGGACAAAATAAAACCGATACTAATTAAAGCCTTAATTTAAAGACTTGAGTAAGTCACAGACCTGTATAAAAGCCCAGTCATGCAAAAAACAATATATATATATATAAATAAATAAATAATAATAATAATAATAATAATAATAATTATACCATGACATACTGTGAAACAGTCAGAATCTTGAAAAATACAGTGATATACATTTTTGGTCATACCGCCCAGCAATAAATTATACTATATACAGCTTATGCTGTATGCAAGGTGCAGTACCTGCAAAAATGCTAGGGGGCAGTGCAGCACTCAGCAACGTTAAAATTCTGAACTGATTTGATGAACAGCTACCCGCATCTGTATGTTGTACGTCGTTGTTGCTACGGCAAGTGGAGGCCTCTTGTGGAAGTCTCCGGTAGCACACGCATCACATACGCAAGTACGTAAACAGTTACGCATAAAGATGAAAAATAATACGGAAAGTTACGTTAGCAACACGGTCGTCTTCGATGCAAGTGTATGAACGAAAAACAAGCATATCTTTAGGCCAAGAAAAAAACCTGTTCACGATGCAGCTCACACTGTATGCAAGGTGCATTGCCTGCAAAAATTCTAGGGGGCAGTGCAGCACTCAGCAACATTAAAATTACAAACTTTACAAACTGTAGTTTTGACGAAGAGCTAGCCGCATCTCTATAACAAATAATTTGTGGACGCCTGCAGAAACACACATATCACATACGTAAGTACGCTAAAAGTTACGTGAAATGTTACGTGAAAAAAAAAAATGTGAACGCATAGCCAAACAGCAAGCATTTTTCTAGCCTAAGTCTGAGTCTGGAGGTCGTATAAAGAAGTGGGGTCCAAACAATACATATGGGGGAAAAAAAAAGTTAAAGAAGCAAAATGAAAGTCTTACATTGTCCGCATGCATATCTTTATAATAGCTCTACTCTCGGAGACAGGAGTGTTTGTTACAAGGCATTACAAGACACAGGAAACAAAAAATATATATAATAAAAGTCTCTCCACAGCAAGCTGTCGGGAAGGTTTCTCCTGCTCGAAGGCCGTTTCGTGAGTCAAACCGGCTCTTCACTTCTGACCAACCATATTTTTATATCGGACTCTCAGCAAACTACAAAGACCACAATGCATCGGGAGCATCGGAGCGCGAGTGGTGAAAACATTTGGCTTGAATATTAACAATCAAATAAAATAAATCATGAAAAAAAAAAAAAAAAATCGGTTTGCCCTGTTTTCTCACTGGAGACGTCTTCTTCTGGAAGGAACAGCAAAACAGACCAAAAAAAAAAAAAAAAAAAGAATTGTATAAGTGATAAGCATGAGTGAATCCAGTGCATCGTGATACAGAACCTTAAAACAATGTGAAGGATACTTCTGAAAAAAAGAAAAAAAAAAAAGAAAAATGTAGCTGCCTTCTATTGAATTTTAAATAATTTAAATAATAAAAAAATATTGGGGACATTTTTCCAATTGCGTGACCACAATTTTTGATTTTCTTTTAAGTTTGTGACATAAGGAATACTGTATTTTTGCACTATAAGGCGCAGTAAAAATCCTTTAATTTTCCCAAAAAAATATCAGTACGCTTTATGTATATTAATTCTACCAGTCAGGTATTAAGGAGCAGTAAAGCCACTCCCCTGAAGTACAGCGTTATACAGGAGTTTCAGTTCAATTCTCCAGCAGTATTAGCATTAGCCGCTAACTGCACTAAGCGCTAGCTCTTTTTTTCTGTTCAGAGGTGAGTATAACAGACTGTAGGCATCTACTAAACCAAGGCTAGTACTGCTGGAGCAGCATTAGCATTAGTCTTTAACCATGCTAAGCACTAGCTTTTTTGCCGTTTAGAAGTGAGTATTATCAACCTGTAGCCTGCTGCTAACCCCGGCTAGCACTGCTGGAGCAGCATTAACATTAGCCTCTAACCGTGCTAAGCACTAGCTCTTTTTTCTGTTTAACGTTGAGTATTAGCAGCCTGTAAACTGCTGCTAACACTTGGCTAATGCTGTTGGAGCAGCATTAGCTGCTTAATGCACTAAGTGCTAGCTTTTTTGCTATGCACAGGTGAATATTATGGGACTGTAGCCTACTGCTAACCTAGGCTAGCACTGCTGGAGCAGCATTAGAATTACCTGCTAACCGTGCTAAGCACTAGCTCTTTTTTCTTTTCAGAGGTGAGTATAACACACTGTAGACTGCTGCTAACCCTGGCTAGCACAGCTGGAGCAGCATTAGCATTACCTGCTAACCGTGCTAAGCACTAGCTCTTTTTTCTTTTCAGAGGTGAGTATAACAGACTGTAGCCTGCTGCTAACCCAGGGAAGCACTGCTGGAGCAGCATTAGCATTACCTGCTAACCGTGCTAAGCACTAGCTCTTCTTTCTTTTCAGAGGTGAGTATAACAGACTGTAGCCTGCTGCTAACCCAGGGAAGCACTGCTGGAGCAGCATTAGCATTACCTGCTAACCGTGCTAAGCACTAGCTCTTCTTTCTTTTCAGAGGTGAGTATAACAGACTGTAGCCTGCTGCTAACCCTGGCTAGCACAGCTGGAGCAGCATTAGCATTACCTGCTAACCGTGCTAAGCACCTGCTCTTTTTTCTTTTCAGAGGTGAGTATAACAGACTGTAGCCTGCTGCTAACCCTGGCTAGCACAGCTGGAGCAGCATTAGCATTACCTGCTAACCGTGCTAAGCACCTGCTCTTTTTTCTTTTCAGAGGTGAGTATAACAGACTGTAGCCTGCTGCTAACCCTGGCTAGCACAGCTGGAGCAGCATTAGCATTACCTGCTAACCGTGCTAAGCACCTGCCCTTTTTTCTTTTCAGAGGTGAGTATAACAGACTGTAGCCTGCTGCTAACCCTGGCTAGCACAGCTGGAGCAGCATTAGCATTACCTGCTAACCGTGCTAAGCACTAGCTCTTTTTTCTTTTCAGAGGTGAGTATAACAGACTGTAGCCTGCTGCTAACCCTGGCTAGCACAGCTGGAGCAGTATAAGCTGCTAACAGCACTAAGCACTCTTTCGTCGTTCTGAGGCGAGTTTTATCGGCCTGTAGACTGCTGCTAAACTGAAGCATTATCTTTAATCACCCAAATAAACAGTTTTTTAGAAGAGAAAACTGTGTAGATTAACATCCAGCACTAATTTAACTTTTAAATATTTTTTTTTTTATAAGAATTACAATTTTTTTTTTTTTAGTTAGCTTAGCTTTACTTAACTTAGATAACAAACCCCCCACCACCACCTCCCAGTGGCAAGAGCTGCTGAATAAAGGAAGGAAAAAACACCCCTGTTCCTTACTAGTGTCCCATAATGCGCCTTATAGTTTGAAAAATACAGTACCTTAAAACCAAAAATTAAGGAATCATCAGTGTTACTTATTAAAATCCTTGTTGTTTGCAACCTTAAATCAAAGATTATTCCTATTAAAAAAAAAAACAGAACAAAATGAAAATATATCTATATATACATACATAAACCAGCCAGAGTCAAATATATTCTGTTAGAAAGGCAACTTAGAGCAAAGCACTGATGAAATATGCAAATGCAAACATAGGGCTTTGATGTCTGAGTGGAAAGCAGTGTGTTTTTCTACAGTTTGGTAAAAGGTTGGGTAATGGAAGCTCTGGCAAAGTGCCAGGTGCTTTTGTACGAGGTTTTTCTACGAGATTTTTAGACTGATGAGAAACAAATTGAATCCCCATTGTTATATACGATATATAATCTTTCACACCGACCTTGTTTGATCCAGACCTTTAAACTAGGGATGCACTGAAATTAACACTTAAAATAAAATGCGAAATATTTGGCCAATGTTTTCATTAATTTTACCACTTTTTACACCAATGATTAAAATACAGTACCATTCAAAAGTTTGACCATAATGAATCATGTAGTACCTTAAAAGTGTTAAAAACAAACCAAAATACCCTGTAAAGAAGCATTTATGTGCTCTTATCTGTGGTGCTGCTGTTAACATGTGTTTTCTGAGGCTGATAACTCTGATGAACTTATCCTGTACTACAGAGGAAACTCTTGCTCTTCCGTTTCTGGGGCGGTCCTGATGAGAGCCAGTTCCATCATAATGTTTTTGATGGTCTTTTAAGGTTAGAACATTACTCAAATATTCACTATTATTCACTGTATACCTGTAACTCTACCTCTTCACTACTTTACCTTAACTGATGCTCTCAAACACTTTATTAAGAGACAAGAAATTCAAGTAGTATTAACTCTTGATGAGTTTAGCACAGCTGTTAACTGAACCCTGAATTCCAGGTGACTCTACCTTACATAAAGCTGACTAAGAAAATCCAGCAGAGAGGAGCTACTTTGAAGAATCTAAAATATAAAACACATTCTGGATTGTTTAACACTTTTTTTATTGTTTACTAAGTATTTCCATATAATTTAAATAGAAATTTAATAAATTAAATAATGAAAAAAACACAACTTAAGGTATGTCCAAACTTTTGATTGGTACTATTAATTTGATGTATTTTTGTCTGGCATTAAAAACACTTCATCAGTCTTCAAAAAGATTTTTTTTTAACTGTATTATTCAGTCTTTTTACTTGCTTCTCAACTTTACGCGGCTTTTATATTTTAATTTTTTGATTTTAGTCTAAAACACAAAATAAAAAAATAAAAAAATAAAAAAATAAATAAGGAAAAGCAGTTACAAAACTACAAATTAGTAAATATATTTATTGAAAACTGAACATTTCAAACAGCCCAGTTTGTTTTTATCAAAAATCTTTTGGTATAAATTATATTAATATTCCGTCTTTTTACTTATTTGGCCGAATACTGATAATAATTTTGGTTGCTGATTCAGTGTATCCATATTTCATTTAAATTTAACAGATGTGAAAGGTGTTTTACAGTCTGGATCCACTTAACTTACAGAGTGGTAGTTAAGAAGTTGATGCAGGCTATCGTCACCAATTAAACAATAGAAGAAGAAAAAGTACTTTTTTTTTTTTTCGCACCAGTGTCCCACCCCTGAATACCACTATAAATATCAGAAATTAATTCAAACAGTCAAAGAAGTCGTAGCTCCCACTCTGTACAAAAAACGTACTTCAAATATATTTAGATATTAAGTTTCTTAAGCAATTAAAAGGCCAGAGATTCAATCTAATAAAACCCCAAAAAGAACCAAACTGTATTTCTGCATCACTGCTGGACAAATGGTCTGGACCCTTAAACAAAAAAATATATAAAAAAATACCAATTTGAGGACGATTCGGAAAAAAATCGCATTAAAACAAAAAAACTAAATCAGTCAAACAAGTGGAAGTGAGCACCCGAACAAGTACTGAGAATTGGGACGCAAAGTCAACGGAGGTATATTGCATCTACAGTCAGTCAACAGCAATTTTAGTATGAATAAATGAATGAGTTCGAAACAAATCATTTTCAACTAAGGCAAAGGATGTCCAAAGTCCATCTTGTCGGAATAAACGGTGAAAAGAATCACGGACGATGTAATTCAGGTAGGAAGTACGAGAGGTAAGTTAGTAAAGAGGATACCCGGGGCACTGGGAACGAGAAACAGTCGAGCAGTTGCAGGGAAAAACACAAGCATTAAATGAAATGAAACGTACAGTGTGTCCATGTTTTGGTTTAAAGTAGACGATTCAAGCATTGGCAAACGTCCGTGTTTTTCGGGCATAGCTTCTTTTTCTTTTTTGTTCTTGATGTTCTGTTTTCTCATGGCCAGTGGCAAGTTGAGGTTTGAGGTGTGTTTGTGTGTTTAGGCTATTTCTCTGCTCGACGAAGTCCGCGGTAAGAACCATCCCTTAACTGTGCCTTGTTTGTAGACACTGACCCGGAAACAGCGTTTGTGTTTTTCTCCAGAATAAGCAATTCTAACTACGACAGGACATAAAAAGCTACAAAGTGAACCTAGAGCAGCATCTAGATCAGCTAGTGTCTTTTACGTGAACAGTCCATAGTGCCGTTGGCTGGTGGCCTCGTTCGTGCCGCCTCAAGCAAAATTGCACTTGAGGAAGACGAGCTTGTTCATTTCCTCGGCAGAGACTTGCCGCTTCTTCTTCATCGCTACGGTCTGCTCGCAGATGCTGACGCACTCGCTGCGGACGCCCACCGCGGGCACCGCCAGCAGCCAGAGCGCCAGACGAGACAACTTAGGGTACCGGTCCATGACCGAGCTCCAGTACTGGAACAGATCGCCCGTGGCGTGGAAGAGCGGCTCGCCCAGATACTGGAACAACTCCTTGCGGACTTGCGGCTCGTCGCCTGTGCAAGATGGCCTGTCCACGCCACAATCCAAACGTCCTCGCTTCGGTCCAGATGGTCCATCGCCATCCCTGTCGTCTGCAGTGATCCCGGACGAGCCCCCACTTCCAGATTCCCTCATACTTGCCGCCATGTCGCAAGCCCTGGAGATGATCTCCTCGTGCTGATATCCAGGAACTGGTCTGAGCTTGAGCTGGGGGTCCAAGATCATCGCCACTTGATGGATTCGTTCCACCTTGAAGTTCTCCTTCAGTGCCTCCAGAAAGTAGTGGCAGAGCTTGCTTCCAGCACCCGCTTCTCCAGCTTTGGAAGTGAACAGCTTCTCCAGGCGAATGTAGACCGGCAGGACTTGCTGGAGCGTGGGCCAACGGTCGCCTCCAAGCTCCTGCGCCGCCTGGCGCAAAGGTCCAAGCAAGCAAGCGAGTGTGCCGAGGAGATGCTTGTTAAGGCCCTGCAGTAGTGGCGCCGTGCTCTTGCAGCGGCCGTACGCTTCACATATGGCCTCGAAGTTATCGTGGACCTTGAGTAGAGCTTCGGCAGTTGAATCCCAGCACGGCGGCGGAGGAGGCTCGTCTATGGATTTGCTGTCGCGCCCGAAGCTCGTCGTTCCGGCGATGTCGCGACACGTAGCAAGAAGTTCTCCCAGTTCGTGGAGGCCCCTGGCCTGAAGACTACGGCGGCCGAGGACGGCCTGAACAGTGGCTGCCAGAGAGCACCCTGTGCACCGCAGGCTGAGACCAGACCGCCCGCACAAAGGTAACAGTGACAAACGTGGCTCTGTGACGTAGACCGTGCGAATCTCGGACATGACAAACTCCGAAAGCACGTTCTGGACCCAGTGGTGCACGTGCTCCGGACCCTCCCTTAGAGAGGCCTCCTTAAGTCCAAGTACGTAGCGGCGAAGTCGGACCCCCTCAACCTGATATGCTGTAAGCACGTAACAGGAGTCCCCTCCGATTGTCTGAGAATGGCAGGTCACGGCAATTCCTGAAGAAGAGTTTGAACCCAGGGCACAGGTGACTTTCACCTTGACCTGGTTGTACATGCGAGGAAGCTGCTTCAGCGCCAGGGAGCTCATGTCCCCCAGGGCGTCGCGGATGGAGTAGGCTCCGTGTCGAGAACCCGTATCCACCAGAGTCTGGGCCAGCTTGAGGAAATCCTTACTGCTGAGGGCGCTGAGGAGACCCAGGTCCGTACACATCATACGGAGCAAGCGCTCCGCCACCTGCTGCCGCTCCTTCTCTGGTAACAATCTGTTCTCTGTGAGAAAGAGAAGAATAGAAAAGAAATTAATCAGAAATAGGGAAGGACAGACAACATTTCTCCCAAATGTCTAATAAAAATATTGTACTTTAGAGCATGTATTTGCAGAAAATGATAAATGCCTGAAATACCAACAACAACAAAAAAGATGCAGAGCTTTCAGATCTCAAATCAATATTTGGTGGAATAACCCTGGGTTTTAAATCACAGTGTTCTCCTCCACCAGTCTTGCACACTGCTTTTGGATTACTTTATGCTACTTTACTCCTGGTGCAAAAAATTTAAGCAGTTCAGCTTGGTTTGATGGCTTGTGATCATCCATCTTCCTCTTGATTTTATTCCAGAGGTTTTCAGAACTTGATTTGGTAAAGTCAAAGAAACTCATCATTTTTAAGTGGTCTCTTATTTTTTTATTATCTTTTTTCTCTTATTCAGGGCTTTATTAATTTGACTAATCAGATTACTGTTTTAATGCAATTTTCAAAATATACAATCTTGATTATCACATCTTTACATATATATATATATATATATATATATATATATAAGCTACCACAGCAAATGTCAGTAGATTTGACATTTATTTAAGTCAGAAACCTGTAAATTAACTCATTTATGTGGCAGAAATTTTCATATTTTATAATATTTATTATAAACTGAAAACAAGGATATTAGAAGGGTATGTTTGCAATAATAATAATAATAATAATAATAATAATAATAATAATAATAATAAAGCAAAGAACAAAAGGAACAAAAGAGAGAACAAAAAGAAACCCTTTGGAAAATTAAAACAACAAAAAAGGTAAAAACATTACCTCCTAATATCTTTTTTTTTTTTTTTTTTTTTTTTACAGTATTTTCACTGTATTTAATATACAACTGCATGTAAGATTGAAAGGTCATTAGACCAGACAGTGTTAATTAATAAACACATGAATAAAAAACACATTATAAAGGATATTCATGTGATTTATTTGGATTTTCATCTATATATGACAACCTTTACAAAATCAAAACATATTTACATAGCCTAGAATCTCCTATTAATAATATCTGAAAATAAGTGACTCTCCTATAAATTCTTTGAGGTTTTTTTTTGTAGGGGAATAAAAGGTATATCAACGAATAAACCCAACTGAGATGGTGATTTGAGGTGATTTAATTGGGATGAGCTGGAGCTTCACAGAGTGAAGGAAAAGCAGCATCTATTGTTCAGCACCTCCAGGAACTCCTTCTTTCAAGATGCTGAGAAAACTATTCCAGGTGACTCTCCCTCATGAAGACACTGAGATTAAAATCTCACCAAGAGTCTGCAGATCTGTCCTCAAAGATAAATATATATTGTAGTTTGTTTTACACTATTTTTTTTACTAAATATATTTTAGTGTTTATGTGTTCCTGTAGAGCTTTAATATAGTCTTTAATATTAAATTTACACTGTAAAACAATCATTAAAAAAAGAAAACATATTAAATGAGAAGAGGTTTGTCCAACCTTTTGACTGGTACTGAATCAGATATCAGAATTATATTGGTTTATATTGCATTGTTATATTGAAATCTATATATTTTTTATATCAGTGTTTTTATCTTATATTGCCGAGTATCGTTATTGTGAACATACCATGAAGTATTGTGATATTTTAGTTTCACAGAATACAAAAACCAATATTCTTCACTGCAGATTTACCCTAAACACCAGGAGTGTGCAGATCAGTCCTCAATGAAAAATGTATAAAGAATACATATAAAACATATTCTGCTTTATTTAACCCTTTTTTTACTAAATATATTTTAGCATGTGTTCCTGTACAGCTTTAATATAGTCTTCAATATTAAATTTACAATGTAAAATAATCATCAAAAAAAGATAAAACAAATTAAATGAGAAGAGGTTTGTCCAAACTTTTGACTGGTACTGAATCAGATATCAGAATTATATTGTTTTATATTATATTGTTATATAAAAAAATAATAATAAAAAAAATATATATATATAATATTATATTAGTTTCACAGAATTCAACAACCAATATTTTTCACCGCAGATTTACCCTAAACACCAAGAGTGTGCAGATCAGTCCTCAATGATAAATATATAAAGAATACATATAAAACATATTCTGCTTTGTTTAACCCTTTTTTTTTTACTAAATAATTCAGCATGTGTTCCTTTGCAGCTTTAATATAGTCTTCACACTACAAAAAAACGAAATCTTAGCAGGTGAAATTATCTAATTTCAAGGCAATAAATCTTATTTTTTTACCCTGATAAGAATTTTTGACTTAATAAGCATTGCAGGAAAAGATTGTTTTATTTTGAACTTAAAATAAGCACAAAATGTCACCAGTCAGGTTATTCTGACTCTTGTGCACAAATTTAAGCCACAAAACAAGGGATTTTTGCTTGATTTAAGTCTTACTTTACTTATTTTGAGACTTTTTAAATGCTTATTTTATGAAATCTTACTAAGAAAAAAATTGCTCACCCCATTGGTATATTTTTTTTTTGCTTAATTAAAGCATTTACATTTTTTTTTTTTTTTTTTTGCAGTGCAGTATTAAATATACGATGTAGAAAACCACAAAAAGAGAATAAAAAAAATAATAAACATCCAAATTTTTGAATGGAACTGTATCAAATATCAGAATTACAGTATATTGTTTTATATTGTATCGACCGTAATTACGAAATATTACACATTGTGCATATTGAGCGCATTATCCTTCTCTAATCAGAAAGTGCAGCGGCTGATTAATGCCTGGGTTTTCCGTGGAAGTTTGAGCAGCAAAAATGAAAAAGAAAGGATAATAAAAAAGAAAAAGCTGCTTCAGCAAAGGATCCCATGCCAGCGTGATTCCAGCGAATTAATAACTGCTTGTGGTTTTACAGATCTTAATTCTACAGAACTATTATACAATAATTACTATCGGATTCATGCCAAGCGATAAAGACTATGGGAAAACAAGCAAGTTTTGTGCAGAAACTGGTAAATGAATGATGTTTCTTGACAGTGAGAAAGTTTAACAAACAGGGGTTGAGCCGTATGTTTAATCCTATTCATATACTATATTTAGGGCTTAAAAGACGGTCTTCTAAAGTTTGCTCCTTCAGAAACTGCAGGAAAATAGTTATTCAGAGTAGAGATTGGACAATATATTGATATTGTGATCTATCATATACAGTAGTTTTCATTTGCGATACATTATTAATATGTGGTGTCAAATATTGATACTTTTATTGAAACAAAGGTGCTCTAAACTCCCTAAGACTTCATCCCTAATTTGACAATTTGACTTACTAAAGTTGCTGCTTCATTACTCCACATGGTGGCGCTATAACCATATGTATAAGGTAAATCTGCATTGAGGAATATTGGTTGTTGAATTCTGTGAAACTAAAGACACCAATAAATCCATAATTCCTGGAATTAACTTATTTAGGAGGGATGGGCGATATGGCCCTAAAATAATATCACAATATTTCATGGCATTTACACGATAACTGATATGGCACACCACTAACTGAGATATTTAAAAAAAATACAATAATTTTATCAGATTTGTAACAGTAGCAAATTTTCCAGAATGTCATGATAATAATAATGCACTCCATATATCTCCATATATCCAGGATTAAAGTAAAATAAATGATACTGGACAGATATATTCTGTCTCTAGTAGATATATATTGGGAATTGAGAACATTTATGAGAACAGAATTATTTTTCTTTTGCTAAAAACAATAAAAAAGTATTACCCTGATGTGATAATTAGGGGTGGGTGATATGGCACAATATTTCAGGGTATAATATCGTTAACCATATTCAAGAAATGGCACACCCCTACTGTGAAGTATCCTACATTATAAATGAAGGAACTCATAAGGAATCATGTAGTAACTTAAAATCAAGTTAAACAAACCAAAAAATACTCTGTGAAGAAGCATTTAGGTTCTCTTATCTGGGGAGCTGCTGCTAACTTGTTAACATGCGGTTTCTGAGGCTGGTAACTCTGATGAACTTATCCTGTACAACAGAGGAAGCTCTTGCTCTTCTTTTTCTGGGGTGGTCTTGATGAGGGCCAGTTTCATCATAACGTTTTTGATGGTCTTTGCGACTGCACTTGAGCATACTTTCAAAGTTCTTAGTTGAGAAGCTCTTGCCATAATTAAGCAATAATACACCCGAGGTCTGTGTTATAACGTGTATTATTGGCACTGCTGTGCTGTGGTCACTGTATATTGAAAGATTTTTAATAAAAAGAGGAGAAAATAGGATCTGTTTGGCTATAATCACTTCGCCAGTTAAAATTTCCAAAAGTTCCATTACTGCTCTGTTTGTAGCTGCGCTGTTTGGTTTGTAAGCGCTGCATCGTTGCTAGGTTACCTGTATGTGGCGGATATGGAGTAATACATGGAGAGCTTTGGTTACAGTGCATTACCGGCTGATTATGGCACTCATAAAACTCTTCTCAGCCAATCACATTGCAGGGTCTGAACTAACTGTGTTATAATCTGGATTAGAATATTACTCAAATTGAGCTATTATTCACTGTATACCTGTAACTCTACCTCTTCACCACTTTACAACGGAGGCAAATAATTCAAGTAATTAACTCTTGATGAGTTCAGCACAGCTGTTAACTGAAAGCCTGAATTCCAGGTGACTCTACCTCATAAAGCTGACTGAGAAAATCTGCAAAGGCAAGATCTTTAAAGCTGTCTAATCGAAGCAAGAGGTGCTACTTTGAAGAATGTAAAATATAATTTTACATAGTTTGGGTGACTTTAGTATTAATTTACAATGCAGAACATTTTAAAATAATGAAAAAAACAAAAACAAAAAAGGAGTACCAGTAAGCCCAACAACACCGCAGCACGCTCCTGCAGTTCAGAGAGGTCAGAATATATCAGAGCACAGTTAAAGCTGGGTAATATTTGGCAGCAGAGTTAGTCCAAGGGTCATTTTTCTCCTCTCAAGTTAACTGATTGGATTTAGTTTTTGGATTGTATTAAGTTTTTTCCTAAAATAGCCACTAAAAAGTGCACAAAAGTGCTTAATTCAACCCGAAATCTATATATATATATATAATATCATTGAAAAGTTACTTTATTTCAGTAATTCAGTTCAAAATGTGAAACTCACATATTATATAGATGTAAAAAACAAAGAGTGATCTATTTTAAGTGTTTATTTCTTTTATAGTTGATTATTACGGCTTACAGCCAATGAAAACCCCAAAATCTCAGAAAATAAAAGTCTCAGAAAATAAGAGTATTATATAAGACCAATTGGTACTTTTGGTACAGTGTGGGTAGAGTGCCAAGTGTACCAGCGAGTGAAATGATCTAATTCCAAAGCAATTAATCCTATTTTTTTCTGATAAGAATTTTGTCTTACTAAACATTGTGTGTAAATCTGTTTTGTTTATTTTTAGGAATAATTAATCTTATTCAGTCTTACTTAAAATTTCTACCTTATTCTAAGTAATCTGACCCAAAATAAGCACAAACACTTGCCAAGTTATTATGATTCTTGTTTACAAATTTAAGCCAGAAAATAAGGAATTTGTGCTTGATTTAGATCCTACTTCACTTAGACTTTGTGATTGGTAGAAAGAAATCTTACTATGAAAAATTTCATTTCATTTCTTATATAATATTCTAATTTTCTAAAACACTCATTTTTGGGTTTTCATTGGCTGTAAGCCATAACCATTAACCAAAAAAAAAAAAAAAAAAAAAAAAAAAAAAAAAAAATTATATATATATATATATATATATATATATATATATATATATATATATATATATATATATATATATATATACACACACACACTTTTTGTTTATTTTTTAGGAATATTTAATCTTATTCAGTCTTACATAGAATTTCTACCTTATTCTAAGTAATCTGACCCAAAATAAGCACAAGTTGCCAGTCAAGTTATTATGATTCTTGTATACAAGACCTTGTGATTGGTTGTTTTAAGAAATCTTACTACGGAAAATTTCATTTTCCAGCAGGACTTGGCACACTGCCCACACTGCCGAAAGTACCAATTGGTCTTATATAATATTGTAATTTTTTTTTTGAGACACCGTAATCATCAACAGTAAAAGAAATAAACGCTTAAAATAGATCACTCTGTGTTTAATACATCTATATAATATATGAGTTTCACATTTTGAACTGAATCACTGAAATAACTGAATCACTGTGTACAAAAAAAGAAAAAAAAAATATATATATATATAGTTTCTTTGATTTTACCAAATGTAAAACCTCTGGAATATAATCAAAAGGAAGATAGATTATCACAAGCCATCAAACCAAACTGAACTGCTTGAATTTAGGAGTTAAGGCATAAAGTAATCCAAAAGCAGTGTGTAAGACTGGTGGAGGAGAACATGATGCCAAGATACATGAAAACTGTGATTAAAACCAGGGTTATTCCACAAAATATTGATTTCTGAACTTGTTTTCTTTGCATTATTTGAGGTCTGAAAGCTCTGCATCTTTTTTTGTTATTTCAGCCATTTCCCATTTTCTGCAAAAAATGCTCTAAATAACTATATTTTTATTTGGAATTTGGGAGAAATGTTGTCTGTAGTTTATAGAATAAAACAACAATGTTCATTTTACTCAAACATAAACCTATAAATAGTAAAATCAGAGAAACTGATTCAGAAGCTGTATATATAAATCTGTAGGGCTGCACAATATTGTGGGAAAAGTACAGTACACTGCAATATTACATAATACAGGAATCTTCACCAGATTCCTTCAGAAGTCATTGATCCAACATGTCATAATATTAATAATGCAGACTGAAGTGAAATAAATTATACTGGAGAGTGATTGTTCTTTCTCTATGAGACAGTAAAAAATAATATAGCATAACTTTAGTAGTATGTAGAATTACAATTAAATGTCCGGTGATGTGACTGATATGTGATAATGTGATAAAAATGTGACCAATTTTCATTCATCATAATCATTTAAGGCAGAGTTACAGAAGCAGCAGGACTGAGTTTAACCTCTAGGAGGAGCACTAGGCAGGCTGGGAAAAACAAAAGTGTCATTTATCAGCTAAAAATGGCTTTTGTTCAACAAATCCTTTGTTTGACTGCAGTGATTTAATAAGTATACATACCAAAAGTCAAACGTTTGGACACACCTCTTCTTATTTAAAGTGAGTTTTATTTCTTTTTATGATTTTTTATATTGTAAATTTAATATGGAAGACTATATTAAAGCTCTACAGGAACACATTCAGAATTATTCATTAAATAAAAAGTGTTAAACAAACCAGAAAATGTTTTTTTTCTATACTAAGTATTACATTTATCTTTGAGGACAGATCTGCAGACTCTTGGTGAGATTTTAATCTGTGTCTTCATGAGGGAGAGTCACCTGGAATAGTTTTCTCAGCATCTTGAATTAGGAAGGAGTTCCTGGAGGTGCTGAACAATAGATGCTGCTTTTCCTTCACGCTGTGAAGCTCCAGCTCATCCCAATTAAATCACCTCAATCTCAGTTCATTAGCTTTGGATCAGGGGATTAATGCGGAGGATGAACGCTATTTTTACTGTTTACTATGTAATTCTATATGTGTGCCTATTAATTTACAATGTAGAAAATAAATTAAATTAAGAAAATAAAGAAAAACACTGAATGAAAAAAGTTTTTTTTTAAACTTGGACTAGCACTGTATGTAAAAAATCGATGGATAATTAAATAAATAAATAAATACAATTCTTGTATTGTTATATATTGTATTTTTCGCACTATATGGTATACCTAAAATCCTTTAATATCAGATATTAAAAATCGACTTTTTACCAGTCAGGTATTAAGGAGCAGTACAGCCACTCCACTGAAGTACTGAGTTATACAGGAGTTTCAGTGAAGTTTCTCCAGCACTAAGGATTGGGTGCAGCAGCATTAGCATTAGCCGCTAACCGCAGCGCTAGCTCTTTCCCCGTTTAGATGTGAATATTATTGGACTGTAGTCTGCATATTTAAAAAAAAAAGGTCACACACACTTTTTATTGTTTGCTTAGATCGCTGTTTTGAACCCACCAATCTCCTTACAGATTAACACCTTTTTTTTTTGCTACATTAAATGTTGTTTAACAAAAGGAAGAAGCTACTCCCTGCATCACTTATGATTAAATGACTGGTTGGCAGCTGAAACAAACAGCCATGCAGTTATTATCCAATAGGAGGGTCTTGGCTATTTGCTTAGTTAAACATTTTTTACTAATAACTAATGCTATACCAGAGGAGAAATTAAAAACGCTATGCAGTTCTTAAATACTGCTAGAGGCGCTGCAGAGCACCATATAGAACAGCACCACCAAAGAAGCAGATACAGCTCGCTAGCTAACGCTAGCCAATAAGCAGAACAAGCTAACATACTGAAGTAATTGTAGCTCAGCTCTGTGGAGTCAAACACTCGTCTCGCTCTGTCCTGCCTGGAGAGACATGAGAACAGCACTTTATCTGAGAAGCTCCTGCTGCTGTTCCTCACTGTATGAGTGTTTTTATCTGAGTAAAATAGAAAAACAACATCAAACAGCAATTTTATTTTACTTTGAAAGGAAGAGGAATGGAATTCACAAGCAATCCAACCAATCTGTTCCAAGCTTTAGCTCTGTGCGCCACCATTACTGTACTAATAATAACATAGACACACACACACACACATATATATATATATATATATATACATACATACATAGACTCCGCATAGGTTAGTAGCTGGTACCAGGAGGCAGGCTATGCGGAGTCTATGTATATATATGTCAGTCATTATCAGTACAGTGATGACGGCACACGGAGCTGAAGCTCCAAGTATTGTAGAATAAAAACAGTGTTTTAAACATTTTTTAATAAGCTTTTTGTGCACTTTTTAAGTCACTGATGCCTGGTTTTAAATGTCAGGGCTCTCCGGATTCTACCGAGGAGTGGTGGAGCTACTTTGAGCTGGATAACGGTGTAAAAAGAGATTTATCATTATTTGTCATCCAGTCTGAAGGGTGTTTGGAGAAACTGTTCAAATTTCTGGATCTCAGAACGCTGTGGGAGAACGGAGGTGTACTATTTATCAAATATAAGTACTTTTGTATCATGTTTTACTATGACAAAAGTCAATTTTACACTGGAGCAGGGGCGTCGCCTGGCCAGGGCTTTCCATATAATTTTCCAGTAGCCCCGAATCGTTTGGCTCAGCTTAGCTGTATTATTAATAAGGAGACTGACTGTGTGTGAATGAGAAATCTCTTAACGCTAATCACAGAGCCAGTTTAAGGATAAGGTTCTGCCTTTCAGCAGAAACAGCCAATCAGCTCCCACCTCGCTATATATAACGAAAATTAAACATTATATATCAGGATACTTATTGTAGTATATGTACAGGGGTTGGACAATGAAACTGAAACACCTGGTTTTAGAGCACAATAATTTGTTGTGGTGACGGACAATTCTGGTGGAAACAGGAGAGTTGAGGTGCACATTGAATTCTGCCGTGATTTGATCAGCCGTGGTTTTATGTTTTTTGGATACAATCCGGGTTAGCACCTGAACATCCCTTTCAGACAGCTTCCTCTTACAGCGTCCACAGTTAATCCTGTTGGATGTGGTTGGTCCTTCTTGGTGGTATGCTGACATTACCCTGGATATCGTGGCTCTTGATGCATCACAAAGACTTGCTGTCTTGGTCACAGATGCTCCAGCAAGACGTGCATCAAAAATTTGTCCTCTTTTGAACTCTGGTATGTCGCCCATAATGTTGTGTGCATTGCAATATTTAGAGCAGAACTGTGCTCTTACCCTGCTAATTGAACCTTCACACTCTGCTTTTACAGGTGTAATGTGCAATTAATGAAGATTGAACACCAGGCTGCTCCAATTTAGCCATGAAACCTAAAATCCCACACTAAAACGAAGACAGGTGTTTCAGTTTCATTGTGCAACCCCTGTATATATACATACCCAAGCAACGCCCCTGCACCGGAGTTCTCCTTTAACGAGATCAAACTCCTATTCATAGCCCTGTTTACTGTAGTTATAATAGATTAAATAATCTGTAGAAGTATTTAGTAGTACAGTGATGTACAGAATGGGGCATATGGGAAGGCTGTTCACTCTCACAGCAGGGAGAAAAGCACAGACACGGTGACTGAGCAGAAATCTGCACTCACGGTAGGAAGGCATGTGGTTCCTCTGTGCAGGCGGAGGGGACTTCCAGGTCTGCTCCTGCGACGCTATGGGGGGTTGGCAGGGTTTAGCAGGAGGAGGAAGAGCGTCCTCTTTAGTGTGATTCTCATTATCCGCTGAAAGAAAAACAGATAATAAACTGAGCATTCTCACGTTTTCATCTCCTTTATCATCAGAATTTACAGTCAGAACACACAGTGGGGTCCAAAAGTCTGAGATAAGACTGACAATCTGGGGTTTTCCCCTCAAATTTATTAATAAAAAACAGAAATTTGTAAAAATCCAGGTGGAGACTCGTTTTTTTGGCCAGGCAGTGTATATTACACGAACTTAAAATTTCGTAGGTAACCCGGTTTTGTAGTATGGGATGGGACATCCTCTACTGGAGAATATTATCTATTATATTTGTTTTATAAATTTCTTTCTTTAATTTATAGTTTTCCTTGTTTTACTTTTGGCCTTTTACCTTTTTATTTAATTTATTTTATCCTTTTATTGATTTTTTTATTTTATATTTTTTATTCTAATTATTTATCTCTTTATTTAATTGCTTTACATTTTAGCCTGTCTGCTTTAATCCTTATTCATTTAGTCTAAGTTATTTTATTTCTTCTTAATTCAATCTTATATTGTTTGATTGTTTTTTTTAACACTTTTACCATTTAATTTTGATTGCTTTGTTTATGAAGTTCCTTATTTTAGTTGAACCTGATTAAACACTTGGTTTTTAAATTTTTTTTTTTTTGTACATGCTCTTTTTGAATGCAATTTTGAAACTATCCAAGCAAAACAGGTTAGGAGATTTATTCAGGATTCTGCACTATTTTTAAGGCGAATATTCAAATTTAAGCAAGTGTGACATTAAGCATGCTCTGACCTTTTATTCAGAAAGGTCAGACGTATTCTGATCTGAATCTCTTCCATTAAAACTAAGTCGTGTTCTTGTAGTTGAATGCACTGAATGCAATTTGACTTCTGTCTAGGTTGTTTTCAGTCAGTGGAGCACCTGTGTTTCACACTGACGGCTAAGATAGCAATACACCGGCCAAAAAATCACCTGAACAAACCCCATTTCCAGACCACCAAGCCCACCGGCGTAGAAACAGCTCTGGAAAAAAAATAAGAGAGCACTTCATTTTTTTTAACGAGTTTCTCTGATTTTGCAATTTATAGGTTTATGTTTGAGTAAAATGATCATTGTTGTTTTATTCTATAAACTACAGACAACATTTATTTTGTAGGAAATGAGAAACGGATGAAATACCAAAAAAGATTGAAATAAAACAAGTTCATATTCATAAAGTTTTAAGAGTTCAGAAATGAATATTTGTTGGAATAACCCTTTTGGTTTGTAATCACAGTTTTTATGCATCTTGGCATCATGTTCTCCTCCACCAGTCTTACACACTGCTTTTGGATAACTTTATACCACTCCTGTTGCAAAAATTCAAGCAGTTCAATTTGGTTTGATGGCTTGAGGTTTTCAATTTGGTAAAATCATTTTTAAGTGGTCTCTTTTTTTCCCCACAGCTGTATATATCTATATATGCATTAAAAATCAATCAATCAACCTTTATTTTGACTCGGAAGTACATTGAGGGCAACCCTAATTTTCAATGTAGCCGAGCATTTACAAAAACAGGGATTAACATGACAAAAAAAAGCTAAATTAATTATTTTAAAAAAGAATTAGAATAAAATAATAATAGTAATAATAATAAGAAAACTTGGTTTAATTGAAAAGAAATTAAGATCAAAATAAGATAAGATTAATACAACAAAAATTAGTTAAATTTAGGCTAAAACTAACTTTTACATAATACAATAAAAATACAAATAAATAAATGAACCAAAAAATATTAAAGCAATATTAAAAAAAAATAATAAAATAAATAAATAATAATAAAATGATCAGTGCCCTCAACGTTGATTGACAGATTGATTGATTGACTGATTGATTGATACAGTAATATAGCCATATTGAAGCAATTTTCTCATCCATATTATGGCAAGAACTTCATAACTAAGTGCATCATTTTCGCTAATAGTCTCAAACATCTGGAACCCCACTGTATGTTAAGATACTACATTTATTTTAGATATTTTATTATTCTAATTATTTATCTCTTCATTTTATTACATTTTAGCCTGTCTGCTTTAATTCTTATCATTTTATTCTGAGTTATTTTATTTTTTCTTAATTAATTCTTATATTGTTTACTTTTTTACTAACACTTTTACCATTTAATTCTGACTGCTTTGTTTGTGAAGTTCCTTATTTTAGTTGAACCTGATTAAACACTTGTTTTTTACATTTATGTTTCAGTCACTTTAAGTTGTAAATGCTCGGCTGCATTGAAAATAAACAAATCAATCAATCAATCAATCAATCAATCAATCAATCAATCAATCAATCAGCCTTTATGTTTACTCGGAAGTACATTGAGGGCAACCCTCATTTTCAATGTAGCCGAGCAATTTCAAAAACAGGGATTAACATGACAAAAAAAAAAAAAAAAGCTAAATTATTTTAAAATGACAGTAAATAATATATAAAAACAGAAAAAAAAATATTATTATTATTTTAATAAAACTTGGTTTAACTGATAAGAAATTAAGATAAAAATAAAATAAGATTAATACATCAAAAATTAGTTAAAATTAAGCTAAAACTAACTTTTACATAATACAATAAAAATAAAAAAGAAATAAATGAACTAAAAAAATGAAAGCACAATAATAAAAAAAAAACTATTAAAATAAATAAATAAATAAATAAATAAATAAAATTATGGTTACCCTCAATGTGGATTGATGGATTGACTGATTGATTGATTGATTAATTGACTGATTGATACAGTGAATAGCCTTTTTGAAGCAATTTTCTCATCCATATTATGGCAAGAACTTCATAACTAAGTGCAGCATTTTCTTTAACAGTCTCAAACATCTGGAACCCCACTGTAAGTTCAGATACTACATTTCTAAACCCGATGAAATGATGCAATCCTCTATAAATATGTATAAAAGCATGCAGCGATGGCCGACGAGACTTCACAGTGGTCATGTTGTGCCATGCAAGTGTATCCGTGCCTCCTGTGAGCGAATTACGTAACTCTGTAGGACGAATGTGGCTGAGTGGAATGAACATTAATGACATGGCGAGCGCTACGCATTTCTGTAGGCATGCGTCTAAACAAGGAATTATTCATGATCGGTCTTGCTTTCGACCCAATAATTACAAAAGTCCATAAAGAAAGCGGTAATCCTGATCCCGGCTCAGCCCGGTAAGGTGCTTAGTGACGGCAGGTCCGGGCGTGGGTGACTCACCGGCGTGGGACTGCATGTGCTCCATGAGGTTGTTGTAGAACTGGAACTGAATGCCACAGGATCCACACGTGTAGGCTTCTAGAAGACAAGGCCCATGGTCGCTCGCTTAGAACACAGTAATGCTAATGCTACAGCATGCTAACACACACTAAAGGCTCATTCAGGCTTCAGACAGGGGTCAAATTACATTAGAACTGATGTTCAGTAGAACTTCCAGTAGAGGTCAGCTCAGAGTCCAATCCATTCTGATTCAATATCAAAGTTCAAAGTTCATTTAAAGGGTATTTTAGATACAGTGGGCAGTTTTGTTCATATATTAAAAAAGTGATTTTTAATAGAATTAATAGAGAGCTAATATGCTGTACCATTCAAAAGTTGGGACACACCTTAAATACGTGTTTTTCCATTTTATATATATATATAAAAAGGAAAATAAATACTGAATTAATCCAAACTATAAAGAAAAACACATGGAATTTTGAGAGGAGTCTTTGTAATATGTGTTAGATAAACCCATGAGTATATTAAATCTAATGTGCTTAGCATTAGTATCTATGTTTTGTCTTACTGTTACGCTGTAGATAGTGAGTTAGCCTGGTTAGCGGTTAGGTAAGCTAGTTAGCCAACCTAACCAGTTAGCTTCTAGCTACTGTGATAAACTGACATGAATGAGCGTCGCAATTTAGCTTCAAAATGTGCTTAACGCTAAGCTAGCTAGCTACTCTTAGAAGCTTCTTTGAAACATTCATACATATACACTTAATAAGTAATTAGATACTTGGCTAAAGTGATAATTTACTAAATAATTTAGAATAAATTAAATATTTTAGTTTAGTTTTGATGTTTCCTTTTTCCCTTTAATTATTTTGTCTTTTTATTAATCAAATTTTCAGTCTTGCCCTTTATCATTTCATTTATTGTTTTCCTTTTTGAAACTTTTCCTTTTATTTCATTCTTTTATTAGTCTTTTTTTTATATACATATTTTTTACTCAAATTATTTATCTCTTTATTTAATCGCTTTATTTGATTTTGTCCTGTCTGCTTTAATTCTTATTCTTTTATTCTGATTTATTAATTTATTTCTTAATTATATCTTATATTGTTTGCTTGTTTTCTAACATTTTTACCATTTAATTTTGATTGTTTTTTAATGACGTTCCCTATTTTAGTTTAAACCGATTAAACACTTTTTTTATTATTAAAATTAATTTTTGTTGTAAAAGCTCGACTGCATTAAAAATGAGGGTTACCCTTAATGTATTACAGAGTAAAAATAAAAGTTGATTGATTGATTTAGTTAGATCTAGTAAAGCGCTTCAGTTTATTTACAGTAAGCTTAGATTTCCAACATTTTGTCTAAGAGTGAGTGTTCAGTGAAGTTTCTCCAGCACTAAGGCTGGGTGCAGCAGCATTAGCGTTAGCCGCTAACCACAGCGCTAGCAGGATGTAAATGCCACCCGATAGCACTGAACTGAGAAACCCTGAGTGTTCTTAGCTTGTTTTAACATGGTAAACACGCAGACTACAGTTCAATATACTCGACTCTGAACGGCGATAGAGCTAGTGCTGTGGTTAGCAGCTAATGCTAATGCTGCTGCACCTAGCCTTAGTGCTGGAGAAACTTTACTGAAAACTCCCCCTTATAACTCTGTACTTCAACGAAGTAGCTTTACTGCTCCTTTAATACCTGACTGGTAGAATTTATACATAAGAATCACCAGATTTTAAGGTGCATTTTTTCAATTTTTGGGAAAATTAAAAGGGTTTTAACTGTGCCTTATAGTCAGAATTTGTGATATGTAAGAGTTTAAAAGAATGTGCACAAATACGGACAAAATAAACCAGGAGTATGGACAGAATGCTATGTCTTTATCCATATTCAATTCCATATTTAACATCAAGCATAAATGAGCCTTAACACAATGCCCAGCTCTGCAGTATCTACTGTAGGTCACACTGTAAAGTCAAGACGACTGCTTGAGCTAACTATGGGAAGATGGCAAAGATGGAAACTATGGTAAAGATGGATTGAGCCATGCAATGAATTACTGATAATAATATTTATGATGAGAATATACATTTTTTAGCATGCTAACAAAGGGAAAAAAAACAATGAGAGAAACTAAAAGGTAAAGCGAGGACAGAAAGGAAATGAATGGACGTAAGGTTCATACTTACTCTGTGATGTGGGGAAGGAGGTGGGCATCATGGGGCTTGTAGTATCTGAAAGCCACATAAGGACAAGCATTTGTGAGGCACCCCTTGCCAATCCCTAATTATCTGGATTTCGGAATTATCTGGATTATCTGGATTGCTCCTAAAATGCGATCTGACCTTAGCTAAGTAAGGAAAAGCACATTTACCGGGAAGGCAAACAAACGAAGAAAAAAAAAACAGGCAATTCCAACGACTTAATAAACAAAAGCTGTCGAGGAACCCAGCCCATAAAAACTGAAAGTAATTCAGTCGATTCAAAACAACAATCAGCTATAACATTATACAGGTGCATCTTAAAAAAGTGGAAAATAATTGAAAAATTACTTTATTTCCGTAACTTTTTAATTAATTAACTAACTACACACAGAGTGTGATCTATTTTAAGTGTTTATTTCTTTTATTGTTCATGATGCTTATGGCTTTCAGCCAATGAAAATCCCAAAAATCAGTATCTCAGAATATAAATTAGAATATTAAATAAGACCAATTGGTTCTTTTGGCAGTGTGGGCAATGTGACAAGTTCTAATATTTACTTAGATTTCCAGATTTCCACTAAGGCTGGGTGCAGCAGCATTAGCATTTAGCATTAGCAGCTAACTGCTAGCACTAGCCATGGTTAGTGGCTAGGTTAGTGGCAAAAGCGCTACATTGAGGAACACATAGTGTTCCGGTAAGCCAGAGTGACATCATCTAACGCGGCGAGAGTGAAGAAAAACAGTCCAAAGACTCTAAAAGTGGAGAGGGTGCGCAGTTTTAGCACAGAAAAACGGGCCAAAGAGTCTAAAAGTGGAGAGAGTGTGCAAATGTAGCGCAGAAAAACGGGCCAAAGAGTCTAAAAACGGAGAGAGATATATTTCATTATTTGTTTTATTATAGAGTCTGTGGCCCGTGACTTCAAATATATTTCTCCTTCTGGCCCCCAACAAAAAAAGTTTGGACACCCCTGATCTAATGGTTCATCCCATGTAGCTTGTTTTAACACGATAAAAATGCACAAGCTACAGTCCAGTAATACTCACCACTGGATGGCGAAAGAGCTAGCGCTTAGTGCGGTTAGCGGCTAATGCTAATGCTGCTCCAGCAGTGCTAGCCGGGGTTAGCAGCAGGCTACCAGCCAGTAATGCTCACCTCTGAACGGCGCAAGAGGTAGCGCTTAGACCGGTTAGCGGCTACTGCTAATGCTGCCGGACCAACTGCAATGAAACTCCTGTATAACTCTGTACTTCAGTGGAGTGGCTTTACTGCTCCTTATTACCTGACTGGTAAAATTCATAAATAAGGCGCACTTGAGGATTTTTGCCAAAATTAAAGAACTTTAAGTGCACCTTATAGTGCGAAAAAAACATCGTACCAGCACAACACACACTAACACATCATACACCACCACCGCCATGCTAATCAGTGCTAATCACTGCAGTGCTGAGAATAATAATGACCCAACACCCAATGTGTCCGATATGATGAGAGGAACGAATACAATGGACAATGAGTGTAAAAAATAACATATAGTCATACTGTTATGGCAGATCGGCTTACAAAGAACCAGAAAACACAACGGAAAACATTATTACACATACCCATTCAGGCCTGGCTCAACATAACAATACACTGAATGTAGTGGATTCAAAAGGTCTCATTTCCACATGAATAAAACATATTACATCAACACAATCCTACCAGTGTGCCTACCACATAAACACATTCTAATCAAATAAATAATTTTTCATTGTGCTGCTTTTAAGAACGCAACATGGACTGAAATGTCAAAAGATTCATAATATACTGTTCACTATAAACTTAGAACTCGTAACTCAAAAAACATCAATTTATATTTTGCTAGAACAAAAAATACAGTTTGAGAACTACATGTCTAGATGTTTGTGGATGTTAGTTAAAGTAGCTAGATAAGTGTCAGGGAAATACTGTATTCAGTCCACTCTTAAAAATCTGTTTTAGTAGAGACCACTTGGGTTTCTGAATGAGTTTCTCTGATTTTGCTATTTATAGGTTTATGTTTGAGTAAAATGAACATTGTTGTTTTATTCTATAAACCACAGACAACATTTCTCCCAAATTCCAAATAAAAATATCGTCATTTAGAGGATTTATGTGCAGAAAAGGAGAAATGTCTGAAATAACAAAAAAAGATGCAGAGCTTTCAGACCTCAAATAATGCAAAGAAAACAAGTTCATATTCATAAAGTTTTAAGAGTTCAGAAATCAATATTTGGTGGAATAACCCTGGTCGTTTAATCACAGTTTTCATGCATCTTGGCATCATGTTCTCCTCCACCAGTCTTACACACTGCTTTTGGATAACTTTATGCTGCTTTACTCCTGGTGCAAAAATTCAAGCAGTTCAGTTTGGTGGTTTGATGGCTTGTGTTCATCCATCTTCCTCTTGATTATATTCTAGATGTTTTCAACTTGTTAAAATCAAAGAAACTCATCATTTTTAAGTGCTCTTTTAGCCTGTGTGAATGTTTCCTAAAATATACTTTATATCGAAATATTAAAATGTACTACACAATTGATCTAGGGCCCTAAAACAGTTAGAATGCAGTAAAATATGCATTGAATTGGGAGCATCATTAGTAAGAAGCACAATTAGAGGGCATGGCAAAAAGCAATAATCGTGACTAATCGACTAATCGAAAAATAATAATAATAATAATAATAATCGTCAGATTAGTCGACTACTAAAATAGTCATTAGTCACAGCAATGCCTCTATTATATACTCTAAATACTATACAGTATACTCATTTATTTTTGTTATACCCTTGATTTTAGAAGAAACCATGGCTGAGCAGGTGTCCCATTTCTTTTGTCCATACAGTGTATTACGTTTATGGAAGAGTCATCGGAAAACAAGATCTGTAGAAAGCCAATTTATTTTCTTATTCTCTTAAAATAATGACCACTTTCCTCAAAATTACGACATAATATAGACATTCTAGAGCTACATAATTTAACGATATACTGTTTAGGAGTAATGCACTCATTATATTCAGATAATAAGCCGAGATTCTGTAAATTTTGCTCATTATTTTGAGATAAACAATGAAAAACAGACAGAAAATGAGCAGAAATTGTATCCGGCAGAAATGAGCTACAAGGTCAGTTAAGCTCAAATCCTCAAGTGAACTGTTCCCTCACTATACAGAGCACTGTGCCAGGTTAATTCCAAACACAGCGCTGGACCTTTAATCTCTATGGCAAGTTCGTTTGGGGGGGTGGGGGGGGAGGGGGGTTGACCACCAGAGAAAGAATGCATAATATGTAATATGTGATCCGGTATAGTGCTGCTTTAGTCCAATGGGGAGGAGAGGAGTGGGCGGGGAGAAACAATAGGATTTCAGCTCTTGCTCATGAATATTCATACATGCAAACATATCGTCTCTGATTGGCTAACAGCACTGTGACATCAGGAGGCAGCGAGACGAACAACAGTTAGAAATATACAAATACATTTTTACACTAATAAAAAAAGTCTTTGCAATGTCATATGTTACTTTACAACATGTGTATAGTGCAGTGCAGCCACTGACCTAGTCTTAGAGTCTCTGTAAAACGCAAAATCCACCGGAGATCCTATTTAAACCTATAGTTACTTTCACAAAGAGGAGGGTAGTCCAGGTCCGGAAAGTTAAAATCCACCCCGGGGATTTTTACTTTGAACTAGTATAAACTAGAACTGTTCTAAACATACACCTACCTATCTCAATTGTACTTCGCTGGTGGTGTTCCTCCATAGACAAATTCGTTTAACCATTTGTTTCTTAGCTCTGAATTAGTGGGTAAAACATATTTATCTAAAACTAATGTGTTATTCGCACAAATAACAGGAATGAACTGCCATGTTGTTCCTAGAAGCGCTGTTAGCTCCTATCTGACGAGACATCCCCGTACCTTGAAATATTATTACTACTATTATTAGTATTATTACTGCGTGCTGTATGATTATAATGTTTTTTCTTGTGACTGACACCACTAATATAATATAATTTATTTTTTGCCAATCTAATGCTGATATTTCTTTAAAAACTTATAATAATAATAATAAAAAAAATAAATAATTTAAAGTATCATATATTGGTACCGTCATTTTTAAACATAATTTAAATAAAGTATGTAGAGAAACAAATCAAATAAATCAAATTAAATGTATTTGTATAGCGCTTTTTTTACAACTGATTTTGTCACAAAGCAGCTTTACAGAAATGTGTTCAGATACAAATACTTTAGGGCTACAGTCTGTAATTGTACAGAACTACAGAATTACAGGGTGTCATTTATCTTATTATCTTATATTGTCCTACTGTACAGGGGTTGGACAATGAAACTGAAACACCTGGTTTTACAGCACAATAATTGATTGTGGTGACGGACAGTTCTGGTGGAAACAGGAGAGTTGAGGTGCACATTGAATTCTGCCGTGATTTGATCAGCCGTGGTTTTATGTTTTTTGGATACAATCCGGGTTATCACCCGAACATCCCTTTCAGACAGCTTCCTCTTACAGCGTCCACAGTTAATCCTGTTGGATGTGGTTGGTCCTTCTTGGTGGTATGCTGACGTTACCCTGGATACCGTGGCTCTTGATGCATCACAAAGACTTGCTGTCTTGGTCACAGATGCGCCAACAAGACGTGCACCAACAATTTGTCCTCTTTTGAACTCTGGTATGTCTCCCGTAATGTTGTGTGCATTGCAATATTTAGAGCAGAACTGTGCTCTTACCCTGCTAATTGAACCTTCACACTCTGCTCGTAGAAACAAGAAGGTGGTCATAATGTTATGCATGATCGGTGTAAATTGACTGTATCTGTATCTGCTGGTGCTGCAGAGAAAAAAGCTATTTTTCCAGTATTTCAACATAACTGAAGTTACAACATTTCGGCAAATTCTTACAATTCTCAACATTTCACAAGTGGAGGCGGTCTGACTTACCACTCGAGCTTTGGGAATTGTTTCCGTCTCTGAGGCTCGACTTTCCCGACAGCTTGCCCTCCAGTTTCAAAGCGAAAGAGCTTTCTGCAAAACCAGAACCAAAAAACGCTGAACTGAGCAGACGGGACTCTTACTGCTTTATGAAATGCTAAAAAAATAACATTTCTGTGTCACGTGAGGAACTTCTATATAATGCATTTGCTTGATTTAGCATAGAACACGTGTAATGCTATGTAGTACACTCATTACTGTAAAACAAAACAGTAGTATAGTTGCACCAAGATGGAATAACCGACATGAACGGCATGGAAACTGGTGGACACCATAAAGTGATTTAGAAAGACATTGGTTTATCTTCAGTTAAAGTGTCAGTCCGTATTATTTTGTTTCTAAACTGAAAGCAGAAGCATTTCTGAATCGGAGAAGAATATGGATAAAGTATTAGGTTCAATGGTATCAGTGTGCTGAAACCACCATCCCTGCTAAGCCCTGCTAAGCTAATATATTCATTCTAAAAACTGGGATGTCGGTTCACTTTTTGCAGGAGTTCTTCTTCTTCTGGCCACGTCACGCGTCTTTACGTACCTACGTCACACGTACAGCCTCTAAAAGAGAATCCGGTTCAGTTTTACTGAACGCGAGCGGCTGGTGGAGCAATGGGGACTTCAGAAGGGATAACTCAAGAGCTCATAAGCTCATTCACTCATAGTAAAAAGAAGGAAACAAAGAAAGGAGTGAAGTTTCTGACTGAGCTCTCTCTCTCTCTCTCAATATAACCTGGAATCGGATTCATCCACTCTCAAAAAAAGGAGACCACATCACACCCGCCCAGTTTAATATGATTCTTCCGAACGCTTGGTGCAATTGCCCATTCTCACCAGAGAGGGCCCTAAATCTCCTAAATCCTATATGTTAATAACAAGCAGGTTTGTATGTGTATAAGGGATACACCTGTGTTGACAATTTACTGCCAAGATAGCAATGAACATCTGACTGTTGACTAGGGCTGTGTATTGCCAACAACCTGGCGATAGCATACAAATCACGATACAGGGCTCATGATTCAATATTTTTCAATACTGTTAGCAAGGTGATATATTAGTTTTTCACTTATTTAAGGAAAACTGATATAGTATAAAAAACAAACAACCATTTGGATTTAATCTAACTATATTTTACAGACAATAAGGTGCACCGTATTATAAGGCACCCTATTAATAAACGTCTATTTTCTCTGGTCTATTTTCTTATATAAGGTGCACCGGTTTATAAGAAGCATTATAAGCAACAATGGTAAGGAACAGGGGTGTTGCCATGTTTCCTTTGTAATTAAAGCAGGACTTGCAACTGGGGACGTCTGAGTAAACAAAACTGTAATTCTTAAAAAAAGAAAATTCTTTCAAAGTGAAACGAGTGCTGGATGTTAATCTACACAGATTTCTCTCCTGAAATCTATTTATTTGGGTGAGTAAAACGCTTCCGTTTATTTACAGTAAGCTTACATTTCCAGTATTTTAGCTCGGTTACTGCTAGTAAATGTCGCCTGACAGCGCTACACTGAGGAACCCTGAGTGTTCTGGTAATCCTGGGTGATATTAGCTAGCGGTTTGTCCCATGTAGCTTGTTTTAACACAGTAAACAAGCAGGCTACAGTCCATAATACTCACCTCTGAACGGCAAAAGAGCTAGCACTTAGCACGGTTAGCGGCTAATGCTAATGCTGCTCCAGCCTCTTCCAGCCTGACTGGTAGAATTCATACATAAGATTTTAACACCCTATAGCACCGTTGAGAGCAGAGTATTATCAGACTGTAGCCTGCCGGAGCAGTATTAGCATTAGCCACTAGCCAAACTAACCGCTAGCTCTTTCGCAGTTCAGATGTTACTGTTATGGGCCTGTAGCCTGCTGCTAACCCCAGCTAGCACTGCTGGAGCAACATTAGCATCACTACCACTAACCGTGCTATCGGACTATAGCCTATGCATTTACCACAGGCTACAGTTGATAGCGCTCTGGCTTACCGGAACACTCAAACACTGAGTTCCTCAGTGTAGCATTGTAGGGCAGCATTAAATAGCACTAACCATGGCTACTGCTAATGCTAATGCTGCTGCATCCAGCCTTAGTGGAAATCTGGAAATCTAAGCTTACTGTAAATAAACAGAAGCACTTCACTCACCGAAATAAACAGTTTTTAGAAGAGTAATCTGTGTAGATTAACATGCAGCTCTCTTTTGACTTTAAAACAAAATGTTTTTTTTTTGTTTAGTTAGCTTAGCTCTACTTAACTTCGTTAACCTACACCCACCCTGCCCTCCTACACCCAGCAGCGAGACCTGCTGAATTAGAAGGAAAACATGGCGACACCGCTGTTCCTTACTAGTGTCACTTAATGCATTTTATAATCTGCTGCATTTTACACTGCGAAAAACACAGTAACTTGTATTTTCCTGCTGAATAACAGCATTTCAATCCCACACTTGCTTCTGGGTAATCTGTTTTTTTCAAGATAAGTGAAAAAGTATAAATCTAATACATGATGTAGGTCTACACTGAGCTTCACATTTCACTGCACAAAATATCGACCACATGAGCACTTGTTTTCACAGAACATGAAATTCATATGATCCTCTATTAAAATCTTTGGCCTCGGGCACAGAACCAGGCGCGTCGAGTCTCGGCCGCAGGCGAAAATACCGTCGACACGTATCGGATTTCTGCCACTAGTTTAAATATACATCGGGTAATTCAAAGCTAATCGGAATTAGAGTCCTTCAGCAACAATGCAATCTCTCTGACCCACTTCTCCGGACGCGCTGCACTTTAAATAGCTCTGCATGTCAGACTGCCTGGATAAAGGCTTCACTAACGGAGTTCGAGACAAATGAGGAGACAAAAAAAAGGGAGGGAATGTATATTTGGGGCTGAACTCAATGAAGCAGCGTTCCTCACGGAGAGAAGGGAAAGGGGCGGGGTTTAAGGTTATTTTTAAACAATGAAATTGGATGACATTGTTTGTTCCAACACTCGTGACCCTATTTTATACCCTGTGCAAGGCGTGCCACGATGCTCATTGCTATCTTAGAGCATTTTCACACCTGTAGTTGTTAAAGTTTCTTTTGTCTGGATCAGTCGATGAGTGTTTCTCCCTCTGTTTGGTTTGTTTTCACACAGGCATAGAAACCTAAACGCACCAAAATGCGCACCAATAAACCTCGCAATAAAGCACATTGTCTCCTCTGATTGGTCAGAGCTGTCTGGCGCGGAAGCAAAGAAAGTAAATATAGTGAGCTACTTTAACACAGACCACGGTAACACTGCTGTGAGCAGTGAACGCAGCACAAACCATGCATATAAACAGCATGGAGCAGCAGAGACAGCGTTTGTTCATAGCTGTGATAATTAGCATTCGCTGGAGACCAGACGAGAATATATCTAATATGAATATATCTTAAATGATGGGCGAGGGGGTCTGTAAATGAGGTGTGTTCAGGTAAATTACTGGCTAACCGAATACAACCTAGACAGACACAGTCAACAGATGTTCATTGCTATCTTGGCAACACCGGCATGCTGCACCCCCACTTGTTACAAGCAATGTGAACGAGCAGGTCAGTTTCCTCTGCTGAGAAGTGTTGGACGCTTCCAGGTACAGTAGCTGCGCTGTTAAAATAGCAATCCACCAAAGTCATAACACATCTGGCTTTTAAAGAAATTGGCAAGGGATACGCTGATTGGTTTATTTTACGCTACGCCCAAAATTAACCACACCCTCAATTAATTATGAGAATTAGCACATGCCTTTTGCACGTTTCGAGCCACGCAAGGTGTACTTTTCCCGTCGTTACGATAGCAAAGACACACAGACACGCCCTAAACCAAGCCCTAAAGATCATAATAATAGAGAATTTGGTGGCATGTCTCCTAGTAACTTTAAAAAAAAGCTCCTGTCCGTTTTGTTAAGTGGGTGAAACAATTAGTTGAAAACTGGTGATTGTGCCAGCCAATCACAGTGCCCCATTGTTCTATTATATTAGTTGATATGCTCACATAGTATAGCATAGTAAAATATCTTTATATAATCTAACCCCATTTTTAATTTGAAAGGCAAATTATCCCACCGCTGTAAGGACTTAAGGACTCACTCTGTCCACACTAGGAGGATTAGGGCAAGCGCATGCCTCCTCCGATACATGTGAAGTCAGACTCCGCCTCTTTTCCAACTGCCGCTAACCAATCCAGCACCACTACGTAGCATTTAAAGGAAAGCGCCGGATCCCCAGTTCTGATACATTAGCTAACAGACACCATGGCCAAATGTGCTCTCTCGGACTCCGGCTGCTGATGGAGAAGCAGCATGACCCTAACGATTCTTGGATCAGGAGTTCTTTGGAAAATGATTTCGATTTCACTCTATGATTAGAACTACTATTATATAAACTAAATAAAAAACTGGACTGGACTCAAATGGACGGGAAATCTTCCTAAGATACTGGACTGACCCTTGCCTGATGGACTGACACTACATTTTAGAGCAAAACTAAATCAACTAATTCTCAACTAATCCCATTTCTGACAAATGGCATAAAATAAAAAACTATGGGTAACTATCTGGCAACTCTGAAGAACCTTTTGAGTCATCCTCTTAAACATAAAGGTGCTTAGATTCCATAGAAGAACCGCATTTGATTTCATAAAGAACAAGAACCTTTGGCTGCGTTCACACAGGAGATAAAAGTGGCCCAAACCTGATCTTTCACATCATATGTGAAACAATAGTTTTTAATTTCGATTTGCATCACTTTTAATATATGGCACTGAAATCAGATACATATCAAAATCTGAATGGCCAGATCGGAATTCATGAGATTCTTATGTCAAACAGAAGGTAAAAGGACAGCGAGGAGAGCGGAAAGTAGTCATAAGTGGGCGGGAAAACGGACAGCAGCTGTATATCCCCCAACACCAGGAGGGTGAAGACTAGCCCATGCCTCCTCCGACACATGTGAAGTCAGACTCCGCCTCTTTTTGAACTGCTGCTGATGCAGCATTACCGAGTAGCATCACAGCGCTAACGCTCGGAGGAAAGCGCAGCGACTCGGTTTCTGATACATCAGCTCACAGACGCAGCCTTGTGTTGATCGACATCACCCTAGGAGTGATGAGGGGAGAGAGCGCCATCTACTGTACCCTTGCAGAGACAACTGTGCACTCTCTGGGCTCCGGCATCTGATGGCGAGTTGCAAGACCGGGTTTCGAACCAGTGATCGAATGATCATAGTGTCTCTGTCTTATTGGCCAGATCTGAATGAATGCGACTTTGAAGTCAAACAGAAGCTAAAAAGACGACGAGGAGAACAGAAAAATGGGGAAATGGACAGCAGCGGTGTTTGAACTTAAAGTGGTGGAAAAATATTTAAAAAAAAAAAGTGTTTCTTCCAATATTATTAGAAGGCTTGTGTTACAGCCATTTGGAGTTCCTAATGAATTGGTCAAATGCAGCTACAGATCGCGGCCTCAGCGTAAAAAAAAAAAATAATAATAATAATACTAAATAAATAAATAAAATAAAAGTAAAAATCTGACTAAATAAGTGAATAATGTGTTTTTTTATTAGTGAACTAGAGTAAATTCTCAGTTTTGAGGTTGAAACTGAAACTTCAAGTGAAGTGATCCCCCGTTGTTCATGTTGGCACACATTAAAAATATATATATTATATTGATTGTAACAATCAGATTTGGTCATAAAATCAGATTTGGGCCACTTTGTATGTTTATTTTAAAGTGTTTTTTTTTACGACTCGCACTTTATGTCTATTTAGAAAGCTGTCCTTCTATGGCAGAATTCCAACCCATTAATTCAATTTATTCCATTAATTTCTCTAATTTCATGATTACAAAATCTAGGACTGAAAGGATCCACAATCCAGATTTAATCACTGGTTTTACAACCAGATTTCCTTAACAAGCCATGATTTTTGTCAATTGTCTGCCTAACATTACTTACGCCACAGAATCTTGAGGATTTCTATTCAAGCATTACATAAAAAGGAACATTACTAAAAAACTGTTTAGTTTCATTATGATTTTTTTCCAGTTTTTACATCTACATTTTAAAACATGCAGAATTTTGAGTTGATTCCTGAATTAAATTCTGAATTCTGATATTTTTATAATGTAAATAAGTTATTTTACTGCATTAATAAAGGCCTGTATACAGGACAAGGCATTTTAAGGGGTTAAAGCACCTTGATTTTTAAGATTCTACATTAGACAGCTGTTGTATCTTTGTCAGCAGATGATCAGATGTTATAATAAAAGCTGTTTGAAGCACAGTCCATCCATTTATTGCAGAAAATAGAAAGAGATAAAGTGGTGAAGAAGTGCAGACCGGAACCTGTAGATACAGAATGTGAACTGAATGCAGGTTAAATCGATGCATAGCACAATTAAAATCACATTAAAATCACTTTAAATCATTGTGTGTGTCTGCTGTAGAAATATTATTAAATTAAAAATAAAAAAAGAAAGAAAGAAATAACTCCAGTCTTCTGAAGGTTAACTCACGTGCGTCTGGGAAGATAGTAATGGGAGAGGGTATTCCTGCCAATTGAAGCAAGTTTCCAGGTAAATTCCCTAAAATCCAGATTTAGCTCTTATGAAGGCATTATGGAGAATTTACCAGGAATATCGAAAACTTACAACATCTAAAACTTACAGTAATCTGCATTTTGGCAACAGCAATAAGAAGTGCCACGCTTCCGTCTACTGAATTCACTCCAATACTCTTATAGTGAAATGTAGAGTTGAAATCTTACTCATTGGAGTGTGCAGAGCCACATGCTCCTGATACGGGTTGAAATATTTGTATTGTTTCCCACAGTATTCACACGTGTAGCTCCCCGTTTCTGCAGAAAAAAACAAAGCACAACACACACACACACACACACACACACACATTTCAGTTCACACTTAATACTCACACATTTTACTACACAAACTACAGCAATCCCCACTGATTACAGGGTTTATACACGTTTTAACCAATACATTTCCATTATTTTTTCATGACTTTTCCAAGCCTTTAAGGTAGAGCTGGGCGATTAATCGATTTTATCGATTCATCGATTTTATCGATTAATTCGAATTTACAGTTAAGGGCGATGTGTTTTTATGAATATGAGTTTTGATTTTCACCACCGACGCTCCTCTGTGGGCTCCTGTACTGAGCTTAGCCCCGCCCCTCTCTCCCGCGTGTTTCTGGTTGCACTTTAACCACAAATTTAACAGTAAATAAATAAACGAAAACTAAATAAATAAAAACTAGTTTTTAAGCATTTTTTTAAATTACCTTTATTTTGATTTTTAAAAGGGGGAAAAAATCGATTTAAATCGAAAATCGGATAAAAAAAATAAATAAATAAAAAATCCAAGGTTTTTTTTTTTTGGGCCATATCGCCCAGCTCTACTTTAAGGTTCATTTTCATAACCATATGATTTTTAACACATCAGAGCAGACATGCAATACAAACAATAAAACCAAAAATCAAGCTAAGGCAATTTTATATATATATAGCACCTTTCATACACAACGGTCATTCAAAGTGCTTTACAAATTAGAAAACACACTGAAAAAGCATGTAAAAGAATAACAGTAAACATGGAAATAAAAACTAAAATAAGAATAAAGCATGATTGATTCGAACATGATTAAACAAAGAGGAGTAAAGTTAAAAACATGTAAAATAACAACAAAGAATTAGAAATCAACTAAAACTATAACAAAAATTGATTATAGTAGGTCTAAAACGAATCAGATAAAATGTTCACACACAACAGAGCTCCATTGTATAGGATTAAGTTTTTTTTTTTTTTTTTAATTAACCCTGAGCTGATGCATTTTGTTAGCCCAAAATAGATTTTCTCCATCAATAACCTGAAACAAAAAGTTTTAGACCAAATTTCCAAAACTTTCTGGGTATTTTTATTTTTCCAAATCTTATCCAGGCCTGGAAATTGCTCATTTTAATTTTTAATGACCGTACAAACCCTTTAATTAGACAGCACAGACCTTTAAAAGGCCAGCATTACAGAAAGCTCTAATCTCCATATGAGCTTCTAATCAATTACAGTGTTTTTTTGGAACCAATCACAGCTCAGAATCAGTGTTTTACATTTTTTTGTTTTTTAAATGTCTTATTTTAAACTTTTAAGTTACTACATGATTCTTTATGTCATTCTTCATAGTCTGGATCACTTCACTATTCATTTACAATGTAGGGAAAAATATAAAAAAATATTGAATGTGAATGCAAAGAAGTCAAATGTCAAGATCATTTAGAAACATCAAATTTTCTGGGCCAAATCTGACCACAGAACAGTTTTACACTTTGCCTCAGCTAATTTCTAACGAGCTTTGGCCCAGAGAAGATGGCGCCGTTTTTAGACTGTGTTACTTACTTGGTCCTATTTTCTGAAGTGGCTCGATCTCTTCCTTTATAGGTTCCTCCACAGGAATCATATGATCGTAGGGATCTAGAGAGACGACAAAAAAAAAAAGAAACAAAGAACAGGTGACGAATCAACAAATTTCCCGCACATTTACATCCTCTTCATTACCGACAAGCCCTGTTTTGCAAAGTTGATCATATTCATTTAAATTTAGGCCTTTTATTTGGAGCATTTCTCCTTCTGTTTGGTTTGTTTTCACACAGGCATAAAAACCTAAACGCACCAAAATGCGCACCAATAAACCACGTGAGCACATCAGAGTCTCCTCTGATTGGTCAGAGCTAGAACTATCTGGCATGGGAGTAAGTAAATGAATATAGTGAGAAGATTCTGTGTTCGAGTGTGTATATCTGTGTATCTGTGCAGTGTGAAGCTGCTTAAACACAGAACACTGAAAATTAGCCTCTGCACTTTTAATCACAGTGTTTGAGTAAACGTAAAAAGGTTGCGTGGCTGTGAGCAGTGAACGCTGCACATACCATGCTTAGTGTGTAAACAGCATGGAGCAGCAGAGGCAGGGTTTGTTCATAGCAGTTGATGAGTTTGTTTATTTGGAGAGTTTCTCCCTCTGTTGGGTTTGTTTTCACACAGGCATAAAAACCTAAACGCACCATAATGCACACCAACAAACCACACAAGCACATCGTCTCCTCTAATTGGTCAGAGCTGTCTTGCGTGGGAGCAAGATAGTAAATATACAATTCTCTAAATCCTCGATTCGATTTTATTTCCGATTTTAGGGTCACAATTCGATTTTTTTTTTAGAGCAGAGAGGCCTATGCCAGTTTTAGATTAGTCTATGGTCAGTCATTGGTTTGATTCATCAAATTTACAATATCTTATTTCAAAAGGTGGGCTTGATATAAGTGATGCAAAGTGATACAAGTGATCTGTAATACACCACATTAGGCACTAATGATCAAATTTAAATAATTTAATTAGGATATATATGTAATGCCATCCAGTGGCTTTTTTTGGTAGCAGCAGTGTGCGCTATTAAAACAGCAATGTGCAACATAACAAAATCAATAATAAAAATACAGGAACAGTGATGTACAAAATAATAGAACAATTAAAGCCTTAACAAACTGAACTCTATCCTACTAAAACAGTTAAACATGAAAAATAAGACTTTAAGACTTTTTTGGTCCCTGAGAATGACAAGTTTTTTCTTTAATAAAGATTTTATTAACTTTATTAAACTTATTATTAACTTTATCTGAGAGAAAGATGCTCCTTAAGGTATCAAAACTATTAACATATTTGAGGCTAGACAAAACAACTGTTATTTTTATATTTTCAAGTTTTTCTTTAAGAAGATGAGAATGTCCACATTCTCTGGAGAAAGGGTCTAGATTACACGCATCATGTTTTCACACCTTCTCAATCAAACTGCACTAAGGCTAAAAACAAGAACCCGAGTCTGATTTAACCAAACAAAATAGTGCTGGTGTAAAAAAACGCCTTTACATAGCTTTTTAAACTGTCCAAAACTGCTCATCATAACAAAAAAAATCTAATCAGATACAAAACTGCCGTCTACGAAATAAAATATAAACACATACTTAAACAGTGGTGTGAAATTAGCTGATTTATTTCTGCTATCACATTAAAACATAAATGAAAAAGGATCACAGAGGCCGAGCTTTAATGTTTCAAGGCTATATCGTTCAATATGACTCAACACTGCATGTAATTATTTACAGAGACTCTCTGAATTTCCTTTTTACGCACTGTGCTCTACGCCACTGTGTGAAGTGCTGTGATTAAAAACGTCCCTGTGCTTTTGCAGTTTGGTTTAATAGATAGTTTGGTTCAATAATAAAAAATAAAAAAAATGCAGACAGAATACATCAGTAAAATACATCAGAGCATAAAGCACTCTCAAGTCTGGATACTTACTTACTCAAAAAAAAAAAAATTATAAAATAAAAGTTTCATATACTGAATCCTATTAAAAATCTGCACATGCAACTTATTTATTTAATAAATATATAACTTTTTTAATAATTAATCTTTTCATATATATTTTTTTTAATTTTTCGTTTATTAGCATTTCATTAGGTTTAAGTCTTAGGCCCCACAAGCTGATTCACCTGGATCTGCAAAAGCCCCATATTTGCAGAGCATTTGCTGTTTGCAGCTGAAAACCACTTCCTGAACCTGAAGCCAGTGGGGGCAGGGAACCGAGACATATACAGGGTTTTATATATTTAATATCCATATAATTTTATAGAAGAGAAGGCTTTAGGTAAGCATACTTCTTACCATCCACAGCATGCAGGTCCCTGTGCTCCTGGAAGCAGCTGTAGTACTTGTACTTTTTCCCACATATGTCACACGTGTAGCGGAAAGAATCTGCATTCAGACAAGCAGAGAAAGCAATGGGAAGATTCAGGATATAGAATAAGGCTTCAAGTAGGGGTCGGGTTATAAAGCAAAGACATGAACCAGAGAGAAAGACCATATATATATATATATATATATATATAAAAAAAAATAAAAAAAAAAACATTTGTGCTTTATTGGTTCCATGAACATGCTTGGACCCCATAATTGCCATTTATGGATTTACAGTAAATGGAACATTGATTGCTATGGATTTCCTTTAGTATTACTAGTTTGTCCTTATAGTAGTGGTGTAACGGTACATGCATTCTTTACGTTTGGGTAAACACACGCAGAATACATGGTACACAGGCAGGAGCACACAAGCAGAAAGTACACGCAGAAACAAAGATGATTCATAGGAAATTAATAGTCGCCTGTCGCTTTTCTGTGTGAACGCAGGGTTAGGCTGATGACACCCAGCTATACCTGTCGTTCTCACCTGAAGATAACTCAATCTCTGCACGGATATCGTCGTGTCTCTCTGACATATCCTCATGGATGAAGGAGCATCACCTTCAATTAAATCTCTCAAAGACTGAACTTCTGGTTATACCAGCAAAACCATTTTTTCAACACAACTTCTCTATAAGTATCGACTCTCTCTCTCTCTCACCGACAAAGGTTGCTAGGAACCTGGGTGTTATGGTTGATGACCAACTCTCCTTCACGCACCATGTGGCCTCGGTTGCTCGATCCTGCCGCTTCGCATTTTATAACATCAGGAAAATTAGACAGTTTCTGACACAACAGGCCACCCAACTCCTGGTACAAGCGGTCGTCATCTCACGCCTCGACTACTGCAATGCCCTGCTAACTGGCCTCCCGGCCTGTGTAGTAAAACCACTCCAAATGATCCAGAATGCAGCAGCACGTCTGGTCTTCAACCAACCAAAACGGGCACATGTCACCCCGCTGCTCATTGAGCTCCACTGGCTACCAGTTGCTGCTCGCATCAAATTCAAAGCGCTTACAATCGCCTACAAGGTGATGACAGTACAGGCTCCTTCCTACCTGCACTCGCTCCTGAAGGCTTACGCTACCTCCCGGCCGCTGCGCTCCTCCAATGAACGTCGCCTCGCTTTGCCAAACAAACATTCACACAAAGCAATCCAGACTGTTCTCATACAGAGTTCCCCAATGGTGGAACAAACTACCTTCCACTACCAGATCAGGAGAATCTCTCACTATCTTTAAGAGACTCCTGAAGACAGAGCTCTTCAAAGAGCACTTACTCTCCTAACACCTCTAACACATTAACTACTTCTAACCCCATTTCCTTCTTCCCCTCCTTCACTTCTCTATCCCTTTATTTCCCTTCAACCTCCTTTAGCCCTATCTAAAAATGGGTTATCTAAATTCCTATTACTTTTGTACTTCATTATTGTAAGTCGCTTTGGACAAAAGCGTCTGCCAAATGTAATGTAATGTAATGTAGGCGCTTGTACTGTCTCTCTCGCTCTCTCTCACACTGTCTGTCTGTCTCTCTCTCTCTCCTTTTTTTTTATTTATTTATTTTTTTTTATCTATTTCAAATTTTTCCCATTTTCTCTCCAATTTACACGGCCAGTTACCCAACCCACTCATTAGGACTCCCCCTATCACTAGTAATGCCCCAACACACCAGGAGGGTAACAACTAGCACATGCTTCCTCTGATGCAGCATTGCCGAGCAGCCAGCACGGCTCGATTCAGATACATCAGCTCACAGACGCCCTGTGCTGCGGACATCACCCTAGGAGTGATGTGGGGAGAAAGAGCACCATCTACCCACCTGGAGGAAACAGGGCCAATTATGCTCCCTCTGAGCGCCGGCAGCTTGATGGCAAAGCTGCATGAGCTGGGGTTCGAACCTGCGACCTTCCGCTCATAGTGGCAGCGCCTTAGACTGCTGGACCACTCGGCGCCCCGATTTTAATTCATTTTTAAGTGATTGAAACCACTAATACATTTTAATTTGAACAATCTAACGCTGATATTTCTTAAAAAGAACTCAAACACTGAAATGCATCCAGTAATAATATGCTTAGGAACATATATTTGTAGTTTAAGCATTAGTTAAAGTAATGCTAGTGTTGACAGTAGGAGAGAATCCTGGTTTAAGCATTTAATAAAAGAGCTAGAGCACCGTAACAACATTTCATCCTAAAAAACTAAACATGATTATACTGAAGATTCATTGTTATTATGAAGTAAGTAAAGGTGCGGTTATACAGAATGACCAGCGTCTTTATTTTCCACCAATCGTATCAGAAACGTACCGGACCGTGGGGTTTTATACCGAGGTGTGAACTGAAGCGTGAATTTTCTGTACCGTTACACCCTTACCTTATAGTATTGCTAGATGGTTTCTATAGTCTATAGCAGGGGTGTCCAAACTACGGCCCGTTTCCTTTTTTGGAGCGGCCCGGAAGGTATTTTAGAAATAGAATGAAAGTTGGCCCACTGTTAAGCAGGTTTTTATAATGTGAGATTCAAAGTTTGAACGCTAGGTGTCAGAAACGGGCCAAAGAGTCTAAAAGCGAAGAGAGTGAAGTTGTTGCGCAAAAAAACATTTACATTTACGCTATTTAGCAGACGCCCTTATCCAGAGCGACTTACAACAGTGCTTCAATGTTACTTCAAAACGGGCCAAAGAGTCTAAAAGCGAAGAGAGTGCGCAGTTTTAGCGCAAAAAAAACAGGCCAAAGAGTCTAAATGCGGAGAGAGTGCGCAGATTTAGCGCAAAACAAAAACGGGCCAAAGAGTCTAAATGCGGAGAGAGTGTGCAGATTTAGCGAGGAAAACGGGCCAAAGAGTCTAAAAGTGTTACGGGATAGGGTGGTGTTGGATCCAAGTGCAGAGCAAAATGGTTGTTTGTTTTGGGATGTATGTAATAATTTATATCTTCAGTCATATATGTTTGCTTAGGTATATTTATAATTACTTGATTACTCGATTGTTTCTGATATTTATAAATATGTTTTAATATTGCTTGTGTCAAAAGGGTGTGCTTGTGGAACTTGGTTTGGTTTTCCACAGAGGAAACTGGAAAATAGGTGGAAAACAAAACCCTGAAGAGGTGCACAAAAAAAGGCGGGAAACAGAACAAAGGAAATGCCACAAAATGGCATGTACAACTGAAACACAGCTTTTTAGCTTCAAATAACTCAAACCAAAACACAATCAAACTCAAAACGGACTGAGCACAGCTCAGACCTCTACTTTTACTTTCTTTTGAGATCTTTTTTCTTTTTTTTTTTTGTGAAACTTTCTTTTCTTTTCTTTTCTTCTTTCTTTCTTTTATTTTCTTCTGTCTTTCTTTCTTTCTTTCTTTCTTTTATTTTATTTTCTTACACCCTCTGTTACCGGTCACCCCTCTTTAAAGGTGCGACGAGAATGAGTGGTTTGACTGGGCTTTATATAGAGTGCTGCACAGGTGTCGCTGGTTGCCACTGATCACCGCTGGGGATTCTGGGACTTGGAGTTTCGGGACCCAATGCCACTTCTTTTTCCCCTCTGTTGCCCAGCTCCCCTGCTGGTGGCCAGTGGTGCAGCACTGCCCATCACAAAAAGTTGGCGTAATTAAGGAGTTTAATATTAAGAGACATCATGAAATTAAACATCAATTTGAAAAATCTTAGTTTACACAACACTGTCAAAGATAAAGATAGTAAGTCAAGTAAAATGGTGTGTAAATGAAAATAATCAGGAAAAAGTATTATTTAAAGTGGTATATTTTATTATTTGTTTTATTACAGAGTCTGTGGCCCGTGACTTCAAATATATTTCTCCTTCTGGCCCCCAACAAAAAAAGTTTGGACACCCCTGGTCTATAGTATGGCTTGAGTGTTGCAGGATGCTGTCCATAGTTGTAGGTGGTTCCTGCAAGTTCGTTGTATAGTACTGCTACGTGGTTAGTTTAATTGCAGTTAGTTGATGCAATATTGATAAGGGTTTGTTAGAGCATGAGTACATAGTTGCTAAGCAGTAACTAGGGTGATTGCTAAGGTACCCCAATGTGGATAATCAGATAAAAGGAAAATAACACAGCATTGCTTTCTGATACTCAACTATAACAAGTACAAAAGCAACACATTTATGAAATACTCACTGTTCAGGATGTGAGCCGCCCCCTCTCCGGATGGCGTGCCCTCCGTCTCTGTGCAGGAGAACAGAAATAGAGGAATTAATCTTCAGTTTAAAAAGAGGAACCAGTCATACACAGCGGCCTCCCTAACAGAGCTCTGAGAATAATGTGTTTACGGCTTCCAACAAAGATGGAGGAGGAAGGACTTGTTCAGAAGGATTTGAGGCTGAAGAACTGAACTCAGTGTGTTATTTCTGTCCAGATGTTTCAAATTTACTGAAAAATAAAATAAAATCAGAGACTAAAAGTTAGGGGGAAGTGGCTCCAGATACAGCAGCTCATGCTTCAGCCATGACAGGACACTTTGAGGAGGGCAGATCTTTGTGGAACCGGTTCATAAAAGTTTACTTTTAGAACATTTCTGGACCGAATTTGCAGTTTGCTCATAGCTCTTCTGCTTTTGGAGAGGTTTAAACATGCTGCTGTTTTTCTGTAAATAGCAGATTATATCTATTTTTTTGTGCTTAAAATATACTGATGTCTTTACACACCTTATAACATCAGTAAACACAAACCAGCCAAGTATTCTTCAAAAACAAGCCATAAACATGTTGATATGGTGCTGCTATGTAGTTGCTATGGTATTCCAGGTGTTTTTTTTTTTTTTACTATATTTCAGGTAGTTGCCTTATTGTTGCTTAGTAGCTGCTAGGGTTAGGTGGTCCCTATGATGTTGTAAGGTGGTTGTTCAGGTTACTAGGGGCTAAGTGGTTCCTACACTAATTATAGGTGGTTGTTCTGGTATCATTATGTAATTCTCAGGGTCTAAGTGGTTCCTATGGAACTGCTTCATGATTACTAGGTTCTAGGAGGCTCCTACAGTAATTCTTAGTGGTTGTTCTGAGGTTGATAAATAATTGTTAGGGGCTATGTGGTTCATGTGGCACTGCTAAGTGGCTACAAGGGTCTAGGTGGTTGTTCTGGTGTCACTATGTAATTGTTAGGGACTAGATGGCTCCTTTGGCATTGCTACATTGTTACTAGGTTCTAGGTGGTACCTACAGTAATTCTAGGTGGTTGTTCAGGTTGCTAAGGGCCAGGTGGTTCCTATGACATTGTTAAGTGGTTACTGTGGGTCTAGGTGGCTCCTACAGTAATTCTGTTATTAATATGTAATACTTAAGGGCTATGTGGTTTCTATGGAATTGTTTCATAATTACTATGGTCTACATACATGGTTCCTACAGTAATTCTAGGTGGTTAATCTGGTGTCACTATGTAAGGTGGTTGCTATGGCATTGCTACATTATTACTAGGGTCTAGGTGGTTCCGACAGTAATTCATGTTAGTTGTTCAGGTGTCACTATGCAATTCTTAGGGTGTAAGTGGTTCCTATGGAGCTGGTTCATGATTACTAGGTTCAAGGAGGTTCCTGCAGTAATTCTAGATGGTTGTTCTGGTGTTAATATGTAATTGTTTGGGACTAGGTGGTTCATATGGCATTGCTAAGTGGCTACAAGGGTCTAGGTGGTTTCTATGGCAATTTCTACATTGGTACTAGAGTCTAGGTGATTCAGAAAGTAATTAAAGGTGGTTGTTCCAGGGTCACTGTTACTATGGGTCTAGATGGTTCCTTTTATAATTCTCTGTGGTTGTTCCGGTGTCACTATGCAATTGTTAGGGACAAGGTGGTTTCTATGGCATTGCTAAGTGGTTACTAGTGTCTAGGTGCTTCCTACACTAATTCTAGGTGGCTGTTCTGCTGTTAATATGTAATTGTTAGGGACTATGTGGATTCAATGGCATTGCTAAGTGGTTACAAGGGTCTAGGGGGCTTCTACAGTAATTCTAGGTGGTTGTTGAGGTGCCACTTTGTAAATGTTTGGGGCTAGATGGTTTCTATGGCCTTGCCAAGTGATTACAAGGGTCTAGGTGGTTCCAACAGTAAATCTAGGCTCATTGTTTCGGTGTCACTATGTCATTGTTTGGGGCTAAGTGGTTCCTATGGCATTGCTAAGTGGGTAAATGGGTCTAGGTGGTTTATATGGCTTTGCTACATTGTTACTAGGATTTAGGTAGTACCTACAGTAATTATAGGTGGTTGTCACTATGCTAGGTGATTTCTATGGCATTGCTATGTGGCTACTAGAATCTAGGGGGTTTTATGGCATCATACATTGTAACTAGGGTATAGTTGGTTACTATAGTAATTATAGATGTTTGTTCAGGTTGCTAGGGGCTAGGTGGTTTATATGACATAGTTAAGTGATTACTGTGGGTCTAGATGGTACCTACACTAATTCTCTGTGGTTGTTCTGGTGTTAATATGTCATTGTTGGGGACTAGGTGGTTCCTATGGCATTGGTAAGTGGTTACTAGGGTCTAGGTTGTACCTACAGTAATTTTATTTGTTTGTTTTGGTGTCACTATTTAACCGTTAGGGACTAGATGGTTCTTATGACATTGCTACATGGTTACTAAGTTTATTACAAAAAACAAGCCCCAAACAGGTGTATATGGTATCTGAGGTGGCTGCTATGGTATCCCAGGTGGTTGCTGTGTGCCATGGTGATGCTAGGGCTAGATGTGTCCTATTTTTTTTGTGGTGTTGCAAAGTGATGAAATAGTGGTTAACGCGGTAATTTCGGTAACTGTACCTCTGTGGGCGCGGACGTGAGTCTGAAAGCAGTTGTAATACTTGTACTTCTTCCCACATATTCCACAGATGTAGGAACCTGTGGAGAACACAAAACATAATTTTATAACTTCTGGTTTAATTATTTTAATAACTGTATTAAAATTAATATTTAACATGAATTGCCATTATTGTACAAAGAAAACTACTGAACACACTGATTGCATTTAAAATATTTTTAACATTCATATTGGTGCTCTGTAACTGAATTTAGATACAGAATTTGGATTATAACATTTTATTGCATTAAAGGCTGATTTCAATTCATTTGTGCAATCACCACTACGCACTGTTAAAACATTACTGCCACAAGAAGATATCTCATATTTTTCTAACCACGGCTAGCACTGCTGGAGCAGCATTAGCATTAGCCAAGGGACAAACTGCTAGCTAATATTGCCGTGGCTTAATGTAACTAAATAGAAGTGCTTTACTCACCCAAATAAACGCTTTTCAGGAGAGAAATCTGTGTAGATTATGATCCTGTGCTCATTTGACTTTATTTTTACTTTAAGAATTACAGTTTTGTTTACCTAACTTACCTTTACTTATCTAAGTTTTTTTAAATGTTGGGTTGGCATAGCATATAGCATAGCATAGCATAGCATAGTCTGTATTTGATATGGTAAAAAAATATATATATATAATAATTATTGCAAGTGGCGCAAAATATAAGGTAAATAAGGGGTATTTAGGACTGTTTTTAAAACAACGCACAGTACAAAGCAGTCAGCCAAAACTGGGGTCATTTACATATATTGTATTTTTTGCACTATAAAGGTGCACTTAAAATCATTTTACTTTCCCAAAAAACATCTGAGGATCTCATGTTTGAATTTTACCAGTCAGGTATTAATTAAGGAGCAGTAAAGCCACTCTGCTGAAGTACAGCATTTTAAAGGATTCTCAGTTTAGATCTCCAGAAGAATTAGCATAAGCCACTAACTGTGCTAAGTGCTAGCTCTTTCGCCGTTCAGAGGTGAGTATTATCGCCCTGTAGCCTTCTGCTAACCCTGGCTAGCAATGCTGGAGCAGTATTAGCATTAGCTGCTAACTGCACAAAGCGCTAGCTCTTTCACAAAGTACTATTGACCTGTAGCCTGTGTGTTTGCCCTATTAAAACAAGCTACGTTGGACAAACCGCTAGCTAATATCGCCCTGGCTTACCGGAACACTCAGGGTTCCTCAGTGTAGCGCTATCAGACGGCATTAGCCGCTAATGCTAATGCTGCTGCACCCAGCCTTAGTTGAAATCTGGACATCTCAGCTTACTGTAAATAAATGGAAGTGATTTACTCACCCAAATTGTAACTTAAATTTTAGAAGGAAAACATGGTGACACCCCTGTTCCTTACTAGTGTAGCATAGTGCACCTTATAATCTAGTGCACCTTATAGTGTAAAAAATACAGTAATTGACTTAAAGGCACAAAATCTCAAATCCTGTGTAAGCTATAAGAAATATAACATTCACTGCAGATGTTCAGATGTTTAGATGTTCAGATGTTCAGCAGTCGATCACCTTGAGCTTGGGAGTTGCGTGAGCCGCCGATGACCACGCAGATCTCGGCCGGCAGGTTGGCCTCGCTGGCTTTGCCGTTGCTGGGCGGACTGCTGGCTGAGGGCCGAGGCTCCGCCTTTACTGAGGTGGCAATAGCTGTGGGAGAGGTGGTGGGCGCCGACTGGATGGAGGCCAATTGGGTGGGGGTCAACTGGATGGGGGCCAATTGGGTGGGGGTCAATTGCGTGGGGGCCAATTGCGTGGGGGCCGATTGGGTGGGGGCCAATTGGGTGGGGGCCAATTGGGTTGGGGCCGACTGGGTGGGGGGAGTCTCTGGGGCGGGAGCGGCCCCCTCCCCCTGATCCCGGCTGTGGTTCGGGACCTCCTGAGTGCTGCTCATCCTTCCGCTGTAGTTCAGCCACGACTAGACGAGCTGCGGACAGACAGACAGAAACAGAGCGTTATTAAAGTAGGGGTGGACGATATGGCCCTAAAATAATATCCCAATATTTCATGGTATTTTTCTTCATTTTTATCAGTTCCTCTTTCAGGTCTTATAACACAGTAATTATATCAGACAGACGCATGCCCTGATCTCTTTTACTCCAGAAGACATACGGCTGCTCAAAAATAGAATAATTTAAAATGTAAAAGAAAGCAGAATCGTTATATTTTCCTGGAACTGATCATGTATTGCTCAAAATTTTACCAAACGCCTGTTTTTTTTATTTATTTTTGAACGTATAGACTTTAAATATATTCACACCTATAAGATATATTTTCAAAAATGGTTACACTAGAGTGTTTATGAGTATATGAAAACATAAGAATATTGATGATTTGAGTTCATTACATGGTTTATTAATTATTACTTTGATAAAATACATGGAGAAACAGCATCAGGCAGATTTATTTTTCTTGATAATCAATAATCACACCTCTAGGATACATGTAGATACTAAAAACCTGACACTCAGAGCAGCCTATGCCTTTCAGTATTTTGAGGATCAGGACACACAAAGAAAACTACAATATATACAAAAATGTCAACTTTTCAGTCTAAATAAATAAAAATGTTTAGTGCAAATTAACTACTTAAAGTAAAAATGTGCAAGTAAAATAAAAACTATATAAAGTAGTGCGCACACCATACCTAGCTTTAGTTTGAGTAAAGCAGGTAGTTTCACACTTTTTCTGTGGACACTTTTGAGTCTTTATTTACTGATATTATTTGGTTTTGAAACATCATATAAATATGTTTGAAGCACTAAAGGTAAATAATATTGGTTGGGGAAAAGCAAATTGCACTTTTTTTTATTGTGGGGAAAATTGCATTTTTTTTTAACACTTTGAGGAATCAGTGGCAATGATGACTAAAGCTGTATGAAGGTGTGTCCAAACTTTTTACTGTCACTGTAATGAGATATTGATATATTGTCACACCCCCAATAATTGCATTAAAATATTGCTGAAAATTGTAATTTCAGTTCAGCCTCGGCTGCAGAAGGAAAGAAGCAGGAATGAAAATTTAAAAAACAACTCTGTATTTGCCATCAGTCCTATAGACCTGGATATGAATATAGCTCTGGAAATAAAATAAGAGAGCACTTTTTTTCGATTTGACCAAATTGAAAACCTCTGGAATATAATAAAGAAGAAGATGGATGATCACAAACCATCAAACCACCAAACTGAACTGCTTGAATTTTTGCACCAGGAGTAAAGCAGCATAAAGTTATCCAAAATCAGTGTGTAAGACTGGTGGAGGAGAACATGATGCCAAGATGCATGAAAAAAAAAACTGTGAATAAAAACCACCAGGGTTATTCCACCAAAAATTGATTTCTGAACCCTTAAAACTTTATGAATATGAATTTGTTGTTTTCTTTGCATTATTTGAGGTCTGAAAGCTCTGCTTCATTTTTTTTGTTGTTGTTATTTCAGCCATTTCTCATTTTTATTTGGAATTTGGGAGAAATGCTGTCTGTAGTTTATAAAATAAAGTAAAAATGTTCATTTTACTCAAACATAAACCTATAAATAGCAAAATCAGAGAAACTGATTCAGAAACTGAAGAGAATAAGATGAAGACAGGTCCTCTGAGCTCCAGACTTTCATAAAGAATAAACCAGAACAGTCAGCGTCAGTGTATCGTATATTTTCTACGCCTGCATTCAGACGCACACTGGCTTTATACCCCAGGCTACAGTACAGCACAACGACTCGACATTAACCAAACACAGGCCATATTACATTTACATTTACTGCCCTCACTTCTCCCACACACAGCCCCTCACACACACACTGCTCTGTTCTCCACACGCAAACCTTACCCTTATTACCCCACTGATATCAGACTCATGCAGCTCTGTACTCTCTTTATGGTTTGTGTATTAAACTCTATTTAAAAAAGAAACACTAGCTGCTCTATATACAGTATATACCTTCTATTTTTGATGAACGAGCCAAATTATAGGGTTCAGAATGGAGCGGAATAAAATAATTAATGTAATATCCAATGATAGCAAGTGAAATCCTCTTAAATATAATCTAAATTTATAATATTTCCAGTTTTGAGATTATTACTGAAAGTGTCTTACTGTATCGGCATATAATTTATTAATGCTTAATTCAGAACCAAACAGATAAAACAAGCAAAAACATCTAGACAAGGCTAAATGAACTAGTACTAGAAATAAGTTTAATATTTGTACAAAATAAAAAAAAACAATGTAAAAATTGAGAATTTTCAGATAGATTTTCAACTTTTTTTTTTTTTTTTTTTTTTTGCAGTGCAAATGTCTTAAAATGCTTTTCAGGGTTAAAAAAGTTGATCCATACATACCCAGGCTTAACAAATCAATAAATTACTAAGAGTTACACAATATATAAAAATATATATGTATTAGTGCTGGGCCTTACATAAGCTCATAAATTTAAGGAAATTTCTGAAAAATGTCCTAAAAAAAAACTATTTTCAAATTGTACGACTTTTTCAGGTTTTTCATTACCGTATAAATCCTGATGTGATGTACAGTACAGGCCAAAAGTTTGGACACACCTTCTCATTCAATGTGTTTCTTTAGTTTCATGACTATTTACATTGTAGATTCTCACTGAAGCATCAAAACTATGAATGAACACATGTGGAGTTTTATGTACTTAACAAAAAATGAGCTGAACCTCCACAGTCACCGGACCTGAACCCAATCCAGATTTGGGGTGAGCTGGAGCACAGAGTGAAGAAGGCAAAGAGCCAACAAGTGCTAATAAACACCTCTGGGAACTCCTTCCTTCAAGACTGTTGGAAAACTTTTCATTTCAGGTGGCCACCTCTTGAAGCTCATTGAGAGAATGATGCCAAGACTGCTTAAAGAGCAGCCCTTTCTCCAGAGAATGTGGACATTCTCATCTTCTTAAAGAAAAACTTGAAAATATAAAAATAACAGTTGTTTTGTCTAGCCTCAAAACTGTTAATAGTTTTGATGCCTTCAGGGAGAATCTACAATGTAAATAGTCATGAAAATAAGGAAAGCGCATTGAAAACGAGAAGGCCTGTACTGTACGTTTTTGGTCATACTGTCCAGCACTAATCTAAGTGTTCATAAACGTTCATGCACCGCTGTACAAGTGTACTAAAGATAACAGGTACAGAAGGTTAAACCGCAGCAGTCAGTTAAAGCGAGCAGAGTTCAGGAGGGTTCATCTGCAGCAATGAAAACGTAGAGAATTTCAGACTAAGCGTGACTCGCCCTCTCCAGCCAGGGACGGCCAAGACGCTCTATTTTTATCTCACTTAAAATTCTAAAAATGATAAATGTGGAAGAAGCGGCGCAAGCGGGCACGTGGCCCCCGCGCCCGAACCAAGGACGGGTCATCCTTGAAGTGTGGCGAAGGCAAACAGGCAGGACTTTCAACTGCGCTTCAACTGCGCTGTTTTCTAAACACCTTCTCTCACCTGGGCGCCGTCCAACCGGCGGAACGTTTTTTGGCTTCAGTCATCTGAAACCCAGCGTTGAGAGAAGGGAAGAACTAAACGGGTCTACTGGAGAATGCCGGGCTCGGTTTATAACACTGGGATGCAGTCATTAGATTATTAAAATAAGAACGTCCTTCAGTCTTCAAAAAAAGGACAGAGATTTCTCAACAGCAGCACTATAGTCTATAGCTGAAAACACATGGATATATGAGTCTATATGAGACAGACACGAGTACTACATACAGCACTGTGCAGAGGCTCGATCTAAACACATTTTAGTTATTATAAATTATTTATTTTAGTTTATACTGTAAAGACTCCAATTTAGGTTAGAACAGATGCAGGTAAAAACAATTAAATACAATAAAACTAAAGAAGGATTTCTCATTCTGAAGAAAATACATTAGTATAGTCGATATCTTGTGATCTAGTCTGAAGAATAAAGCTCAGTTCCAGATTTGGATCTCGTCAATCCCATCAGCAGCTCACCTGATTTACCATCATTAATAGAGCCATTAAAACCTAAATCATATTTTTTCATTAATAGCTTGTACTTTAAAGAACTAAAAAAAAACAGTCATGTTAAAAAAAATGTATAAACCTTTCCTAACCTTTAAAAAAAATGCTTTTATTGTGATCCTTTCTGCAGCTGCAGCTCAGCCAATCAGCTTTTCCACCTGCCCCGCCTCTAAACCCATACATCACCCAATGCCCCTTCCAAACTACCCCTCCCATTTTTTAGCCTTTTTAGAGGTTTAGAGATTTGAGCTGAGGGTGTAGTCTGATTTAACAAACCAGCTTTTGGATGATTAACCAACATAAGTTAGCTGGACAACCAGCATGACCACTAAGACCAAGCTTAATAACCAGCATGACCACTAAGACCAAGCTTAATAACCAGCATGACCACTAAGACCAAGCTTAATAACCAGCATTATCACTAAGACCAAGCTTAATAACCAGCATGACCACTAAGACCAAGCTTAATAACCAGCATTATCACTAAGACCAAGCTTAATAACCAGCATGACCACTAAGACCAAGCTTAATAACCAGCATGACCACTAAGACCAATCTTAATAACCAGCATGACCACTAAGACCAAGCTTAATAACCAGCATTATCACTAAGACCAAGCTTAATAACCAGCATGACCACTAAGACCAAGCTTAATAACCAGCATGACCACTAAGACCAAGCTTAATAACCAGCATGACCAGCATCAACAGACTGGTTGACAATAGGGGTGGGCGATATGGCTCTAAAATAATATCACGATATTTCAGGGTATTTTTGCGATAACGATATACTTGGCGATATAGGAAAACAGAAAAAGAATTAATTCATTTCAGGAATATAGTATAATAGTATAACAGTATAATCATAATGTGGCAAAATAAATAATATAGCATAAAATAAAATAATGCAGCAAATAATATTGCAGAATATTTAGTGCATGCATATAAACTGCAAACTAAAACAATTATACAATAAATACACCTAAAGCTTCACAGTAAATAATAGACTACTTTTAAAGGTCACCTTCCGTCGTTTTTTCTTTCATTTTAAAATGTCTAGTTGTGGTCTCTAGTATGAATGAATGACATGTGAGCCGTTTTTGTAAAAAAAAAGTGCTCAGGTGTCTCTGTATAGCTCTTTTTTAATGGACTGTTTTAGGGGTGTGTCCAAAATGACCGGATTCCAGCTTTGCTCATGAATATTCATACATGCAAACAGCATGCAAATATCTCTCCTCTGATTGGCTAGGAGCACTGCGACGCCCCTCCACCGCTCTGCCGCTCACTGCCTCCCACCTCCTAACTGATGAGCGGTGATGTTGCGTCGCTTCAGCTCCGCCTCTGGGAGTTTCTCGAGCCAAGGTGGGCTGGTCTGTGAGTTTCTGCCTACGTAGGCAGAAAGATAATTCAAAATTCACCCGTTTTTCGGAGGGGGGGAGGGGGGATTTCTTTGCTTAGCTCCTGCAGACAATGGGGGCTGCAAAACAGTTTAATGTGCAGGTGTACACATTCAACTCGGAGAGACCTACTGTATTCCACAAAAAACAAGAAAAATCGGATTTTCGCGGAAGGTGAGCTTTAAGACAGAACATCTCTATTATCACGATATGGATTTTTAATATCATGATATTTCTGTGTCACGATATATTTTATATGATATAATATTGCCCACCACTAGTTGACAATCAAGACCAGCACAAGCAAGCCTGTCAATCAACACAAGCAGAATGCCAAGCATGACCGACAAGCTTTGACAAGCAGCTTTAACAAACTGGAAGATAATCATGACAAACAAGGTAGTGAAGCATGTCCAAGAAGATTTTAGATGATTAAAAAGCAGGTTCTCCAGAAACAAAAACATAGCCTTAACTGGTAGCTATGCTAGTTAATCAGCTCTTGATCAGCCTAGTTTATGCTACAATAGATTTTAGTCATGTTGACCAGCAAATGATCTTGTTGGCTAACGGAGCTGGTTGTCGAGCATGGCCGAGCTGGTCGCCAAAACCAAGACCAAGCTGGTCACCAACAGCAAGGCCGAGCTAGTCACCAAAAGCAAAAGTAGACGACCAAAGCACTTTTGTAAGTCGCTCTAGATAGGGGCATATGCCAGGGGTCGGCAATAGGCGGCCCATGGACCAGATGTGGCCTGCAAGCATGAAACATCTTTGCCGTGAGGTTGTTTGAACTATAATTAATGATATTGAATGTTTCTCTGGTGAGCTTTTATTTACAATACTTCCCCTGACTCTCTGCCGCGCTTTAGTTTCTGCTTGTTTGTGTTTTTCCCCCCGTTTTTGGGCTCCCTATCTCCTTATAAGGGCGTTTTTTTTTCCTGCCTTGTCCCAATTCACAAGCAGGGACAGCGATAGTGTATTGGACTGTGACCCTGACGACGCGTGTTTATGCTAACGTTTATTTATATTTTTCTTTCTCTTGGGTTTACCTGCTTTGAGATCAACTGTTCTGCAATTGGGTTGTTGAGCACTCCATCCCATTACACTCCATTTTACAAAACAGATTTTTTTTTTTTCCAGCCCAATACGTAATGGCTTGGAAAATATCCAACCGCCAAACTTGATTGCCGACCCCTGGTATACGCGAAATATCGTACATGTATAAAGTAAAACCTGTTCACAGAACTGTATGGAGAAGATGAAGCAGGCCATCATCCACATAAAATGGTTGGTGTTTTCTGGTCAGGCTTTAAATGGTACATTTTTTACCCCCTGATGCAGTGCATGCGTTAGTAGATGCTGGTTGTGAGTGCAGTAAAACGCTGACAGCACGCAGCTCCTCGCGCTTCACAGGGAAATTATACGCTGTGAATTTGTGCCGGCCGCTATTCCCCATCAAACTTCTGCAGTTCGCCTCTCGCAAAAAAAAAAAACACTGCAACGCTCTCAGCGGAGAAAATGGCTACACCTCTCGCGCCGAAATGAGCCGTCAGCCTAAATTTCAGAGGGAGGGTGTATTTCAGTGATTTGACCCACTTCCTAAATAATACCACTACATTTGCAGTGTGCGAGCACGGCCACACAGCATTTAAAGGGGAATTCCACCAATTTTAATACATTTGTACACTAAGCATCCTTTTTTTTTTAGCAATCAATGGTGTGGCGCAGTGGATAACACCACTACCTGCGAGTGAGCTACCATATCATGTGGAAAACTGGGGTTACACCTATAAGAGTCCTTGGGCAAGACTCCTAACTCTATGTAGGGCTACCTCTGTAACAGGAACAACCTTGTAAGTTGCTCTGGATACGAGTGTCAGTTAAATAATGCTGTAAAATAAACCCAACACACTGAGCGCAGTTTGATTCATGGTGTTTATCAGTGTGTCTTTGCTGTCGTAACGACGGGGAAAGTGCACCTCGAAGCGTGGCTCGAAACATGCAAAAGACATGTACTAATTATCTTAATTATTCATGGATGTGATTAGGTTTTGGGCGTAAAAGTTTGCATAGCTGGCTACTGTAGGCAATTCACTGCAAAGATAGCGATAAACGTCTGACTGTTGACTGTTGTCTGTCTACGTTGTATTCAGTCAGTGGTGTGCCTGCGTTTTCGGTTGCCAAGATAGCAATACTCGAGAAATGTACCAGAACACACCTCACTTCCAGACCACCACACCCATCAGTGTAGGTATTTTTAGAAGCACTTTTGCTATGTAACCAATGCTTTAAGTTATGTGCAAATACACAAACACAGCTTATAACCTAAGTACTGCTAATTGTAGCGATGCACTGTCTCTCAGTGTGTCTTTGCCATGGTAGCGCCGGGAAAAGTATACCTTGTGCAGCTCAAATTTTTGCAAAAGGCATGAACTTATTCTCTTAATTATTCATTGGTGTAATTAGGATTTGGGCGTAACGTGAAATAAACCAATCAGCATGTCTCTTGTCATTCCCTTTAAGAGCCTTTAAGCGGATTGCTATTTTAATGGCGCAGCTACCTGAACGTGTCCAACGCTTCTCAGCTGAGGAAACTGACCTGCTCGTTCATGCTCGTTCATTATGTTTGCTGTTGTTGTTAAAGTTTGCATAGTTGCCAACTGTTGCCATTTCACTGCCAAGATAGCAATGAACATCTAACTGTTGTCTGTCTACGATGTATTCAGTCAGTGAAGCACCTGTGTTTTCTGTTGCAAAGATAGAAATACTCCAGAAATTTACCTGAACACACCTAATTTCCATCTAACTTCTATTTTAACTTCCATCAGTGTAGATATATTCAGAAGCACTGTTGCTATTTAACCGATGCAGACGAAAGGGTTGAAAATAAGACTGTAGGCGGGGTGTAAGATACATCAGCTCACAGACGCTGCCTTGTGCTGATCCACATCACCCTAGGAGTGATGAGGAGAAAGAGCACCATCTACTGTACCCACCCAGAGAAAGCAATGCCAATCGTGACCTCTCAGGGCTCCGGCAGCTGATGACAAGCTGCATAACCAGGATTCAAACCAGCAATTTCCTTAACATAGTGGCAGTGCTGGACCGAGGATGAAGTTTTTTATTGTCTCAAAAATGTTTGCAATACTAATTACAATCTACTTTTACAATCTAAGTCTACCTCATGAAGACGACTGAGAGAATCAAAGTAAATGGTACTACTGTAAATTTTAAATAAACTGATTTACTTGTGATGCTGATTTTGTCATTTGAGTTCAGCTGTACTGGTGTTGGAGAATGACACTGAAACACCTGGTTTTAGAGCACAATAATTGATTGTGGTGATGGACAGTTCTGGTGGAAACAGGAGAGTTGAGGTGCACATTGAATTCTGCCGTGATTTGATCAGCCGTGGTTTTATGTTTTTTGGATACAATCCGGGTTAGCACCCGAACATCCCTTTCAGACAGCTTCCTCTTACAGTGTCCACAGTTAATCCTGTTGGATGTGGTTGGTTCTTCTTGGTGGTATGCTGACATTACCCTGGATACCGTGGTTCTTGATGCATCACAAAGACTTGCTGTCTTGGTCACAGATGCTCCAGCAAGACGTGCACCAACAATTTGTCCTCTTTTGAACTCTGGTATGTCACCCATAACGTTGTGTGCATTGCAATATTTAGAGCAGAACTGTGCTCTTACCCTGCTAATTGAACCTTCACACTCTTACTGCTCTTACTGGTGCAATGTACAATTAATGAAGATTGAACACCAGGCTGCTCCAATTTAGCCATGAAACCTCCCACACTAAAATGATGACAGGTGTTTCAGTTTTATTGTCCAACTCCTGTACATTGAATTTATGTTACATTTAGTAAAATGAGATGAGTGCTTGATTATTCTATTCTAATATCAAAAGATCTGAATGCACAGAAAATGTCCTGTAGAGATGTAGAGTATAGAGATAAATCATTGTGCAGAATTAGAGAGCTGGTGAACGGGAGCCAGGGCCGGCCGTGTGTTAATACATTGTGTAAGCTACTTTAAGAAAGCAGTGCGGCACCCAGTTGGCACGGAGCGCGGAGGCTAAGGCTAACTGCAACACGGGCAGGAACAGCTAATTGCGACAGTCCTGGAGAAAAGATTCATCACTCCAATTTCTTTTCTTGTTTCTTCTTCTTTTTTTTTTTTTTTTTTTTTTACAGCGGGGGGCTGGAAATGATAAGTCGGGCTGCTCCAGTTTTCCTGCGCCAGAAATACTGCGCTGGCCTGCATTCAATTACTGCAACCGGCAATTTGAAAAAAGCAATAACGTGAAAAACATATTGGAGGGGGGAATTTTTTTCCCTCCACCACCCCCACCCCCCACCCTTCCATTTTTTCCATTAACCGAGAGACGGCTGGAAAAACAGAAATGTCAGGCCTTAAAATTCCATCCAAATGAGTGGGCAACGCAATAAAGCCTTTTCAATTTATATGCTAATGCCGCCTGAATTAAAATTTAATAACTGGGAGCTATTGAAAAGCAGACTTGAATTATATGAAAATAAATCCTGAAAGAGCGCTCTCTAAAATTAGAAATTCAGGGCAGCGTCCCTGGCTGCTGCTAAGCCCTGGTATGCGCAAGATTAAATTTTTCTTTTTCCCTTTTTTCTTTTTTTTTTGCCCCTGATACAAATCAAAATTGTAAAGCGAGCCCGAGACAGACAGAGCCGGCGAATCTGTTCCATTGTCGTTTATGGAATCATTAAAGCGAAAGGTCTGCGTGCTCTTAAAAACACCACGTGACGTCTACATTTACAGACCGCCGTCTCTCTCTCTCTCTCTACCGTGATTCTCTGAAACCCTGTTTTTCTCCACGTATCTCCAATTTTCCTCCCATTTTTTCTTCACACACACAATGCAAATCAGCAACAGGCTCTGGCGCATTCAGAGGCGGGGGGGGGGGGGGGGCATTCAGGCGGCTCTTAGCCTTTATAATAATATAGAAGAATGCTATAGAAAAATACACTGCATAAAATATACAAAAGCACTGTCTGTGAAAGCCTATAATAGAAAGAATGTAGTATTTAAAACAAAAGTTGGGCTTCTGCATAAAGAAAATGCTTTAACTTTTAATATTAAAATAAACAGAATATTTTTTTAAATATTGTTCATTAAAAAAATAGAGACAAATAGAGCTGCGCAATTGATCCACAGCTCTGAGAAAAGTTAATCTCATCTCTCAGACGAGCCCAGAATCAATACTGATTACAGAATCATTCATATTCAGCATAAGAGATAAACAAAAAGTGCAGTATATTTAGTGAATAAATATATACAAATGTAACGTTTTTATTTTTAATTTTCTCCCAATTTAGTTAGGTCAATTGTCCCACCCATTCACAACCCATCACAAAGAGGCTGAAGACTAGCACATGCCTCCTCCGATACATCAGCTCACAGATGCCTTGTGCTGATCACCATCACCCACCTCCACCAGTGATGAGGGGGAAATAGTGCCAACTCTACCCATCTGTGCTCTTCTCTCAGGGCTCCGGCAGCTGATGGCAACAAGCTACATGAGCGGGATTCGAACCAGCTGTAATCGGGATACCGAGCATAATGGCAGTGCTTTAGAAGGCTGGACACACTCGGCACCCTCCAGTGTGAAGTTTTTTTTACTGTGTCAAAAATATGTTTGCAATACTATAACGCGTACCTCATGAGGCCGACTGAGAGAATCAAAGTAAATGGTACTAATGTGAATTTTGAATAAAACTTTTTTGTGATGTGGATTTCAGTTCTGCTGTACATTCACAGCTCGGAGAAAAGACGAGCCCAGAATCGATAGTGAGTACAGAATCATTTAATCAGCACAAGAGATAAAAAAACTCCCTAAAAAGATCATCAGGAACTGCTCAGTTAGAGCCGCCTAAAGTAAAAACTAAACACGGAGAGGCAGCGTTTAGCTAATACGCTGTTCTTAAATGGAACCAGTTAACAGAGAGCATTAGAAGAGCTCCAACACTAAACATGTTTAAATCCAGACTGAAAACCTACATGTTTGATCAGGCTTTCAGCTCAGTTTAAAACACTGCAGCTCCGCCCACTTTTATTCTGTAACGGCACTTTTATATTATGTTTTATTCATGCTTTATTCTTATTAATTCCTTGTTGTTCTTTTACATGTTTTTAATTTAATTATCTTTGTTTTAATCATGTTTTAATCAATCATGCTTTATTCTTATTTTAGTTTTTATTTCCATTTTTACTGTTAATCTTTTACATGTTTTTTTTTATTTGACTTCTCTGTGTATTTTCTAACTTGTAAAGCACTTTGAATGACCGTTGTGTATGAAAGGTGCGATATAAATAAACTTGCCTTGCCTTGCCTTGCCTAAAACTCTGGACACGAGGTGCAAAAAAACTTCAGGAGCAGCAACTATAGCCCTGTTTAAATATATTAATACTGTAGCTTGAAGGATCATTTTATTGCACACTGAATTTAATTTATTTGTTAACTAAAGAAAGAAAGGAAGTGTGGCTGATTTTAACTCTTGTGTGGTGTTCATATTTTTGTTACTCGTTTACTTTGTTACTTGTATTTAATTCAGCAAAATGAAGCAATTCTACATTAAAATGCTTTACACATGCTCGCTTCACCTAAATTGCAAGCAATATAAACAGCTTACATGGTTAATATTTGCTCTTTACCTTTCTTATGTTACATTTCTTTTAAAAAGTGCTACTCTTTTTTTTATTAGTTTTTTAATAAAATGTAAAAGAAAATGAATTAAACTCAAGATATGAGTAGAAAATTTGTTTAGTTTCAAATTTACAAATGAAGCAATGTTTATTAGCCCTTGGCCAAACATACTGTATGTAATATAAATGTGTGTGTGTGTGGGGTGGTGTACAGTGTGTGTTTATCGAAAATGTGTTTTGATATATGTTTTTCACAAAAAATGAGCCAATGCCAATGAGTTTAAGTTAGAAAAAATATTTTTTTTGTATCATTTGATGAAAAATGAAAACCACACAAGGGTTAATACTGTAATGCCCCTAATGGCTTCATTAATAAAATGTATTTAACTCTATTTATAGTGTTTATGGAACACTTATTTAAAATATTTAGTTTTGCAAAAAAAGCCGTGTCAAAGTAGTTGGCGTATCTATTTTTTAAGGTCTATTCTTTATATTCTTCAGCTGTTTTTCTGATAATAAAGTCTGATTTCTTCATATATTGTGTTGTTTTTTGGGAAAAGTAAACCAAATACAAATCAAAGCCCTAATTTAAAGCCTTAGTGTTTTATATTATATGTGCCCCTAACAGAACAGTAAGTCACAAACCTATATTAAAGCTCAGTCATGCACAAAAACTCAAATAAAATAATAAAAATGTTGAGATAAACCGTGAAACTGTCAGAATCTTGAAAAATACCAAATATATATATATACGTTTTTGATCATCATGACATCATTCGATCATCCACAGCGTGTGTAAAGACATCAGCACAGCTGTATATTAAAACAATAAGTAATATCCTGACCAGAAACGTGTTTATCTCCAACGTACAGAAATTTCAGGACTTAAAAACCTGCCCAAACGCGCAAATCAGCTCAGATATCCAACAAAAACAAACCCGAGTGAGGGACGCACAGTTCTGTGGAAGCTAAAAAAGCAGCACGTGGGACAAAAACTTTCCAGCTAGGTAAAAAAAAAAAAGGAAAATCTGATGAATACTGATACTGATAAATATGATCAGTGCTGTGCGTAGATGGGCTATATAGAAAGCTAAACTGTATTTATCTTAGTACAATGAGATTAGCATCGTGTCCCATGACTTTTGGCACATCCAATGGAAGCTTAAGAAAGCTGATTTTGAGTAGAGGGATATGTGTGGGCGGGATCTACAGCATTGAATGTGGATGCGATTTCTTCCATATCGGCATCTGATCAGGTGTCTGTTCACATGGACAATTCTAGCACAGCTGTTCACTGCTCAGCTTTAGACATGGAATATCATGTCCATCAACTATCAGACCTCACTCCAACTCCCATAATTCAACAAGAGAACATCTCAACTTACACAGTTGAATTCTAAGGGACAAAAAATACAATGGTGGTAAACAGGCCAACACACCCAACGCAAAGTTACACACTTACTAGTTACACATTACAACTTAAATACTCAATGCATGCGCATTTAATCCTTCAGTCATTTGTAGTGGTTAAAACACTGAAGCACCAGACTGTAGCACTGTGCTGCCCCCTCCCTGGCCTCTGGCAACACAGAAAAATGGTCCCATTTTAGTGATCTATAGCACACCGGTCAATTGTGCATCACACAGCTGGATTTTGGGCGTGTAGGTGCGTCTCTGGTATTGTTAGTAGGGCTGGGGCGACGCGTCGACATAATCGACGTCATCGATTACGAAAATACATCGATTTGCATAACGTGCGTCGGCGCGTCGTAAACATGGCGGCGCCTGGGGAGAGCATTAGAGGTTAGATCGGTCCCAAAAATTCCGACTGGCTGTTTTCGGGCTGTTTGAATGAGAGAAATATGATCAGAATTATGTTAAATTACACTGTAACATAGAGGCATAGAACTATTATTTAATTAAAATGATTTTTAAGAACAGCTAAACACAGTGCTGCAGGTCAAACGCGGAGGAGTTCACGTGCGAGAGAGAGAGAGAGAGACACAGAGAGAGAGATTTGCGTGTTCTGGTGAGAGCTACTCACAGGTGAAGGTTCTCTTTGATCTCCTCGTGCTCATATTCTAGTCCCATTCATAATTCTGCAGCTCCCTCAGTGTTTTCTGTCGTATTTTGCGGCTAGCGCGAGCGCTTACAACTGACACCGCGGGCCGCGAGGTGCCGCAGCGCTTGTGCCGAATCCGACTCTCTGCTGAATCTGACTCCCGCTTCGCGGACAGAATCGGCACAACACCCCCGCTGTAGAACTGCGGTAGTGAAAACAGCGCTTATAAATAAATTAGTTTAGTTTCACTTTCAGTTTTCGTTATTTTTGTTTTTTTTTTTTTTTTTATAAAAATATAATTAAAAAACAGACGCCTACATCTCGGACTATTTTCTGGAGCCCGGGTCGGATTTCCGGTCGGGCCTCGGGTCATGTCGGGTTCGGACCAGAGAATCTAAGCTCTAGAGAGCATGGACTCCGGAGAGCAATCTCCAGCTACAAAAAAACGCCAGCGGGCATCTAAAGTTTGGGAGCATTTCACGCAAAAGGGCAACAATGTGGTCCTCTGCCATACGTGCAAAAGGAGCACTTGAAGCGCAAACATCCAGGAGCACTATGTCAACAGGGTCACACAGTAAGTTACCGTTTACATCAGGGTCTCCGCGGGTGTCTTTAAAAAGACTTAAGACTGTCTACCAAAGGTTTTAAACCTGCCACAGGCAGAAATTATAAATTTTTGGTTTATATTTGTGCATGGCATTTCGCAGTTTCCAGAAACTGTAGCATTATTCATAAGTTCAGGTGTTTAGCTAAGCTAGCTGCCTTAAGTTATTTTAGCTAGCGCCGTCGGCGCTGCGGTGTTACACCGTTTTCTGTCACCGTCGGAATTTTGTGACCAGTGCTCACGGTTATGAGCGTTCATTGGCAAAACGGAAGCTTTCTATACCTACACCTTACCCTCAGCCCTAAACTGAACCGTTTTGGCCAGTCGGGGTAAACATTAGAAACGAACACGTTTCGAATCGGCCAGTGCACCGGTCTGCTGAGAACTACTTGCCCGTGGTCACAAAATCTAGCGGTCACAGAAAACAGTGCAACACACGGTTGTGATGTATGGGAGCTTATCCATTTTTAGCGTTATAGATCTAAACAACGTGTTGTACATGTAAGTGATTATAAGTGTGGGGTTTGGTTTAGTAGGCTTGTGTTGTTGTTGTTGTTGTTGTTGTTATTATATATAAATATAGTAATTTATCGTTTGCTTTAAAACGTAAAATAATAATTATTTAAATATGTTTCTCAATAAATAGATTAGTCGACTAATCGAAAAAATAATCGTTAGAATAATCGTTTAAAAAATAATCGTTAGGGACAGCCCTAATTGTTAGGATGCAAAAAATACGTCTTGCGTGGCTCAGAACACACAAAAGGCATGAACCAATTAACCTCTAAATTAATCATGGGTGTGGTTAATTTTGGCCGTAACTTCAAATAAACCAATCAGTGTGCCAGTTATCATTCCCTTTAAGAACCGGTTGAGCTCTGACTTTGGCAGGTTCGTATCTTAACAGCGCGGTGCTTTTTTGCGTCTCAGCAGAGACAGATACTGAGCTGCTCGTTCACACTGTGAAGATACACGAGCATGTGTGTCTCTGTATGTGTGTGTGTGTGTGTGTGTTTAATGAGTGGGGGTGTATGAGCATTGGGAGCACCAATTGGAATGGACTCTGATGATTGACTGTTGACTGTTGTCAGGGTTTTAATCAGTCAGTGGAGCTCCTGTGTTTTCCACCACCAAAATATATAGAAACACACCTACCTTCCAGACCACCACACCAAACCATCAGTGTAGATTTATTCCTAAACTCTGATGCTATTTTAACAGCGAAGGCGCAAGACTGTTGACAGGGTGTAAGGGTGTACAATAGAGCCCAAAGAGTCTAGACATGTCAGGTTAAAGTTCATATTTATTATCCTTTAACAAACTGGCTGACAGGTGCAAGCTGTACAGGGCTAGTATAGTAATGGTAGTTGAGCTAATTTAGCCTTAACCTTAACAAAAGCATGGCTGCATTTCTCTGAGTATTAATTCCCCTGTATGTGTGACTTAAACAGCAATGCTGAAGTACGTTTAGGATTAGAATAGCACTGCTGAGAGACATTTTTGTTCAGGTTTCTGCCAAAAAGGTTCGTTATACCGCGTCTCTATTTTGCACACATTCAGTCCTCAAATGTTATAAAATTGGTCTATTTTTAATCAATAGTCCGCTGCTACTGACAGTATGATTGACATCATTGTTCATCCCCTAAAATTCACATCACTCTGCAAATACAAATAAATGAGCTGTCAAAACGCTCAATCTAGTGCAGTTTCAGGTCAATAAGACACACACACACACACACACACATTACAGAAGTAAAACTGCAACCTGTATAGTCATTTCACTCGATCACAGAACTCTTTCAGCCGGCTGTGCAGAGTGTGAAAGAGGAGATCCTGACAGAGGAGGGGAAATTACCAGATACAGGTTTAAACCTGCAACCCACTGAAAATCACTCCAACAGGCGGACTGGCAACAAATCACAGCCCCGGAATTTGGCATCAATTAACCCTAATTTGGATCAGCCAATCTGAATCAACAATTATTCTGATTACAGTATATTTTTCAGATTAGTTGATTAGTAAATTAATCTGCCTCGCTTTAAAATGAAAGAAACAACTTAAAGTGGGATTTAAATGTCTTAAAATTTGAAAAAAGTGTTAATATTTAAGGTGTAAATGCAACAACGATAAGTTGTGCTTGGGAACTTTTGGAGACACAGGGCAACTTTTTTTTACTGATCTTAAGGCGAGTCGTAAACCGTCCACAGTGCAGCTTAATGTAGAGTGTATCAGTATGCCTTTGCTATCGTAACAGCAGGAAAAGTACACCTTGTGTTACCAAGATAGCAATAAATGTCTGGTCAACAATCAAACATTCAATGTTATCTTGGCACTGAATTGCCAACATATGCACACCCCCGCACTTTAAGCACACAGGGACACTGCCCCGTTAAAATAGCAATCCGCCAAAGTCATAGTGCACCTGGTTCTTAAGGGAATAACAAGTAACACACTGATTGGTTTATTTTTTGTTATGCACAAAACACAGTCACACCCATGATTAATTAAGAGAATTAGTACGTGCCTTTTATGCGTTTCGAGGCACTTTATTCATTAACAATAAACATGATTTTCTTCCGGCTTAATCAATTTACTCATCCAAATCAGCAGCATTTCGTACAAGATTATCTGACATTTGCTAATAGCTAGCTAATTTGCTAGCTAACTTTAGCAATCTGCTTTGTAGCATTGAATCATATCTCGCAGACTAGATTTTGGTGAGAGATTCTGCCGAAAAAATTTGTACAAATAACATGATATAATTTAATGTAGTGTAATTGCCTTTTCTAGGAGGGAATACACCTTTAATTTGGTTGGTCATATCGCGATGGAACTAGGGGTGGGCAATATTATATCGTATACAATATATTGTGACACAGAAATATCATGATATTAAAAATCCATATCGCGATAATAGGGCTGTTCTGTCTTAAAAGTAGTCTATTATTTACTGTGAAGCTTTAGGTGTATTTATTGTATAATTGTTTTAGTTTGCAGTTTATATGCATGCACTAAATATTCTGCAATATATATATATATATATATATGCGATATATTTCGCCAAGTATATCGTAATCGCAAAAATACCCTGAAATATCATGATATTATTTTAGAGCCATATCGCCCACCCCTAGCTGGAACCCATATGGACACTGCCCTGTTAAAATAGTTATATGCCAAAGTCAGAGCACACCTGACTCTTAAAGGGAATAACAAGTGACACAATGATTGGTTTATTTCATGTTACACACAAAATTAACCACACCCACCCAGACAGACAGACAGACACTTTATTAAATTCTGGAAAATAATAAACATGATATTCCTTACTGCCCTGCATATTTACGCTAAAATTATCCTTAGGATATAAATAAAATGCACACCAAATGTGACAATAAACAATAAATAAGGGTAGAAAATCTCTTGAACAGGCAGCCACTCGCATCAGCACCAAAAGTGTTATATGAGGTGTACTTTTCCCGCTGTTATGATAGCAAAGACACACTGACACGCCATAAATCAAACTGCACAGTGCATAGTTGATGGCTCGCCTAAAGATTGTTAAAATAAGGCTCTTAATAACATGGATTAAGCCTAGCTTTAGACTGAATTTACTTTCTCTGGAAAATCTCCATTCAAAATTCAGTGTACTGCAAGACTAGGCTTAATCCCTGATTGGGAAACTTTCTCATACTGGATGTAATTTGTACCCATATATTAAAGCTGCTGCCAGAACTCAGCACTTCATCAATAACAGGCCAAACCCAACTGTCATTTATAATATAGTGACTATTACTGTACACTCAAGCAGCGGCGGAGCGAGCGCCCGGCGGCCTGAATAACCGCATTGTTCCTGCAGGAGAAGTGAATGGCCGTGGGTTTGGAGATACAGCTCCATCTACTGCAGTATCACGCTGTATCTGATGGTACTTTTGTCAGTTCCTCAAGCTCTCTTAATCCCGCCAACTCACGCTCATCTTCCAGCACAATGGCGATCTGTTGCGGCCGCCGCCGGTGACGGCCGTCGAGCTGCCGAGTGGAGGATCACAGATAACGACGGGCTCCACAAAAGACCTATTAGCTGCAGCTCTGTACAAAACGCCTGATATCCAAATCGTAGCCTTGATACATTAGAGATAATTATAACAGTTTATAACAGATGGCAAATAGCACAGACTAAACACAACTAAACAGACTAAACAGGGTCACACAATTAATTATGATTTATTAATTATTAATAAACATGATTTTCTTCCGGCTTAATCAAATAAATTCATCTAAATCAGCTGCAATTCTGACGTGACGAGATTAGCTGACATTAGCTAATTGGCTAGCTAACTTTAGCAATCTGCTTTGGAGCATTGAATCATATCTCGCAGACAGACTCAAGATTCTGGCGAAATAATCTGTACGAATAACATAACATGATATAATATAATATATTATGATATGATATAAAGTAGGGCTGCACGATATTGGGGAAAAAACATTACATAGCAAATGCTTTTTTTTCGATAATGTATCCAGGGTTTATACACGTTTTAACCAATACATTTCCATGATTTTTTCCCAGACTTTTTCATGCCTTCAAGGCAAATTTTCATGACCCTACACTTTTTAAACAATAGGGAAGACATGGAAAATAAAAGCAAAAATCAACTAAAACTATAATTAAAATTGATTACAGTAGATCTAAAATGAAGCAGATAAAATGTTGACACAATTTTTTATAATAAAATGTGTATCAGATCTTGAGAGCTCCATTGTTTAGGGCTAAATTACTGAATTAACTCTGAGCTGATGTATTTGTAGCTCAAAATATATATTTTTTCCGTCTATAAACTGAAACACAAAAATGTGTAGACCGAATGTCCATGACTGGAAATTGCTATTTTCCAATTGCATTCGTTTTCCAGGTTTTTCATGACCGTACAAATCCTGTATATCGGAATATTAACCCTTTCCATTACAATGAGCATCATGTATTTTCAAAAGTAAAAACACTAATTGCGATCAGTTTTTAATCAGACTATAAACAAGCCAAATAAAAAGTTTATAAGCCAATGAAACAACAGCTTATTAACTCTGATGAACTTGCTTTTCCCTTCTATGGGCAGTCCTGATGAGTGCCAGTTTCTTCATTACTTCACTTGAGGATACTTTCAAAGTTCTTGGAACTTTTCTTTTTGGATTGAGCAGTTCTTAATCTATAATCTGGATTAGAACATTACTCAAATATTCACTATTATTCACTGTATACCTGTAACTCTACCTCTTCACTACTTTACTTTAACTGATGCTCTCAAACACTTTATTAAGAGACAAGAAATTTAAATAATTAACTCTTGATGAGTTCAGCACAGCTGTTAACTGAAAGCCTGAATTCCAGGAGACTCTACCTCATAAAACTGACTGAGAAAATGTGTGAAGTCAAGATGTGCAAAACTGCCTAATCTAAGCAAGAGGAGCTACTTTGAAGAATATAAAACTTATTTTGGTTTATTTAGCACTTTTTTTTTCCTGTTTATAAATAATTCCTAAAAAGAGTTTAGATTCATAGTTTAGATGAGCTTAATATTAATCTACAATGCAGAACATTTTAAAATAATGAAAAAATATGAAATAAACAAACAAACAAACAAACAAATAAATAAATAAATAGGGTATAATTCAGCTCTTAATCAGCATCTGAAAAACACACTCTATTAACGTGACTAAGAGGCAGCCCTGTTTCCATTCAGGCATGTCTGAGAGAACGCAGGCTCGTAATTTCCTCCTCTAATGTGAAACGTGAAAACGCTATCTCCTGCTGATATAAAACGATCAAGTGCAATAAATAAAAGCAAACGCTCCTTTTGATCCTAAAGCAGCTGAATATTCATGATAAATAGCCATTATTAAACAGCTCCGCTCACAGTCTGATTATCTTCTCATATGATAAAAGAGCAAAGATTTGAGTAGAGACTAGGGATGTATGAAAATATCAATATATCAAAGTATTGTGATACTGTATCATGTTTAGTACTGTACTGTATGAAGAGATGTATGGATTTAAGCCACTTGCCCAACCCACTCTCGATTACCCCTTGTGTTTTAAGGCCACTGTTAAAAAAGGAAAAAATGCAGAAGAGAATTGAAAAGTCATAACATTTTGAGAAAAATGTCGTATGGGATGGCATATTGATAAAAAACTTGTAATATTACAAGAGAAAAAGTCATATGGTACGACACTTTTTAAATAAATTCATAATATTTAGAGACAAAAGGTCGTATGGTATGGCATTTTTAGAATTAAATCCTAATAATATGAGAATCGAGGTTGCAATATTGTGATATGACAATGTCAAACAAGCACCTTTCTTGCAAAGCACACATGTGCAATAATCACACTGCAGGATTTTTTTTTTTTTTTTACCATTTTTATAACATTTTTGCTGCTAAATACAGAAGGAAAATACCTAATGCCATATTTTTTGCACTATTAGCCACTAGTGGTGGGCAATATTATATTGTATACAATATATTGTGACACAGAAATATCGTGATATTAAAAATCCATATCGCGATAATAGGGCTGTTCTGTCTTAAAAGTAGTCTATTATTATTTACTGTGAAGCTTTAGGTGTATTTATTGTATAATTGTTTTAGTTTGCAGTTTATATGCATGCACTAAATATTCTGCAATATTATTTGCTGCATTATAATATTTTATGCTAAATTATTTATTTTGCAACATTATGATTATTCTCTTATACTTTTATACTATATTCCTGAAATGAATGAATTATTTTAGTTTTCCTATATTGCCAAGTATATCGTTATCGCAAAAATACCCTGAAATATCGTGATATTATTTTAGAGCCATATCGCCCACCCCTATAAGCCACAATATATAGGTATTTGTTTGAGGAAAATGAACTATAAACTACAGACAACATTTCTCAAATTCCAAATAAAAATATTGTCATTTAGAGCATTTATTTGAAGAAAATGAGAAATGGCCGAAATAACAAAAAAAAAAAAAAGATGAAGATCTTTCAGACCTCAAATAATGCAAAAAAAAAGGAAAGTTCATATCCATAAAGTTTTAAGAGTTCAGAAATTAATATTTGGTGGAAAAACCCTGGTTTTTAATCACAGTTTTAAACATGCATCTTGGCATCATGTTCTCCTCCACCAGTCTTACACACTGCTTTTGGATAACTTTATGCTGCTTTACTCCTGGTGCAAAAATTCAAGCAGTTCAGTTTGGTTTGATGGCTTGTGATCATCCATCTTCCTCTTGATTATATTCCATGTATTTGGACTAAGAAAATGCATGCAGACACAGGGAGAACATGGAAACTCCACCCAGATAGGGACTTGAACCCAAGACCACAGTGCTGATAGGCGCAGAACGTGCTAACCACTAAGTCACAAGCTCGTACTCGTTATCACGTTTCACTAAAACTCAAGTCCGTTTCACACCGGATTTCTCCTTTAAACATTAAACCCTATACAGTCAACATGGAGAACACCTTCTCCTGTAGTTTATAGCTCACATACCACCCTCTTCATCTCCCTGCCCCCTCCCCCACATCCATCCAACCACGGGAGAGATTTAAAACAAAAGGGGGTCAGTGGGTTAAAAATTAGCCATTCGTTCCTCTTCTGCAGCGCCGGACTAACCGCCACTAAACCCAGCGGAAATGTACAGGCCCAGCAGTGAAGCTTCATACGGAAAACTAATTTAAAATGGAGAATTTACTGTAAAACGTGGGGCAGGGTGGAGCGCAGCACGGGTGGAGGCAGGAGTTCTGAGCAATTCGACACAAATTCTAACTCTAGTTCACAGAGTTCAGAGGCAGGGAAGTACAGGCCTGTACTTTAGACTGGAAAAGCGCAGTGGAGGGATCTCTGGATCTCTGCTGGTGGCCCGAAAAGAACAAACCACAAATTACCACCAACACAAATACACACCGCACACAATAATTAGCAGCTAAATGCAGAACACAAGCAGCTAAAATAGCTAAAACAGCTGAAGTTACATCTGATATGGAGCTACTGCTAAAACTAAAGCTTCTTTAAAGAGTCACTAAACCATTAACTATATATTTTTGTTCCATTAATAGCTGAAATGTGTGTATTTGAAGCACTAAAAAAACAAAAAACATACCACACACTGCTGCTGCTGCAGCTCAGCCAATCAGCTCTCCCTCCTGCCCTGCCCCTAAACCCATACATCACCCACTGCCCCTCCCAAACAAATTTGAGCTGAGGGTGGAATCAGCTAAAATCAGGGTGTTTAATGCCCCTTTAAAGGGTTCACATATGGTTCCTCTATAGAGCTGCTCATATAACCCACTAAAGCATCCAATAAATCAATATTTAGAGTCAAATTCTAATTGAGAAAAAAAAGTCTTTTTTTAACCCCATTAAGCATGAACACCTGATTAACTTTCTTTATAAATGTGACGCAAATATGAAACATTCTCAATGTATAACTGATGCACATCTCCTAATTTTAGTCTTTTAATAATAATATCCCATGCTTAACTTTGCAAATTTGCCCACTGTGGGATTAATAAAGAACAATCTTATTTTATTTTAGAAAAAAAAGCTAAAAAAATGTTTTAAAATGTGAAAAAGCCAAAAAATGAGGACATTCTTCATAAATAAAAGTTCAAACTTATAAACAGATCCTATATTTTACCAATAAAATACATTCAAGCATTAACTACCTGCATATATGATCTAAAAAACAATAATCTTTCCTAAAACAGCTAAAATGTGAAGCATATCACTGTGTAACTGATGACATAGACCATGGCACAAACCAAATATTTGCACACACCTCTTGTTATTGTAAATATAATATTGAAGACTATATTAAAGCTGTAAACAAAATGTGTTAAACAAACCAGAATATGTTTTATACTCTAGATTCTTGTAAGTATTTTTCGGACTATAAGGCGCACCATCAATGAACGTCTATTTTCAAGGTGCACCAGATTATAAGGCGCATTTTAGACAACACTAGTAAGGAATGGGGGTTTTGATTTGATTTATTTACAGTAAGCTTAGATTTCCAGTATTTTAGCAGCAGCACTAGATGAGTTTTAGTAATACAGGGCGCTATCAGCTAGCGGTTGGTCTCACGTAGCTTGTTTTAACAAGGTAAACACGCAGACTACAGTCCGATATACTCAGCTCTAAACAGCAAAAGAGCTAGTGCTGTGGTTAGCAGCTAATGCTAATGCTGCTGCATCTAGCCTTAGTGCTGGAGAAACTTCACTGAAAATTCACATTTATAACTCTGTACTTCAGCAGAGTGGCTTTACTGCTCCTTAATACCTGACTGGTAAAGTTCATACATAAGGTTAAGTATGATTATAAGGTGCAGACACAGCTAGAGGGGCCTGAGCTGAGAAGATTTATATTACATTTACATTTACGACTTTACGAAAAGTTTTCCTATTGCAGAGATGGTTCAATGTTGCCCAAAAACTCTTATTAGTGTATCACAGTATAGTCACCCAGACCAGGAATTGAACCCCAGTCTCCCACATGACTGGGTAGCTCACAAGCAGGCGGTGGTGTTATCCACTGCACCACACCAACCACTTTTAATCATTTTTATCAATTAATCATTTACTGCTAGTTCTTGTCATTAAATGCAACCAAATCTCCACAGCAATACTTCAACTCTGGATAAATACGCAATGTCAAAAAATGTGTTACATTTTTTAAATAATATGATCCCTTTAAGCAAATCCAAACCCCCATCTATTTTACATTCTTCAAAGCATCCACCCTTCGCCTTGATGTAGCTTCACACAGTCTTTGCGAGTTCTCAAGCACCTTCATGTGGAGCCACCTGGGACTTTCATCAGCCGGCTTGAAGAAGATCCACATACGCTGAGATACATACGCTGAAATAAATTCGTAGATAAGCATCAGCTTCGCTTGTTGTGTATCAAATTTCAAACATTTCAGCCCAAGCTTTCAGATAAGCGCATCTCCATACATGCCCTGTATGGACAGAAGTAATGGGACACCTGCTTATTCAATGTTTCTACGGTATTAAAAAGAGTTACTCTGCTTTTGTTGAAGTTACTTTCTCTATTGTCCAGAGAAGACTTTCCACTTGATGTTTTTGGAGCATTGCTGTGGGGACATGGTTTCATTCGATTCCGATATAAAACTGATATAAAACTGCCGATACAGATACAAACACAGATAAAAGGGCTCTTTTAGTTTATTATTAGTATTATGATTAAGGTTACATAATGAGGCTGAAACAGACCACACAGCCCTTTTAAAGAGTATACACAAGTGCATTCCAAATTTATTTATTTGACACACTTTATATACAAGAATAAATAAATATATGTTTTTAGATATAGTTAAACATTAAATAATAATAATAATAATAATAATAATAACAATAATATTATAGGTTAGGGGTGTGCCATATCTCACTTAGGGGTGTGCAGTATTATATTGTGTATATATACACTACCGTTCAAAAGTTTGGGGTCACATTGAAACGTCCTTATTTTTGAAGGAAAAGCACTGTACTTTTCAATGAAGATAACTTTAAACTAGTCCTAACTTTAGACAAATACACTCTGTACATTGCTAATGTGGTAAATGACTATTCTAGCTGCAAATGTCTGGTTTTGGTGCAATATCTACATAGGTGTATAGAGGCCCATTTCCAGCAACTATCACTCCAGTGTTCTAATGGTACAATGTGTTTGCTCATTGGCTCAGAAGGCTAATTGATGATTAGAAAACCCTTGTGCAATCATGTTCACACACGTGAAAACAGTCTAGCTCATTACAGAAGCTACAAAACTGACCTTCCTTTGAGCAGATTGAGTTTCTGGAGCATCACATTTGTGGGGTCAATTAAACGCTCAAAATGGCCAGAAAAAGAGAACTTTCATCTGAAACTCGACAGTCTATTCTTGTTCTTAGAAATGAAGGCTATTCCATGCGAGAAATTGCTAAGAAATTGAAGATTTCCTACAACGGTGTGTACTACTCCCTTCAGAGGACAGCACAAACAGGCTCTAACCAGAGTAGAAAAAGAAGTGGGAGGCCGCGTTGCACAACTAAGCAAGAAGATAAGTACATTAGAGTCTCTAGTTTGAGAAACAGACGCCTCACAGGTCCCCAACTGGCATCTTCATTAAATAGTACCCGCAAAACACCAGTGTCAACATCTACAGTGAAGAGGCGGCTGCGGGATTTTGGGCTTCAGGGCAGAGTGGCAAAGAAAAAGCCATATCTGAGACTGGCTAATAAAAGAAAAAGATTAAGATGGGCAAAAGAACACAGACATTGGACAGAGGAAGACTGGAAAAAAGTGTTGTGGACGGATGAATCCAAGTTTGAGGTGTTTGGATCACAAAGAAGAACGTTTGTGAGACGCAGAACAAATGAAAAGATGCTGGAAGAATGCCTGACGCCATCTGTTAAGCATGGTGGAGGTAATGTGATGGTCTGGGGTTGCTTTGGTGCTGGTAAGGTGGGAGATTTGTACAGGGTAAAAGGGATTCTGAATAAGGAAGGCTATCACTCCATTTTGCAACGCCATGCCATACCCAGTGGACAGCGCCTGATCGGAGCCAATTTCGTCCTACAACAGGACAATGACCCTAAACACACCTCCAAATTGTGCAAGAACTATTTACAGCAGAAGCAGGCAGCTGGTATTCTATTGGTAATGGAGTGGCCAGCGCAGTCACCAGATCTGAACCCCATTGAGCTGTTGTGGGAGCAGCTTGACCGTATGGTACGCCAGAAGTGCCCATCCAACCAATCCAACTTGTGGGAGCTGCTTCTAGAAGCGTGGGGTGCAATTTCTCCAGCTTACCTCAACAAATTAACAGCTAGAATGCCAAAGGTGTGCAATGCTGTAATTGCTGCAAATGGAGGATTCTTTGATGAAAGCAAAGTTTGATGTAAAAACAATGTTATTTCAAATACAAATCATTATTTCTAACCTTGTCAATGTCTTGACTCTATTTTCTATTCATTTCACAACGTATGGTGGTGAATAAGTGTGACTTTTCATGGAAAACACAAAATTGTTTGAGTGACCCCAAACTTTTGAACAGTAGTGTATATATATATTTATATATATATATATATTTTTTTTTTCTTGCAGTGTATAGTGTATTTTTGATTTAGTTTTTAAAAAAGAGTTTTGTCATATAGCCAAGCAGTATCGTTATCACGAAAATACCATGAAATATCATGTTATTACTTTAGGGCCATATCGCCCACCCCTATTATAGACATAGTATTAATATTGTAAGCTCTAGACAATTGTTTTGCACTGGTTGTGCAGGAGACTTTTATTTTGACACGTAGCGTAGTAGATTAGCTGCAATGGCTAACGTCGAAACAGCAACGCTAACTGTATTTCCGAGCTGAATGAATCACTGTTTTTTAATAACAGATTAATTTCGTAGGGTTGATTAGAGTGGGTAAAATCTGTTGTTTGATATTCGAAGTGGATTATGACTAATAAATAAAGAACATGAAAGTACTGAAAGCATTATTTTAATAGAATTTTTTTTTAAAGAAATAAGTAAATCTGCTAATGTCAAAATATGTTAAATAAAATCATAAAATTGGCTCTATCCTGAACTTCATTTTAAGATCAATATTTTCCTAATGATAAATCAAACAGCTCATGTCCTCCAAACCTTTAGTTTAGCTATGTTCGTCTTGTTTTTACATTTATTTCCAAACATGAAAGTACTTAAAGCATAATTGGAATTGGAATTATATAAAGAAATAAGTAAATCTGCTAATGTCAAAATATGTTAAATAAAATCATAAAATTGGCTCTATCATGAACTTCATTTTAAGATCAATATTTTCCTAATGATAAATCAAACAGCTCATGTCCTCCGAACCTTTAGTTTTGTTATGTTTGTCGAGTTTTTATGTTTATTTCCAAACATGCAGAAGTGTAGAGAGTGAACAGGCAGATTCTTCAAATGTCCTGTAGGAGATTTTAAAGCCCTTAAATCTTCAGACTATAAAAAACGTATTTTTCTGCAGAAAAAAGGGTTTTGTATCACCTACACCTGTAGCCCGTATACGAAACATGGAATTTTAATAAGTTAAATTGTAAAAACTTTTAACAGGTACTATATTTTACCAATCAAAGGTCCTAAACCTCATTTTGATCAGCAACAACCTTCAGATCTGATCTCAAAAACAATAATCTTATCCTAAAATGGCTATAATATGATAATGAGGCATATCAAGGAAAATCCAACTAGTGCTGAAGTGTGAAGTTTCCCAGAAGTGAAAAGATGAGAGTATGACTTTATCTAGCGGAACTATATATATATATATATATATATATATATATATATATATATATATATATATATATATATATATATATATATTACAGTGTTTTGGGAAAGCCCACATTAAACTAACATTTTATCCCTGATTTCATCACTGACTCAAAAAGCAACAGCACTGGAATCAGTTTTAGCTGCATCCTCCAGCCAGTGCTGAGAGGTTAATCAGATTAATTTGATTAATGGAATTACTGTTTTAATGTGATTGTCAAAAATATGATAATCAGATTGCACACATCTTTACATATAGAAGGAGCCAAAAATTGGTTATTTTTGCATTTGAAGGGTTGAAAAGTACGGGCTGTTATTGTGGGAAAAAAAAAAGAAAAGCTAAATGAAACTTTTGTTGTTCCTGTGTTTAGACACCTCCGCAGATCCAGTGGGTTCCACACAGCCACAATCAAAGTGCATTTCTGGCAAAATAATGCACTACAGACACAAATGCTAACAATAAATACTTTTATGATAATATCCAAGCAACTGGTGTTGGGAGTGGCAAATTTGCAATGCAGTCAAATACCAGTAACAATTAAAAAATGAATAATTTGGAATCAAAATAAAGTTATTATTTTTGCCTCATATAAAAACAATGTGTATCATCTAGCCAGCTAACCAGGCATAAGCTTATCTTTGCTAGCATGCCAAACACCACAGTACAGACCCATAGACTTGACTTATAACCTGAAGCCAGACAGGCTTAGCTTGGCTAGCAGGCCAAAAACCATAGTAGGCCTACAGATAAATTACAATTACTTGTAACCTGTAGCCAGCTAGTTAGACCTAGCTTAGCTTAACTAGCAGGCCAAATACTGAAGCATAAAATCTCAAATTTGACAGGAAACAACTTAGCAGTCCAAACACTACAATACAGACCCATAGACCTAACTTGTAAGCTGTAGCCAACTAGATGGGCTAGGTCTAGCTTAATTAGCAGGCCAAACACCACAGTACAGACCCATAGATCTAACTTTTAACCTGCAGCCAGATAGCTACACAAAGCTTAGCTAGCAGGTCAAACACCACATTGCATACCTATAGATCTAACTTGTTACTTGTAGCCAGATAGCTACACTTAGCTTAGCTAGCAGGTCAAACACCACATTATATACCTATAGATCTAACTTGTTACTTGTAGCCAGATAGCTACACTTAGCTTAGCTAGCAGGTCAAACACCACATTACATACCTATAGATCTAACTTGTTACTTGTAGCCAGATAGCTACACTTAGCTTAGCTATCAGGTCAAACACCACATTACATACCTATAGATCTAACTTGTTACTTGTAGCCAGATAGCTACACTTAGCTTAGCTAGCAGGTCAAACATTACATTATATACCGGTAGATCTAACTTGTTACTTGTAGCCAGATAGCTACACTTAGCTTAGCTAGCAGGTCAAACACCACAGTACAGGCCCATAGATCTAACGTGTTACCTGTAGCCAGATAGCTAGGCTTAGCTTAGCATAGTTAGCAGTCCAAACACTACGATACAGACCCATAGACCTAACTTGTAACCTGTAGAAAACTAGCTAGTCTAGGCTTAGCTTAGCTAGCAGGCCAAACACCAGACCATAGACCCAACTTGTAACCTGTAGCCAGCTAGCTTGGCTTAGCTAATAAGTAGGCCAAACACAAAAGTACTGACCCATAGAAACAACTTGTAGCCTCTAGCCAACTAGGTAGTCTAGGCTTAGCTTAGCTAGCAGGCCAAACACCACAGTACACATCCACAGACCTAAGTTGTAACATGGAGCCAGACAAATACAGTTATCTTAGTTAGCAGGTCAATCACCAGATTCATAGCCCCAACATGTAGCCTGGAGCCAAGAAGCTAAGCTTACCTTAGCTTAGCTTAGCTAGCTGGCCACACACCACAGTGCAACGCCATAGACTATATATTTAACATGTAGCCAGCTAGCTAGGCTAAGCTTATCTTAATTAGCAGGCCAAACAACCTCAGTGAACTCAAGGGCCAAAATATCCTTCGTTAGCTTAGCTAGCATGCCAAACACTACAGAACAGACTCATATAACAACTTGTAGCCTGGAACCAAATAGCTGGGCTTATCTTATATTAGTTAGTAGGCCAAACACCACAGTACAGACCCATAGATGCAACTTGTAACTCGTAGCCAGACAGATACAGTTGGCTTAGCTAGCAGGTCAATTACCAGATCTATAGACCCAACCTGTGACCTAGCGGCATCTATCTAGTCTAGGCTTAGCTTAATTAGCAGGTCAAACACCACAGTACATATCCATAGAAACAACAGCAACCTGTAGCCAGACAGATACAGTTAGCTTAGCTAGCAGGTCAATCACCAGACCCATAGACCCAACTTTTAACCTGTAGAAAACTAGCTCGTCTAGACTTAGCTTAGCTAGCAGGCCAAACATCACAGTACAGATCCATAGACCTAACTTGTAACCTGTAGCCAACTAGCTAGGGTTAGCTTTGCTTAATTAGAAGGCCAAACACCACAGTACAGACCTATATACTATACTTGTAACCTGGAGCCCGCTAGCTAGTTCAGGCCTAGCTTAGCTAGTAGGCTAAACACCACAGTACAGATGCATAGACCTAACCTGTAGCCTGGAACCAGCTAGCTAGGCTAAGCTTAGCTTAGCTAGTAGGCTAAACACCACAGTACAGATGCATACACCTAACCTGTAGCCTGGAACCAGCTAGCTAGGCTAAGCTTAGCTTAGCTAGTAGGCTAAACACCACAGTACAGATGCATACACCTAACCTGTAGCCTGGAACCAGCTAGCTAGACTAAGCTTAGCTTAGTTAGTAGGCCAAAAACCATAGTACAGATCCATAGATCTAACTTGTAACTTGCAGCCAGATAGCTAGTTCAGGCCTAGCTTAGCTAGCAGGCCAAACACCACAGTACAGCTCCATAGACTATACGTTAAACCTGTAGCCAGCTAGCTAGGCTAAGCTTAGCTTAGTTAGCAGGCCAAACACCACACTACAGACTTATAGACCTAACTTGTAACCTGTAGCCAACTAGCTAGTCTTAGCTTAGCTTAATTAAAAGGCCAAACACCACAGTACAGACCTATAGACTATACTTGTAACCTGGAGCCAGCTAGCTAGTTCAGGCCTAGCTTAGCTAGTAGGCTAAACACCACAGTACAGATGCATACACCTAACCTGTAGCCTGGAACCAGCTAGCTAGGCTAAGCTTAGCTTAGTTAGTAGGCCAAAAACCAGAGTACAGATCCATTGATCTAACTTGGAAATTGCAGCCAGAGAGCTAGTTCAGGCCTGGCTTAGCTAGCAGGTCAAACACCACAGTACAGACCCATAGAACTTATAAGTGACCTGGAGCCATACAGATACAGTTAGCTTAGCTAGCAGTTCAATCACCAGATCCATAAACCCAACTTGTAACCTGGGGACAGCTAGCTTGGCTTAGCTTAGCTTAGTTAGCATGCCAAACACCACAGTGAACCTTTTTTAGCCTAGCTAGCATGCTAAACACTACAGAATACACCCATAGGAACACTTGTAACCTGTAGCCAGCTAGATACAGTTAGCTTAGCTGGCAGGTCAAACACCACAGTACAGATTCATAGACTATACCTTTAACCTGTAGCCAGCTAGTTTATCTTAGCTTAGCTTAGCTTAATTAGCAGGCCAAACAACCTCAGTGAACTCAAGGGCCAAAATATCCTTTTTAGCATAGCTAGCATGCCAAACACTACAGAACAGGCAATGCCCCAGCTAACTAAAGCTTAAATTACACAAATTACACAAGGATGATGCCTCATATTTGAGTGTAGTGAATAGTTTTAGGAATGATTTAAAGACAAATACTGACCTTGTGTTGGTCACTGCTGTTGATTAACTTATGGCAAACATGCAAAACTATGTAAATACTGAGTAAAGAATTTTGTAATTTGGTCCTTTTTTTGTTGCTGCCTCAAGGATGTTTTGAAAAATGCAGTTTTATTTTAACTTTCAAGGTCTTCTGACCGTAGATTCTGCTTGTTTTCTGAAGACTGCTGGCGAGTGTAATAGCAGGCCTTTCAGAGTTTTTGTGCAATTTTTCTGTCATCAACCTTGTTTTCCTCAGATGACCTGGTCACTACTGCTGGCTCCCAGACATCGTCTAAAGCTTTGTATTAACATACGTCTTTCTACTGCCACCAAACATAAAAGCATTTCTATTTAGCAATAATAAAAAAATAAAAATCTTGATGCTTGATGCAGTTTCTCAGCGGCAATAAATACATTTTTACTTTAATGCAACTTTAATACCAAGCAAAACATTAAAGTACCAGTACTGGGACACATTTCCAAACATTAAAAGGTCCAAAAAAAAAAAAAAAAAGCCTCAGAATTAAAAGTTTCTCAAATCAGTATCATCAAACAAAACAGCACGGCACAATGCTGACTGTTTCTTGACGACTACTGACTCTAAATGGACCAAAAAGTCCCAGTTGTGGCTCATTTATCAGACAGCATTCAACATCTACAAGTAAAAATAACAAATGATTCCACACACTGAATTAAATCTGACTAACCAGCAGTAGTTACGTAATATAATAAAATGTATTTGGTCAAAACTTTGGACACACCTTCTTACTTAATGTTTTTCTCTATTTTTATTCTCTACTTTATTTAATGTATTTTCTACATTATAGATTCATATTAAAGAAATGAGAATAATTAAAGGATATATATGAACTTATGTAGTAAACAGTAAAAAACGCGTTTGACCTCATGATCAACTGAGATGGTGATTTGGGATGAGCTGGAGCGTCACAGCATTAAGAAAAAGCAAGTTTCAGATAGGGATGCACTCAAATGTAATATACAAGCTGTACAGGGCTAGGATAATAATGTTCCCTAAGCTAACTTAAGCTAGCCTTAGTTAGCAAACAGTGCTCAGAGCCATGAAGCACCTACATGCATCTACAGTGTATAATGTGATTAGGGTTACACTGTGACGGTTCTTTCCTATCTTAACATTAGCTAGATTAAGGTGCATTTTTACCCTCTTCATTTAAAATATAAATCACCTCCAGAAACCAGAAGAGATGAATCCAAACTTTTGACTGGTACCGTATTTGATTAGGATATGGATCAATATGTCTATATTGGCCAGCTTAATATCTGCTAATTACTGAACTCCAGACGAGCAGAATGTTTAGGTGTTGCTAAACTATTGTACTACAGTATATGCACTTTATTCTGACATGCCAAAAGTCAAGGGACACAAACTTAGCATCCCGTGACTTTTGCCATATCCGCTGGAAGCTAACCAACACTGCACTGTCCTTTTGGATACAGGTGTAGAGTCTCCTGCATTGATTGTGGATGTGATGATTTCTGCTAGAGTTTCTTGCCTTTTCATATGGACAATTTTAGCCAGCCACTGTGTTACAATTTATAAAACTAAAGAGCAACAGCCCAGTGTTTACCCCACATCTACCCGGCATGAGGGTACAAAACACAAAAAAGGGCACAAAAATAGACATTAGATGAACCCAAAGTTGTGTCAACAATTTAGAATTGCAAACATGGTCCTGTCTCAAGGTCAGCGGTGTGAAGGTACACCGAGCTGAAGGACCCACAACAATACTGAGCTCACATTAAAGAGCCCACATCCTTTTACACACATTTACCGTGCGTTTCAGATCTTGTTTGGGTGTAAATATGAAGAACAGACCAAAATTATTCTTCCTCATATCTTTATAACTTCAGTGAAGATTGTAAAACTACAACTGGACAAAGAACAAGTTCAAAAGAGGCAGTTCTTAAACAATACCGTCCGATAGGGGTGGGCGATGTGGTCCTAAAATAATAATATCACAATATCTCATGTTATTGTCGTGATAACGATACTCTTAGTGATATGACAAAACACTGAATAAAAAAAAAAGAAAGAATACTACACTACCGCAAAAAAAAATTGTATTCTGCTGCTAACCCCAGCTAGCACTGCTGGAACAGCATTAACCGCCAACCACACTAAGCGCTTTTGCTGTTCAGAGGCATTAGCCCCTAGCCGCACTAAGCGCCAGCTCTTTTGCCATTCAGAGGCTAGTATTTCAGACAGTAGTATGTATGTTTACCATGATAAAAAACAAGCTACGTGGAACGAACCGCTAGCTAATATCGCCCTGGCTTACTGGAACACTTAGGGTTCCTCAGTTTAACACTAACTGCTAATGCTGCTGCTCATGCTGCTGCACCCAGCCTTAGTGGAAATCTGGAAATCTAAGCTTACTGAAAATAAACGGAAGCACTTTACTCACACAAATTAATTATGTTTCAGAAGAGAAATCTGTGTAGATTAACATCCATCCAGTTTTTGTTTGAGTTTAAAATAATTTTTTTTTTTTACTTCAGTTTTGTTTACTGAGGGGCTTTCCCCAGGAAAATATGGTGACACCCCTGTTCATTGCTAGTGTAGTGTAATGTGCCTTTGTAATCCGGTGCGCCTTACAGTGTGAAAAATATGGAACATGAGTATGTACATTAAAATATACTGGATGTCTGCACATTCCCATTCTGTCAATTCCTAAAACAAGGAATAAAAAATATAGATTTTTACACTTTTTTCCAATAATGTGTTCCCTTATATTGTATTGTAATATTGTATATATTACAGTTTTTATTATTATGGAAATCTAACTGCACCTCGGGAGTAAGAAGATAAGGTCCCCGCCAGGCTTTGGGTTGTAGACTGAATCCCGCTAAAAGCGTACAGCAATAAAATTCTAATTTTACGGCAGCCCTTCAAACACAGGGAAATGTAAAGGTCAATATTGAAGCAGCTGAAGAACTCGGGCGTCTCGCTGCTGACATATAACAACAGCGCAGGCTTTCCGCTCTGCGTTCAGCAGATTCGTGTAAATAGGGGGGAAATCTGGGATTGTTTGGAGTCGGTAAATCTGCAGAAGATGAAGACGCTGTTTTCAGTTTTGGCCCTCTTGTTTTGCCTGTAACTTTAGCTGTGTTTGAAGGTGAAAATGCTGGATTTGCTGTGTTTTTACTCCCAGAAGCTCCTCAGCAGAGGAAAGGAAGTTCTTTTGTGTGAAAACATGCACTTAAAACTGACACCGGGGGAAGTTGTGAGCACCAAAGAGGGCTTTTGTGCTTCACTATTAGCCTATAAATCTAATCAGGCGTGTAATTCATAACAATGCAGCACAGGGTCCCCCTTTCTGCACACGTCACTGGGGGGGGGGGGGATGGGGGAGGGGATTATACATATATATATTTAAAATTATATGTATGGAAAATCTTAAATTTCACAGCAAATTTCTATACAGTGAGTCCAAGAAGTATTTGATCCCTTGCTGATTTTCTTTGTTTGCCCACTAATAAAGACACTATCCTTCTGCACTTTTAATGGTAGATATATTCTAACATGGAGAGACAGAATATCAAGACAAAAATCCAGAATATAATTTTAAAGAATATATTTTAATTAATTTGTATTTCAATGAGGAAAATAAGTATTTGATCCCTCTTGCCAAACACACTCAATACTTAGTGGCAAAGCCTTTGTTTGCAAGCACAGCGGTGAGACGTTTGTTGTAGTTAACCACAAGTTTAGCACACACACCAGGGGGAATTTTGGCCCACTCTTCTTTGCAGATCCTCTCTAAATCATGAAGGTTGGTGGGCTGTCGCTTGGCAACTCTGACCTTCAGCTCCCTCCATAGATTTTCGATCGGATTGAGGTCTGGCGACTGGCTGGGCCACTCCATGACCTTAATGTGATTTTTCTTGAGCCAATCCTTTGTTGCCTTTGCTGTATGTCGTTTAGGGTCGTTATCATGTTGGAAGACCCAACCACGGCCCATTTTCAGATCCCTGGCAGAGGGGAGGAGGTTGTCCCTCAGGATTGTGCGGTACATGGCTCCATCCATCTTCCCAGTGATGCGGTGAAGTAGCCCTGTACCCTTGGCAGAGAAACACCCCCAAAACATTATGCTTCCACCTCCATGCTTGATTTTCCAGTGCAGTGGGCGGGGCTGAGCTATCGTTTCATTGGCTTATAAACTTTTTTTAATTGGCTCGTTAATAGTCAATTCTAATTAACAACAGGTCTCAATTAGTGTTCTGTGCAAAACAAAACATTTGAAAGAATAGAAAAATACATCATGTCCATTGTAATGGACAAAGGATATGAAAGGGTTAACAAAAAAAGAAAAATGGATATACTGAATATCTGGCAACCGAAATTGTATGGACACCTAAATGATGCATAGATAAGATAAGGTCTTTTTTCAGCCACCAATGAAAGCTATATTTACAGTGTATATATATATATATATATATATATATATATATATATATATATATATATACAGATCTGTATATATCTGTATATATCTGTATATAAAGATGAGTTTCTTTGATTTTACCAAATTAAAACCTCAATATATAATCAAGAGGAAGATGGATGATCACAAGCCATCAAACCACCAAACTGAACTGCTTGAATTTTTGAACTTGTTTTCTTTGCATTATTTGAGGTCTGAAAGCTCTGCATCTTTTTTGTTATTTCAGCCATTTCTCATCTATTTTCTGCGAATAAATGCTCTAAATGACGATATTTTTATTTGGAATTTGGGAGTAATGTCTGTATTTTATAGAATAAAACAACCATGTTCATTTTAATCAAACATATACCTATAAATAGCAATTTTATTTCCAGGGCTGTATATACATTTACAGCTACATACATATACACTCTTACTCACTGCTATGTTTGTTTTTCAGCATGCACCAACCTGACTTCTGCATCTCTCCATACTGTTAAAAATACAGTTTTCCATGTTTCTAGGGGCTATTAGATTACTAGTACTAATAATCCTAATCCTAATCCACATTTTAGTGCATTATTTGTGCCACAGAACTAATATAAGGCCTTTCTGCGGCCACCACTGATATGTACTATTATAAATACACAAGTATGTGTGTGATATATAAACACATACATGGAAACATACACACATGTGTCTAAAAAAAAAACGGAACCGCATCTCCCCAGACAGTTCTATGATATGAGGCCGGCCATTTAAATAACTAGGTAACATTTTGCTGCAATACACAATTCTATTCACAATAGCAGCAATAATGATAATAATAATAAACCTTAAAAAATACAATTACATTTACAGCTACACCCACAGTCTTATTCACTGCTATCTGTGTTCCAGCACTGGCTGTCTGCTTATCTCTGTACTGTTGCATCAATAATAAAAAAGCATGACAAAAATGCAGTTTTCCGTTGAACAGGCGTATTAGATTATAGTTTGTCACTATATATAACAACAATCATATTGATTGCAATATTAATACAACATTCATAAACCACCAAAAATGCAACAATATATCATGTTGCACAAAGCGGATTGACCTTTTATACTATTTGCCAGTGAGAAAAAATAAGAAATTAAATATTGGATTTCTGCACATCTCCATACTGTTGCAGCTCTAATTTTAGATTTAATGGGACCTTTAGATTACTAAAGGAAAATTTACCCTATAATATAATATACCAGTGATACCAATAATCATAATATTCTTAGTAACATACAGCCTTTCTGCAGCCGCCACATATATTTATACACACACATCTACACAAAAACTGCAGCCTTAATGTAATAAAAGGTAAAAGACAAAATGCAGTTTTCCATGTTATGGGGAAAACATATAATATATTCATATATTCACATATATTTTCATAACCAATATAAGTCATTATATAAGCCACCACATACATATATGCACGTATCTACACAAAATCTACAAAAATGGATTTATGCACATCTTCAAACTGCTGCAGCTCTAAAACAAGCAAAAATTAAATTCCCTTTAAAGTACTTGGTAACATTTTGCCACAATATATAATAATCATAATGATAAAAATATTAATAAAACATGCATAAACCACCAGAAATGCAATAACATAATTATATATATATATATATATATATATATATATATATATATATATATATATATATATATATATATATATATATATATGCAGTTTTTTTGTTTAATGGGCCCTTTAGATTACTAGGAAATGTTATACAATATAATAGCAATAATCATAATATTCTTAGAAACAGAAAGACTTACAGCAGCCACTACATACATTAATATATACGTAACTACACAAAAACAGGATTTCATAAGTCAATAGATAAGACAGCACATACATTCATGCACGTATCTACACAAAGAAAATTTGAGTTTTTTTGCTGCAGCCCTAAAACAGAAATGCAAAAAATGCAATTTTCTATTTTAATTTTCTTCAAATTACTAGGAAACATTTTCAACAATACATAACAAAAGCAACATTGATAGCAATATTAATAAAATATCACAAACCATCACAAATACAACAATATATTATGCTGCACAAAGCTGACTGACCCTTTACACTATTTGCCAGTGAGAAAAATAAGAAAATTTGATGGGTCCTTTAGATTACTAGGAAAAGTTGTTCCATGAAAAAATATAATAGCAATAATCATAATATTCTTATTAACAGAAAGCTTTCCTGCAGCCACTACATACATTTATACACACGTATCTACACAAACTGGATTTCTGCGTATCTCCATACTGCTGCAGCTCTAAAACAAGCAAAAATGCAATTTTCCATTTAAATCCCCTTTAAATTACTAGGCAACATTTTGCCACAATGCATAACAACAACCATAACGATAGCATTATTAATAAAGCATTGCAACAGTATATCATGCTGCAGAAAGCTTGATTGATCCTTTCACAATATTTGCAGCAGGCGAAGAAAGGAAAAAAGGGAAAAAATCAATGTAAATCTGCACAGAAGCAATGAAAAGCTAAAACCCAGAGAGGGTGTAGCAGCAGCAGACTGGTGCAGCACTGAACTCACTGCTCTCACATATATGTATCCTCCTATATGCATGCATATAGATTTAATTTATATATTTTTTATATATTTATTTATTTATATTGATGCATGCATCCATCCTCTCTCATACTCATGTGTGATTTATGTGAATCTGCCTTTAGTTAGAGACTCAGAGATGGAAACAGGATGGAAACAGAAACGATGTAAAGCTCACAGTCCTGCAAATTCGCATTTAAATCGAGATTTGCGCACAAAAGAAAGAGAAAAAAATCAGAAGTGAATTTGCAATCAGATTAATTGCAATTTCTTAATTTTCGCAGAATATTTGCCGACAGGGGGCGCCAATTTCTCCACACCAAAAAAAAAACAGAAATGAAAACGACATTCAGACAGAAGGGTGAAATTAATCAGACCCAGCGCTGTTTAAACCCCTACAATAAGCGCGCGCTTCGGTTAAACACGCGCTCAGAACCGCGTTCTAATCGGCGCTGATTTGAATATTCGACTCGAAAGCGCTTTAATCGCCGAATAAAAGCCGAATACAGTAGATTTTTACAGGCAAACATGGCTGCGTCGCTTTTGCTGCTGCTGCTGTTTGCTGTCCTCCCTTTAAGTCTCCATTCTCTTCGCCCTTTCCCCTCATTTTAACACATTTACAACAATTTTCCACAAATTAGGGTCACTAATCACGATTATAAAAGTGCGCCCCAGGTGTGAACGCGAGCTAAAAGCGCTTTAAAAGCGAAATAAAGGAGAATAAAGCTGTAAAATCCAGGGCAGGAGGAGGCAGGGGACCAGTGAAAATCAGCAGAACCAGCAGAAGCATTCACATTTTACAAAAGAAAAAAAAAAAATCAGAAGTTTTTCCAAAAGCATAAATCAGTTTAAAATTCGAATCTTACCCCAGATGCATCGATTTCACCTCGTTACAAAAAATGCAAAAATAATAAAAGTGCAGCAGAAAAATCCGAGCTAGGGAGCGGAGAGGCTGGGCAAAGCCGCGAGGCGCCGGAGTGTAGAAATGAATAAATCTAATTCAGAAAAAAAAATAGAGGAAAAAAAGGAAAAAAAAAACAGAGAGAGAGAAAGAGAGAGAGAGGGAGGGAGGGTAAGGCAGTGGTGCTGCGTCTCCTCCTCCTCCTCCCTCCTTCCCAAACCCAGAACCCAGCACAGGGTCATGCGGAGGATTTTTTTTTTCTTTTTTTCTATTTTTTCCTCCTTTTTTATTTTTTTCCTTCCCTTTTTAATTTTTTTTCTTTTTTTGTTGCAGGGACTGAGGGAGGAAGGGAAAAAAGGCTCCTCCCACTTTTATTTTTCAGATGACGGAAACAGCGCCCCCCCTCCCCTTACCAAAAAAAAAGAGAAAAAAAGAAAAAGAAAAAAAGAAAGAAAAGAGAAAAAAATAATTAAAAGCAAATTTGTTGATTTTGTTGTTTCGCTGCAGTTTAATCACGTGGTGTTTCAAACTCACCCCAACTGGTATTATATGTGAGATTTTCTTTTCTTGTAGATAGACAGACAGACAGACAGACAGACAGATAGATAGATAGATAGATAGATAGATAGATAGATAGATAGATAGATAGATAGATAGAGAAAGTAATTATCAGTACGTATGAGTAATTATAATATAACTGGTTAAACATTTTACCATTATAGCCACTGCAGTTGGACATTTCTTTTATTGTTTTTAATTTATATATTTATTTATTTATTTATTTTATTTTGCGGAGGGGGTGAGAAACCGCCCCGTCCCCGTCCCTCTTCAAAATAAATAATTTAATAAAATCGCACAAAAAGGACAATTTTAAAAAGTCATTTTTTATGACTGACTGCAGTGCTGTTATATTATTAAATAACTGTATATTATTAAATAACACACACACACACACACACCATGTGTTTTTTAGTGCAGAGGGCGTGGTGCTTCCCCATCCTACAGATAGACATCCACACAGAAAGAGAGAGAGAGAGAGTTTGTTTAGGTTTAAATACTATTTACCATGAGATGGAAACTATTAAGACGCATAAAAATAATCGTAATAAATAAAGTAAGTAAGTAAGTACTTATCTGAATAGTTAATAAAAATATTATTGGAATATTTAATATATATATATATTATATATTATATATATATATAGCATGTTTTAAAAATTATTAACAGCACAAACACGCATATATAACTAAATACAATTAAGTAAATAAATCTATGTATGTTTTTAATGTAAAACGAATCCACTTCAGGAGGGACTTTTATTATATTTTTAACGGATCCGCTTTGTTTAATAATAAAAGCCCTGTGCCGCGGCGCCCCCAGCGGCCCGTTTCAATCAGAAAAATCATGATTTGTGAAAGAAATATTAAATTCTGAGGATTCATCTGAACAAAGCCCTGAAATCACACTTTTTCTTAAGGAAAGCAGTAATTAAACACCAGAAATCAGATTTAGTTCAGTTCTGCTCGCTGTGAGAAAAGCAGTAAAGCAATGTTTAAAAACTAGAACCAGAGAAAGGTATTGGAATTAAATGATACATTCATTTATTTACAAAACTCATTAATTTCAGGTTTAAATAAGGAAAATTATCATTTAGACAACAGTATATAATTATTGTATCCGATACACTGCGCCCAATCCTCATACATAATGCAAATTCAAGTAATTATTTATTTACTTGTTTCTTTATTTATTGATGTATTATTTCCTTACATCGCTGTAAAGGCCCTGTCCCACTGCGATTGCGTCTAAATATCCACTAAAGTACGTCCAAATTTATCAGAAAACACTGCGTCCACTGAGTGAACGCGCTGCGTCCAAAATATAGACGCAGTGCGTCCAAATTACGTCCATATTCCGTCTAAATTGAAGTTGGACGCCGACTTCCAAATTTGTACGTCGACTTCCACTCTTTTTGGACGTCGACTTCCACTTTTTGGACGTCGACTTCCAACTATATATGGTTGTTTTTCTAGTGAATCATCATTTCTTCTTGAGCTACAAGAGAGAGCACATCTATTCTCTTCTACACAACCATGGACCACAGATTCCTTGCAGTGATGGTGCAGCAGCAGAACATACTCCTCCATGTGCTGGACAAGACCGGGAGGAGGAGGAGGCGGCAGCAGGAGAGGACTGTATGGGTCAGGCCTTGGATTGTACGCCGGGTGGAGTTTGGACTGTATGACCGGCTGATGGTAAAGCGATGGACGCCAGAAAAATATTTTTATGGACGTCGACGTCCACCTGTACGTGCCGTCCAAATATCCACTAAAATAAATCCGTACTGCGTCTAATTATCCACTAAATTACGTCCATATTAGTCGTCGTCTATTCCGAAAATTTTGGGAGGTACCAAAACCACTTTTGCGTCTAAAGTGCACGGCAACGTCTAAACTACGTCCACTTGGACGGTGCCGTCCAAATATCCACTAAACTACGTTCAGATTGCGTCTAAATATCCACTAAACTGCGTCCACTGAAATTTGGACGTACTTTAGTGGATATTTAGACGCAATCGCAGTGGGACAGGGTTCAGATGATCTCAGTATGATCTCTCTCTCTCTCTCTTTAGCATCTCCAATGCCCAAATATGCCTAGATAAACAAAAACATAAATAAAAATAATAATTAAAATAACATAGTTATCCTAAAAGTAAACTTACTGTTAGACAATTTATGATTTAATCACCTGCAGAAAGGAAAAAAAGAAAGAAAGAAAGAAAGAAAGAAAGAAAGAAAGAAAGAAAGAAAGAAAGAAAGAAAGAAAGAAAGAAAGAAAGAAAAAAGGAAGAAAGAAAGAAAGAAAGAAAATGTAACTGCATTTCCCTGGGTTCTATGAATGCTGTGTGTAATATAATGGACACCCGCGCCCTCTAGTGTCTGAAGCAGTGAAATACACGTGATGATAATTCAATACATTACAATACAGTGCATTACTGTACATTACAATACAGTACAATAGAGTACATTACAGTACAATTTATTACAGTACAATGCAATACAGTACAGTACTACACAATACAATATAATACAGTACAACACGGTATTGCACAGTGTAGTGGAGTACAATACATTTAAGTACCATACAGTATAAAACAATGCAATGCAATTCAGCATGAAACAAGACAGTAAAATACAGTACAATTGAGTACAGCAAAATAAAATCCTGTACAGTTTACTTCAGTGCAACAGTCTCTGCGACATAACAGCACAACACAGTACGTTAATTATTTAATGACCATTAGCAACATCTACTGCACTGCTCTGTTTACAGATAGATCTTTACCTTGTATAATAAGTTTTTTTTTTTAATAGCCTTATATATTTCTATTCTTCTGTGTTTTAATTTATGTTTAATATGTTTCTTATTGTATTGTGTTGTTGCTGCTGGATGCCTAAATTTCCTTTGGGATGAATAAAGTATCTATCTATCTATCTATCTATCTATCTATCTATCTATCTATCTATCTATCTATCTATCTATCTATCTATCTATCTATCTATCTATCTATCTATCTATCTATTACAGTGTAATATTGTACATTACAGTGCAATATAGTATAGTACACTACAATACGATACAGTGCAATATAGTACAGTACAAAACGGTACAGTGCAAAATAGTAATATACAGTACAATACAGTGCAATATAGTACAGTATAGTACAGTATAATAAGCTACAATATAACAGCACAACAGTACGGATCAGTATAGTGCAGAACAGTACAATACAGTACAGTGGAATATAGTACAGTACAATACAATACGCTACAATATAACAGCACCACACAGTAGAGTATAGTGCATTTCAGTACAGTACAATGGAATACACTATGGTACAGTAGAGTGTAATATAGTACAGTATAGCACAATGCAAAACAGTACTGTGCAGTACAATGTAATAAAGTATGGTACAGTACAGTACAGTCCATATAGTACAGTGCAATGCAGTACAGCAGAATATAGTACAGTACAGGACAATACAGTCCAGTGCAGTACAAAGCAGCACAGTACAATATGCTACAATATAACAGCACAACACAGTAGAGTATAGTGCAGTACCGTACAGTACAATGCAATACACTACGGTACAGTAGAGTTCAATATAGTACAGAATAGTACTATACAATACTGTACAGCGCAGTACAATACAGTACAGTACTCTACAATATAACAGCATAACATAGTACAGTATAGTGTAGTGCAATACAAAATATAGTTTAAATAGTTTACAATACAAAATACAATATAAAGCATTACAATGCAATACAGCACAATATAGGACAATATAGCACAGTATATTAAATACAATACAATACAGTATAAGAAAATACAGCACAACACAGCACAATGCAATAGCAGTTATTCTTACACAAACAGTACTAGAAATAAATGGAGCAGCATGGACATTAATAAAATAATAAACAAGTAAATGCAAAATAAAATCAATAAATAAAATATATAATGTATTTTGTATGAGGGAAAAAGCACGTGATGTATTATGCAAGTGAAAAATATATTTTAAAAATGGAGATCCGTGGTTATTGCACACACACACAGCTTCTTAAAGAGAAAATGAATAAATAGTATCTTATCTTTGCACATCTTACAGCACCATATTTAATATACTGTATACTGCAATATATATAGGTTATATATAGGTTAGGTCTGTCAGTACCTACAAGATCACTCTGAATGTTCTGTACTGTCCAGTAGAGGTCAGTACAACACCACAAAGAAACTTTACATGCTTAAGGAAACATCACCACAATGTAGTTCAGTTAACTGAGAATATGATGACATACCTCAGACATCATCTTCAACCTCTGCCTTTAGCCAAATTAAAATAGTTCCCAAGAGGCCGGAGTGTCTCATATAATAAGAAATAAAACCATTTAGATTCATATCAGAAACTATTATGTACAGAAGACAGGTGCATTAATTTCATTTTAAACATCGTTTCAGCAGGTATAAATATAAAATGTTGGCTGCACATTTTTACATATGTATTTTTAAATCAAACATTCCTCATGTCCACAGCTGCATTATCCATTATCTGTATAATGCAGCTAATTTAATTAGCTAAAAGTGGGAGGCAACTCAAAACTTAGGAAAAGTATAGATTTTGCAGGGAATTCGTCTGCTGACCCTGGGTGAAGAAATCCCGTCGTTTATTTTCACCTTATTCTCTCACCTGAACCTGAACCTGCTCTTTACCTTGGAAAAACAACCCAATATCCATAGCTCACTGACTAATATATATATAACACACACACACACCTACTCAAAACTCAGTATAGATAACATTAAATATCAGATACACACACAGACAGTACTAGTCTAGCACCTCACCTTTAATATAATAAACACACAAACCGACTTATTGCACCACATAACCTCTCTCTAGTGTTGCCAACTACCCAGTAAGGAAAGTAGTTATTGGCCCTCCTAAAAGTCGCTAAATGACGTCAGTGGCTAATTTGCATAATACATGTTTTTGAAGCTGTAAAGGAATAAATTGAGTAAAAAACACCCTAAATATATTATAACTACAAATGAACTTTGAACAAGTACAGTACAGTATAATGCAATACGGTACGGTATGGTACAGTACAATACAGTACAGTGCAATCCAGTACGCTACAATATAACAGCACAACATAGTACAGTATAGTGTAATGCAATACAAAATATAGTATAAAGCATTACAATGCAATACAGCACAATATAGGACAGTATAGTACAGTATATTAAATACAATACAATACAGTATAATAAAATATAGTACAACACAACACAACACAATACAATAGCGGTTATTCTTACACAAACAGGACCAGAAATAAATGAAGCAGCATGAACATTAATGAAATAAAAACAAATAAATGCAAAATAAAATCAATTAATAAAAAATACAATGTATTGTGTATCAGGGAAAAAGCGTGTGATGTATTATGCAAGTGAAAATATATATTTTAAAAATGGAGATCTGTGGCCATTGCGCACACACATACACACACGTAACATATAAACGTAAAAGTCTGTCACGCCTGACCCTGTTTCCTGTCTGTCCTCGTGCCTGTGTTCTGCCTGTGATTTTCCATTACCTCATGTCTCATTTGTAGCTCCACCCCTTCCCCAGGTGTTTCCACTCCCAGTGTGTTTCCTGTTTAGTTAAATAGACTTCCTCTGTCACTTGTCCTCTGTCGGTCTTTGCACTGTCTCCTGTCGTTTGTCTTCCCGTGTTCCCAGATTTCCTCTCAGTGTTTCTCTCAGTGTTTCTCTCAGTGTTTCTCTCAGTTTAATCCTTGTAATTATCCTTGCTCTGTTTAGTTCATTGTCTAGCTTTAGTTATTAGTTTATTTCTTTGTTTATCTACTCCCGCTTTGTTTGTTAGTTATTATCTATCTAGTTTAGTTCCTTATTGTTTTCCTCGTTTGTTTTTGTCAGCCTCCCTATTTGTTTGTAGTATATATTTATCTTCCTGTTTATTCTGTTATTTTCTAGTTCCCTGTGTTTTCCCTAGTTTATTCCCTTGCCCTGTTTTAGTTTATCCTGCCTAGTTTTATAGTCTTCCCGTTTGTTTATCTTTAGTATCTCGTTTGTTAGATTTAGCTCGCCTCTGTTTCTTGTTTTCTTTGTTTCTTGTTTACTTGTTTATTTATCATTAGTCTCTCTCTCTTGTTTATTCCTAGTTTATTTTCCAGCGTTTGTTTAGTTTTAATGTTCTCTAGCCTCCCTCGTTTGTTTAGTTATTTTGTTGTTACGTGTTTACTTGTCTCTTTGTTTATTAAATTCTCACCTTACCTGCACATACGTCCGCCTCCTCATCTCTCTGCCTGGGTCAACCCTGACAAAGTCGCTAAATGACGTCAGTGCCTAATTTGCATAATACACGTTTTTGAAGCTGTAAAGGTATAACGTTGTGGAAAAAAAAGAGAAAAAAATTAGTAAAAACACCCTAAATATGTTAGAACTACAAATGAACTTTGAACAAATGAACTTGTTGCCTTTAAAGTAGGCAGTCACTTCTCACAATAACTTTATGATTTTAATGCTTTGTATAAATCATTTTTACGTAAATTACATAAATCAGTTTTTTTTGCCGTGTTGTTAAATGTTAGCATAACATTTCTACATTCTACATTCAATCCTCCTTAAAAGAGACACTTTGACAGAGTTAATTTTTTTGTCTTTCTTTCTTTTTTTAAGGGTTCTTAAGTTTTCTTTAGTTTTAATCCTGTTATACACAAGTAGTCGAACAATGAGCTAGCTAGCTAGATGTTTAGCTTTTCAAAAAGAGGATTCAAGGATTCAAGGAGATTTTATTGTCATTCGCATCACATGTGGTACATGAGGTGGAACGAAATTGTGATCTCACGATCCAGTTTACACCCAAAGAGCTGTTATTAAAATAGATATATAAATAAAAAGAGTACAATAAAAATAGAATATACAAAATAGATAGATAAATATCCCAAAAGAATAAAAAAATAAATAGAGAAGAAAGGTTTCAGCAACCTGAAGAGGTACACTCTGTGGACGAGGTGAGTGACAGAGACTGTTTGAGATAAATGCAGTGATTTTTTTTTTTTCGTGTCAAGCTGAATACGCATTTATATTTACTAGGGGTGTCACGATTCTCTAAATCCTCAATTCGATTTTATTTCTCATTTTAGGGTCACGATTCGATTCGATTATCGATTTTCATTTTTCTTTTCTTTTTTTTACAGCAGAGAGGCCTATGCCAGTTTTAGATTAGTCTATGGTCAGTCATTGGTTTGATTTATCAAATTTACAATATCTTATTTTAAAAGGTGGGCTTGATACAAGTGATGCAAAGTGATACAAGTGATCTGTAATACACCACATTAGGCACTAATGGTCAAATTTAAATAATTTAATTAAGATATATATGTAATGCCATCTAGTGGCTTTTTTTGGGTAGCACCAGTGTGCGCTATTAAAACAGCAATGTGCAACATAACAAAATCAATAAAAAAAAAATACAGGAACAGTCATGTACAAAATAATAGAACAATTAGAGCCATAACAAACTAAACTCTATCCTACTATAACAGTTAAACATGAAAAACTTTTTCGGTCCCTGAGAATGACAAGTTTTTTTCTTTAATAAAGATATATTATTAACTTTATCTGAGAGAAAGATGCTCCTTAAGGTACCAAAACTATTAACATATTTGAGGCTAGACAAAACAACTGTTATTTTTATATTTTCAAGTTTTTCTTTAAGAAGATGAGAATGTCCACATTCTCTGGAGAAAGGGCTGCTCTTTGAGCGGTCACAGTGACCGCGGCGTCGGCTACAGTGTGCTTCGCCATTTGCATAGCTTAGAGGGAGGGATCGTCAATCCTCTTTTTGACTTCGAGGCTCGAGACCATGACATAATTTCGATCGATTTTGATAAATTATTGAAATCGTGACATCCCTAACATTTATATCCCGTAAATACCAAAAGTCTCCAATAACACCACACAAAATCGCTTGATTTGTCGCTAGTCGCTAAAAAAAAAGTCACTAAAGGGTTTGAAAAGTCACTAAATATAGCCACAAAGTCGCTAAGTTAGGTAAGCAAGCAACAATGCCACTTTTAATCCAGTTTAAACAGTTTAAACAGTGGCTGATTTCTCTGTAGTAAATACAGAGAAAAGTCAAATACCAGAACAAAGAGAGAGAAAAACAGAACGCATCAAAATGTAGCAAGAATATAAACAGGGTCTTAAATACTGCTAACAGAACACATAGGAAACAAATAGGCACAACATCAAAACTGGGTGTAGAGCGACCTCCTGTGTCATAGAGGTGAAATGCCAGGATAATTCTTGACATAAACATGGCATAGACTTTAAACATGCTTAAACATGATTGAGCCTAATATAATGGATGGTAAGTGTAAAAACAAGGTCATATTCAAGTGGCTGGTTGTAGTAAGTGGCCCATATATATGACAATGGCCAGGTTGTACATAAGGAAATTCCATATATTTTAGTTTGTCATATATTTGAAATCTATTGCCACTGTATTACGCCCTGCACAAGGCGTGTCGCAGTGCTTATTGTTATCTTACACCCAGCAAACAGTATATTTCCATGCCTTTCACAGTGCTTGTGAATATATCTACGCTGATGGCCATGGTCGTTTTAAAATGAGGTGTGTTCAGGTAAATGTCTGGCGTATCGCTATCTTGGCAATGGAAAACACAGGTGCTCCACTGACTGAATACAACCTAAACAAGCATCAACATTCAGACGTTTATTGCTTTCTTAGCGTGTGCTAAGCATACTTATACCCTAGCTTGAAACGCACATGATGACACACAGAAGTGCAAAAAACATAGTTTATAAACAGAAGACACAGGTCAGTTTTCTCTGTTAAAAAACTTTGGACACATCCAGGTAGCTGCACAGTTAAAATAGCAATCCGCCTATAAAATCAGAGCGCCCCTGGTTCTTAAAGGGAATGGCAAGCGACACCACACCCATGATTAATTAAGAGAATTAGAGCACGCTTTTTGTGCGTTTCAAGCCGTGCAAGGCATACTTTTCCCATCTTTACGATAGCAAAGACTCACTGATATCAAGCCTTAAATCAATTTGCAGTGCACGGTTGACAGTTCGCCTATAGATTATTAAAAGTCTGTGATAGGTCTGGGTTGCTAGACTCTTTTTTATACACTAGGAGGAGTGTGCCCCTAATATAACCTAAAAATGCCACTTAAAACCCAAGCCTGATGTCATTCACCCCTACAGAGTCGTGCACATAATTCTGAGAGACGAGAAATAAACTGGACTGGGTGGTGGAGTGATTTCAGTCACAGAGTAGGTGTTGAGATGAAATGAAACTTTATGAATAGAGTGTTTCCTCCTTTGATCTTAATTAATCCTCTCGTCCGAGCTAAATTTAGTCTCAGAACAGTCTCATCTGTCTCAATCACCACAAAGGATGATTCTGTCAGCTTCAGAATTACACAGGAAGAGATGTTAATGATCTCAAGGGAGCTAGGAGCACAGTCACCAAGAAAACCATTGGTAACACAACTCACTGGAATGGATTAAGATCCTGCAGAGCTCACAAAGTCATCATGCTCAAAACAGCTCCAGTCTAAAGCTTGCCAATGAACACCTGAATGATTCAGAGAAGGCTTGAGAAAATGTGATAAGGTCAGACGAGAAGGAAATTGAACTCTTTGGCATGAACTCAACTCGCCGCAGTGCTGTACAGCTTTACTGAAGCTCATAAACTCACAGTCTGTGAATTTACGGCGACCTGCCGACAACGCCAGCGCCCGGACGGATCCGTAAAGGTTTCGTATATTAACAAAAGCAAAACATCTGAGGTGTTCTGAGGTTATCGTCTCTATGGAAACCTATACACACAGAACCATAATAATGGATCGCTGTTGGACGCCGGCGGAGGTTCGTGAGTGATGAGCAATGGAAAAGCACTGCGACAGGTCTGAGATCTGGCTCCACTTCTCCTCAAGTGCTCAGTTCCTACTGGAAGATGTTTTGAGGGTGAGCGATTTGGCAGCGGGAAGGAGATGAAAACACGCTGGAATGTCGGAAAATGTCAGAGGGCCTGGGGTCACACGGGGACAGTGGCATTAAATTATTAGCTATAATAATATTATGCTATATTTACATCATATCTTTTACAAGCTCATGCTCGTTCCAAAGCTAAAGGTCATTTAAGTAAAAAAAAGAAGGAAAATAATTATTGAATCTTCGGCTGATTTGTTTTATGTACGTTTTTTTATTTCAATTACGAAGACTAGAACAGTTTGTATATATAATCATTTTATGGTAGATTTATTTTAACATTGAGAGAAACAACATCAAGCACATAAACAAAGAAATATTTGATCATCAACCTACGAACCACTACGAAAGACTACAGACGGTTATGTGCCAATGAGACACACAAGGAGAGACCACTTTCTGCATTATAATTCAGAAATAATTCAGTCTCAGATTCCATCAGCCCAGGATTACACAGGAGGAGTTCAGTTTGTTAATGATCTCAAGGTAGCTAGGAGCACAGCACAGTCATCAAGAAAACCATTAGTAACACACTTTAACATATTGGATTGAGATCATGCAGTGTCCACAGAGTCTTTCTGCTCAAAAAGACAAATTTTCAGCCCATCCAAAGTTTGAATAAGAGAATGAATGAATGAATGAATGAATGAATGAATGAATGAATGAGAGATGGCTTGGGAGGATGTGATGTGGTCAAACAAGACCAAAATGTAGCTTTTTGCAATCATCTTGACTGTGTTTTTAGAGGCAAAGAAATGCTTGATGTTACCCCAAGACAGGGTTGCCTGGTTTGTGGTTTTACTGCCAAATTGTCCAAGTTAGGCTTGTTTAGGGGTGGCAGGTTGTGTTTTTTTTTTTTTTGGGAGAGAGAGAGCAATCACAACGTAACCAAAAAAAAAAAAAAAAAAATGCAAGTGGAGAGAAGAAAGTTCAGGAGGGGCAAAAACAGAAATGAGTAAGTAAAAGTAAAGGTTTTTTTTTTAATTATGTTATAAAATGTTACATAAAATACTATTAAATGTTCTTGGATGGGATATAAAACTGTTATAAAAGTTATATATATAACTTAAAAGTTATATAAAACTTATAAAACACTAATGTTACAATATTCTTTATGATGTTTTGCTTCGAATGTGTGACAGACATATTTTGGGATAGTTCAAGCTTCTGAAAGGCATATTTTAGACTGAAATTGGGCTGGATATTTTTGTTGGACCTGGCAACCCTGCCCTAAAAACATCATCCCCAGTGTCCAGGATGAATTTGTAGCACTGATGAGAACACTGAAGATGGGTGGTGGATGGATCTTCCATCATGACAATGACCCAGAGCAACAAATAGGACTGACTTGAGAAGAATATAAAATAATTATTATACATTTTTTAAAATTTACTCAGAACGAATGCATTATTATAGACACACATAAACAGCTCTGGAAAAAATGAGACCACTTAAAATTGATGAGTTTCTTTGATTTTACCAAAGTGAAAACCTCTGGAATATAATCAAGAGGAAGATGGATGATCACAAGCCATCAAACCAAGCTGAACTTATCTAAAATCAGTGTGCAAGACTGGTGGAGGAGATATAGGTGTGTTTTAATATTTAACACATTTAACACTATTTATGGACTGTCAAATTCCTTATTCCCTTATGTCAGATTTCTTAATTTCCTGGAAATAAGGGAAATTCCGTTTTCCACAGAGAAAACCCTTTAAATAATGAGGTTCTCCGGCATTTCAGCACGCTCTGGTTCCGCTAAAAACACCAGAATAGTTGAGGTAAGGCACTTCCTTTCCATCCTCCACATGTCGACTGATCATTCTCAGAAGAGAATTATTCCAGCGGTGGCCTGGAAACCTCTGGGAAGAAAGACGTTCCCAATAAAAAGCCACATTTCTTCTGGAGGATCTGGTAATAATGATCTTAAATTCAGTATACCTGCTGCAGACGGACAGACACCCACTCCAGCGGAGGTTTCAGGATTATTTTATCTTCTCCTGAGAACTGTTAATTTTAAATATATGTCCTGTTTCCAGCTGAGAAATGCATGTTTTTCTTCTTTTTTTCTCCTTCAATTCTTGATCCTGGAGGAAAAGCCAGGGTTGATTTAATAGTCGACGAAGAACAACGGCATCTGGAGTCAATTAACACCCGCTAAAAACTGCACAACTGTTCTGACTCCAAATTAGGTTAATACCCTCTCTGGGTATTGTTTATCTTATCATTGTCAGGGAAACAATGACCCAAACAGACACGGGCTAAGCTACAGTTACTCTAAACTACACTGCTGTTATGTTCACCATGTCCAGAAGCTCCGCCCACTTCTCTACTACAATACAGAGTTACTTTATATACACTAATACCACTTACTTTTAACTTTACTGTACACAACACCTTATGCATAATGTTTACCATGTCCAGAAGCTCCGCCCACTTCTCTACCAAAATACAGTTACTATATATATTTACTAATAACACTTACTTTTAACTTTACTGTTCACAACACAAGCCTTATGCTCACCATGTGAAAGAAGCTCCGCCCACTTCTCTACCGAAATACAGTTACTATATATATTCACTAATACCACTTACTTTTAACTTTACTGTACACAACTCAAGCCTTATGTTCACCATGTCCAGAAGCTCCGCCCACTTCTCTACTACAATACAGAGTTACTATATATTCACTAATACCACTTACTTTTAACTTTACTGTACACAACACCTTATGCATAATGTTCACCATGTGAAAGAAGCTCCGCCCACTTCTCTACTACAATACAGTTACTTTATATATTCACTAATACCACTTACACAACACAAGCCTTATGTTCACCATGACCAGAAGCTCCACCCACTTCTCTACTACAATACAGAGTTACTAGTGTATACTCACTAATAACACTTACTTTTAACTTTACTGTACACAACACAAGCCTTATGTTCACCATGACCAAAAGCTCCGCCCACTTCTCTACTACAATACAGTTACTTTATATCTTTATATTCACTAATACCACTTAATTTTAACTTTACTGTACACAACACCTTATGCATAATGTTCACCATGTGAAAGAAGCTCCGCCCACTTCTCTACTACACTACAGATTTACTACTGTATATTTACTAATACCACTTTCTTTTAACTTTACTGTACACAACACAAGCCTTATAACAAATTCACCATGTCCAGAAGCTCCGACCGGGAGTAATCCCGGTCATGCAGCTTGCCATCAGCTGACGGAGTCCCGAGAGAGCACAACTTGCCTTGCTCTCTCTGGGTGGGTACAGTAGTTGGTGCTCTTTCCCCTTATCACTCCTATGGTGATGTTGATCAGCACAAGGGTGCGTCTGTGAGCTGATGTATCAGAACCGAGTCACTGCGCTTTTCTCCGAATGCACTGTCTACCACAAGATCTAATATAAGTTCACCTTAGGACATTAAGAATGGCAAATAATGTAATTGGTCTATACTTTCTCTGAGGCTATGTCCCCGTTCACCCATTCACAATCTAGCATACAAACCGTTTTTTTTTTAAGTTTTGGGCTTTTTGATCCCAATTTTTTTATGTTTGCACTGAATCAGCTCAGGTCCCTCGCTCTCACAGGATGTGACTGCATGGCCCTGTCTCAACTGGGTCAACTGTGGTCCACAAGGCAGCGTCCCATTTCTCATTTTGGGATTCAGAGCGACGCTAACAAGCAAAGCAACAGCTGCCTCTCACCCAGAGCTCTCTGAACATGTGTTACAAAGCTAAACTCAATAAAAGAGCTCTTGGACTTCGAACAGCAGAGAAACCCCAATTTACCTCAGGTTCTCTTCCCATGTTCTCATTTACTGGAGAACTTCAGTAAACTCGGCTTTCATTCTATGTTGAAATAGTTTAACAAGAATAAGTCAGTCCAACTTTTTGTAACTAATTATAAAGTGTTTTGTTAGAGTTATCTTAGCTTTATTTCAGTCAGATGTTCTCCAAACTTTCTTAGGTTTTTAAGTTCTGCATCTGAGTTTGAGCAATACACAGTATGAGTCAGGACATCCTTTTATTTTAGATGAAAATGAAAGGGAAATTAAAGGGAACAGAAAATTAAATACTGTATCTGAATACTGTAGAAAGTAATGGAAAGGGTTCTTATATTTTAGTCCATAAACCATTCCATTCCTCTGTATCACTCCACTACAGAGTAGCACTCTTACACTAAATCTACACTAATGGGCGTTGTGGTCTGGAGATGAGGTGTGTATAGGTAAATTTTTGGTGTATCGCTATCTTGGCTGCGGAAAACACAAGTGCACCACTGACTGAATACAACCTAGACAGGCGTCAACAGTCAGACGTTCATTGCTATCTTGGCAGTGAATTGTCAACCTAGTTGAACACGTCCAGGTAGCTGCGCCCTTAAACTAGCAATCCACCAAAGTCAGGGACGAAAAAATCGATTGATTTTGGAATAACCTGGTCTATATTCAGTATATTCAGGTAGTCAGCTGACCTCATTCTTTCAGCACATACTGTTGCTGAACCTAAACCTGCAGACCAACTGCAGCATCAACCAACCCCACATCATTTACTTACTTACATCCAGGTAAAGACATTTTTTTGTTTTTTGGCCAGACAGAGAAGATGCACTGTAAAATAACAGTAAAGTTACTGTGAAAAATGTCTCTGTGTTCATCTGAAAAGTTAGTATATCTGGAAAAGCCCTGTGTTAAATGCTTTGAGATGCAGACTTTAAAACCCAGAGCTAGAAAACACACACAGTTCTAGACCTCTATGTAAATCCTAGTTTTGAGTGTTTGAGTCCGGTGCAGTGGTCCGTGGTAAAGGTTGAGCTGAGTTCATATCTGGAGCCGGAGGTGCTTCACACTCTTCTAACACCACTCAAACAGGGTCTCACTGAGGTCACTTTTAAACTGGGTCAGGAGTGTGTTCAGAGCTCATAACGATCAGCTTTTATAACATACAACAGAACTCAAGCAGAACTCAAATGAACTGGAGGGGGGAAGTGTACTGCACTGCTTATTTAATAATACTAATTTTATATTCAGTTACTATAAATTAAGGGTGTCAATTAATAAAAAAAAAAAAAAAAATATTTATATATATATATATATATATATATATATATATATATATATATATATATATATATATATATATAGTTATAATTAAAAATATAATAGAATTAGGTGATTAATCATGAATAATCACAGTTTTTCTTCCATAAGACTTTTATAAGTTTTTGATAATAGGTATTTAAAAGTGAATTTAAAAAAAATCAGTGTTAGAAACCTTTTTTTTTTCTTTTTTTTTTTGGGTGCTGATCTCTTAAAAAATATTTTTGCATCACTAGGTATGGGAATGATGGGAATATAAAGCTGAATATCAGCTGGATGGGTGGGACAATTGGCCTAGCTAAATTGACAGAAAAAAATAATTAATTAATTAACTAATAAGAAATAAAATAGTATAATCATTTTATAGGTTTATGTTTGAGTAAAATGAACATTGCTGATTTATTCTATAAACTACAGAAAACATTTCTCCCAAATTCCAAATAAAAATATTGTCATTTAGAGCATTTATTTGCAGAAAATTGAGAAATGTCTGAATTAACAAAAAAGATAAAGAGCTTTCAGACCTTAAATGATGCAAAGAAAACAACAAGTTTATATTCATAAAGTTTTAAGGGTTCAGAAATCAATATTTGGTGGAATAACCCTGGTTTTTAATCACAGTTTTCATGCATCTTTTAGGCATCATGTTCTCCTCCACCAGTCTTACACACTGCTTTTGGATAACTTTATGCTGCTTTACTCCTGGTGCAAAAATTCAAGCAGTTCAGTTTGGTGGTTTGATGGCTTGTGATCATCCATCTTCCTCTTGATTATATTCCTTTTACTTAAAGAGTAAAAAGCTTAAGTTGATGCTTCAACTTCTACAGAAGTATTTTTAACCCTTAAAACCCTACAGACGGATTTTACGTCCAAAATCTCACCTTGTGTTCTCAGCTTAATTACTCAGGAATCCCTTCACACATAAACATAATCCATATATGGTTAGAAAGGGCGGAGCTTACTCTTTCTAAAAATAGTGATGGCATCCCAGTGCGGTAAAGCTAAATCTACAAGAAACCCATTGAGAAAAACACCTAAAAAAGTGAAAAATCTCCTTCCCCAACCAATATTATTTACCTTTAGTGCTTCAAACATATTTATATGATGTTTCAAACCAAATAATATCAGTAAATAAAGACTCAAAAGTGTCCACAGAAAAAGTGTGAAACTCAAAATACTGAAAGGCATAGGCTGCTCTGAGTGTCAGGTTTTTAGTATCTACATGTGATTATTGATTATCAAGAAAAAATAACTCCACCTGATTTTGTTTCTCCATGTATTTTATCAAAGTAATAATTAATAAGCCATGTAATGAACTCAAATAATCAATATTCTTATGCTTTCAACTCATAAACACTCTAGTCTAAACATTTTTGAAAAGATATCTTAGGTGTGAATATATTTAAAGTCTATACATACATTCAAAAATAAGTAAAAAAAATTCTGCTTCCTTTTCCATTTTAAATTATTATATTTTTAAGCAGCCGTATGTCTTCTGGAGTAAAAGAGATCAGGGCATGTGACTGTCTAATGTAATTACTGTGTTATAAGACCTGAAAGAGGAACTGAAAACAAAAACAGAGAAAAAACACAACAAAACAGCCTAGAGTTCAAAGGGTTAAACCCTAGTATCTGTACTTCTGGACTTTTGTTCAGACAGGTCAGGATGTGTGTGTGTCGATGTGCTAAGTCTTTGTCTCTCTGCTGTTTTTAGTCTCTCTCCCGGCCCTCTGTAAAACTCCCACAGTGACCAGAGGTGAGGTCATCATCTCAGCACCGTGGACGGGGGGTCAGTTAGTATAGTAGAGCAGGAAATGAGGCGGTGTGGGCCGTCTGCGCAGCAGCAGCCGTCTGCAGGAGAGAATAAAGCAGACTGACTCACTCCTCATTACACATTATATCAACCTCAGCTCCAATTAAGGCCACAGCATCACTGTCTGAGTGACTGAAGGTCTTTATGTATATGTGCCGGACACACACAACCCTCATTACATAAGAAGAAATAGAAAAAAAATGTATATAGCGTACCATTTTCTACATTGTAGATTAATATTAATTGTATTATGTGCCCTTTCACTATAATCCACTTTTTTCTTGTTCTTTATTAAAATACAGCAGGTCTCTCTGAGTTTGAGTTTATGATGCTGCACATGATGAAACTCTACCTCCATTGTCTGCAGTAGCAAGTAAAAAAGAAAATATTCGGAAAAACGTGTCGATCAGGAAAAGCACCGTGACTACGTTTGTCAACCCGTGAATTAGTATTCATGCCCCGCCCACCTCAGATTGTGGCCGCCCACAGGCAGCGACGCCGTCTCGTCAGAGAGGAGCTAACTAACAGTGCTAGGAACAGCATGGTTGTTCGTTCCTGTGTTATTTGTGCGAATAACACATAGGTGTTTTATATATATGCTTTAGTCAGTAATTCAGAGCTAAGAAACAAATGGTTAGAATTTGTCTATGGAGGAACACCAGGAGCCAAGTACAATAGAGATAGGTAGGTGTATGTTTAGAACAGTTCTGTTTACACTAGTAAAAATAAAAAATCCACCCCATTTTACTTCATGGACCTGGACTACCCAGCTCTGTGTGTGCTTTAAGTAACTATAGGTTAATGTAGGATCTCCGGTGGATTTTGCGTTTTACAGAGACTCTAATGCCGATATTTTTGTCCCTCATGATGTTCACTATGTCATGTTAAGCAGCTATTTTCATTTCATGTCATTCTCGGGAAACTGGCAACACTACACATTAGTCACCGACCAATCATCATCCGTGTCCTCGCGTGAGTTCAAAGGTCATAGCGGGGGAGAAGCATAGAATCTGACAATTATGGCTACAGAAGCCCTTTGCGTGATGGAAGCACTTTTGTGCTCAGAAAAACTAAAAAAAAGAGGGAAAAGTGACTGTGGGCTCCTGGATTCCTGTGTGACCCAAATGGACATTTCATGTTTTTTATACTCCAGAGAGAACTTGTAAGGTCTGTAAGGTCTGGTAAAAATGTAGCTACTTAGGTTTCAGTGAATGTAAACAGAATATCTCATGGATGAAGTACATTATTAGATGATTATTAGATTGTTCTTCTTTTTCTCTGGTCCAGTGAACTGCAGGAGCACTGTCCTGCTTTCTTTTTCCATGTCTACATCTGTGCGCCACAGAACGCTCTTCCACACAACGGTCTTTCTATTGGTCAGAGTCAGGGAGCAGGTCGCGAAGCAGCATGTGTCAAACTAGACGATAAAATACAATAAATTCTAACATGCTAGTCTTTCCGTCGGACGCTCCGACGCCGTCGCTCACGTCAAATTACTGCTTTTTGACTGTGCCACACTACACGTGTCACGAATTAGTAGTGATGGATGTAAGTGCAGATATAAAATAAATAAAATGTATAAATTTATACATGTATAAATGTATAAATTCAAATAAATTTAATAAACAAGATAAATAAAAACAAAACAGAAAACAAAACACGGGTAGCGCAAAAAACTCACAAAAACAAGCTTAGTATTTATATTTAACAAAGACTAAGAGAAACTAAGGAAACATGAAACTTAAAAGCATAACTCTTAACATAGAATAACTAGAAAACACTAAGAATACAAAATGAACAAACTAGTAACACTTACTCAGATAACAAAACAGACCCCAAAAGACTCAACAAGAAACACTCATACAAAAGGCTATTTATACACAAGGAGGGTGAGGACCGGTAATGAGGGGGCGGGGTTACAAACAAGACACAAGGTGACAACACTAATGGCTAGGGCAGGGCTAGGGCGGGGCTAGGGTGGAGACAGGAACCAAAACACAACAGTAGCACATGGCTGGGAACACATGGCAGGAGCACAAGGGACCAAATTAGGGAAAAACACAAGACAGACATGGGATAAGGTGTGACAACACGGACCTTTTTTCGCTCACGATACTGAATCCGACGTACGCAATTTGTCTGATCCGGGCATAAGACTAGGTCTGCATGTACTGTTGGAAATTTTCAGCGTTTTGTGTTAAAGCAGCTTCACACTAGAGGTGGGCGGATCGATCCAAATATCGATAATATCGATACCAACGCTGGTATTGGTATTGAGCAATACTCGTGTAAAAATATCGATATTCAAGCTTTTTTCTCTGCCGCACGCACTGACTGCTTCGCACGAGATTCACCACAGTCTACTCTCTGGTCTCTTGTTGTTGCACATGCGTCACATGGCTCAGCAAAGCCAGCCAAACAGGTAGGCTCAGCCTGGCCCCACCCACTCAGCGCTCTCCTCGAGTCGACATGCCTCTACCTCAGGAGATTTGTGTTGAGTGATATTTTTTTACACTCTGTTTATTTAAGAAAAACTTGCATTTGAATTGCACTGAAAGGAAGACAATTCCTTATTTTTTATTGTTTTCCAAATGACAATTCTATTAAAAAAAAGAAACAAAGAACTAGAAAAGAAATGTCTAGTGAGGGGAGAATTTTTATTTTATTTTTTTATATTTTTTTATTTTATATTTAAACTTTGTTTTGTTACTGTTCCATCGTTTCTAAACAAAAAATGTTGATTGTGATACTAAAGTATTTTGTTATCACTTACAATGTTTGGTGAAATTATATCCTAGGTTTTTGGATCATTTGGATCTATAAAGCTTAAATAATAAAAAGTATCGGTATCAGTATCGATATCGGCAATACTGGCCCTGCGTTTACTTGGTATCGGATCGATACCAAAATTGCCGGTATCGCCCACCTCTACTTCACACTGCACAGATATACAGATCTGTGTGAAACCAAACCAAACAGAGGGAGAAACGCTCCAAATAAACCAATCATCAACTGATTCGGACCATAGAAACCATAAAAACTGTGAAAAAAATGTGAAAAAGCACTAACTTGCAAGGACCTGATAGTTTGCAGTGGAAGACCAGCCAGAAGGTAGTTACAGAAGTCAAGTCTTAAAATGGCGAGAGAGACTCCACAAGAACTTGTGAAGAGTGGCTTCATTAGAGAGAAATGGTGTTATAAAGGAGAAATCGGCACAATGATATCTGGTCATTTATAACTACGCCAAGGCTTCATCTTTTTTGCCGATGGAGTGACCAATGAGTTCTGGAAGGAGATGGTGGTTGGAGATTGTGGTGAAGACCTGTAGTTCCTGGAATGAAGAGTAGGTGAGTCTTGCTGTGGTTGAGTTTCAGGTGAAGAGAAGTCATCAAACAATTTACATTTACATTTTCGGTATTTAGCAGACGCCCTTATCCAGAGCGACTTACAACAGTGCTTCAAAGTTACTTAAGTTGTCCAAAGCTAGTTTGTAGACTAGGATCAAGAGATACATAGAACTTAATCATGTTTAGAACCCTAGGAACCTCTTTTTTTTTTTTTTTTTTTTTTTTTTAGTTTAGGAACTCTTTAAAAAGATGTGTCTTCAGTCGACGTTTGAAGACGGCGAGTGACTCTGCTATTCTGACATCCAGTGGAAGTTCATTCCACCACCTTGGTGCTCCAGCACAGAGAAGAGTCTGGATGTCTGTTTTCTGTGGGTTTTGAGGGATGGAGGTTCGAGCCGAGCCGTACTGGAAGCTCTAAGAGCTCTTGGTGCAGATCTGGCTTTGACCATCGCCATCAAGTATGAAGGAGCTGGTCCGTTTTTTTGCCTTGTAAGCCAGCGTCAGGGTTTTGAATCGGATGCGGGCGGCAACAGGAAGCCAGTGGAGGGAACGCAGCAAAGGAGTCACATGACTGAACTTCGGAAGATTGAAGACGAGTCGTGCTGCAGCATTCTGAATTAATTGTAGTGGTTTGGTGGCTCTCAGTGGAAGACCAGCCAGTAGAGAGTTGCAGTAGTCAAGTCTTGAGATGACAAGAGACTGCACAAGCACCTGAGTGGCTTCCTGAGACAGAAACGGTCGAATTCTTCGGATGTTGTACAGGAGAAATCTGCAGCACCGAGTCAGATTTGCAATATGGCTCGAGAATGATAACTGGTCATCCATTACTACACCGAGGCTTCGTGCTTCTGCCGATGGAGTGACCAGTGAGTTGTCGAAAGAGATGGAGATATTGTTGTGGACAATGAGACATCAGTGAGACATGCGGGATATGAGATGTGGGATGAGGCCTGAGTGTCATACAGAGGAAAAGAAAGGATTAGCAGTGGTATGAGAACCCATGAGAAGATACAGTATTTGCTTCTTTACTAATTTTTCCATGGCTTCAATTAAAATAAACAAATTGACCTTGAGTCTTACCCTAAATTCTGAGTTGTTACAGTCATACACATGATGCGAAAGCATAATAAAATAGCATGACCTGAACCAGGGTGCGAATTATACAATGATATAATTGGGGGGGGTGAAGTATTTTCTAGTACAGCGCAGATGCTGCTTCACTAAACTAAAGTCTTACAAAAGACTTGCTTCCTTACTGTAACATCTAACATTACAGCACGTAAAAGATAAATTCATTACATCAGCTAACATAGCACCACAATAACCCTTATAGTCATAAATAATATATATTATAGAGCAAAATCCACAGTTAATCCTGCAAAAACACACACACAATGCTATTGGCTGTTATCTTTCATCAGCTTTAAATCACCATTAAAGTTTAATTCATATTCTACAGCATCTCTCCCACAGGATTCATTTATTCAGTTATTTCATTCTAAATAAATAGAAAATAAAAATGTTACTGAAAATTGATCCCATCTCATCCACGTATTTTGACACTGGGACTACAATTTTAAATGATAAGGGGAGATGTAGAAATGCACTTGTATAACTTGGCTAATGCCTTTTAATAAGCTTGGCTATTGTTCATTTTCAAAGTAGCCTAATAAAAAGATTAAGAAGAATCTAAGTCTTACTTAAAAAAATTGTAATACACCATGTTACTGTAAAACTACTCATCTGAGTAACTAATTCCTCACTAGGTGTGTTTACTGCGGCGTATGAAGAAGCTTTTAGTTTCTTGTTCACATTTCCACACCTCCGCCTTAAAACACATTTCCATTCCACCTTAACAGTTTTCCTGCATTACAACATTTTTTTCTATGTTAAAACACAGTTCCCTCTTTAAACTGTAGTAGATGATGGAGTTTAAGAGTTTTACACATTTCTGCTTAGATCGTTCAGAAATCACAAACAGTCCATATAAAACAGAACGTGGATTCCCATTGGACTGTTCTGTTCCACCTTAAAAGTGCCAAAATAGTATCTACAGCCTGAAGTCTGTGTCTCGCAACAGCAGCATTTAAGGCTGAATGGTAAAATCAGCAGCATTTAAGGCGGGGTAGCAAATTCATGTGAGTTATGTATGTAAGGAAAAGTGTGTTTAAAGTTACATTATACATTACATTACATTAGGCAGACGCTTTTGTCCAAAGCGACTTACAATAGTAAAGTACAAAAGTACTAGAATTTAAAGGTAAAACATTTTTTAGATAGGGCTTAAAGGAGGTCGAAGGGAAATAATGGGATAGAGAAGTGAAGGAGGTTAAGAAAGAAATGAGGTTAGAAGTAGTTAGTATGTTAGAGGTGTTAGGAGAGTAAGTGCTCTTTGAAGAGCTCTGTCTTCAGGAGTTTATTAAAGATAGTGAGAGATTCTCCTGATCTGGTAGTAGAAGGTAGTTAGTTAGAGGTGTTAGGAGAGTAAGTGCTCTTTGAAGAGCTCTGTCTTCAGGAGTTTATTAAAGATAGTGAGAGATTCTCCTGATCTGGTAGTAGAAGGTAGTTAGTTAGAGGTGTTAGGAGAGTAAGTGTTCTTTGAAGAGCTCTGTCTTCAGGAGTTTATTAAAGATAGTGAGAGTTTCTCCTGATCTGGTAGTGGAAGGTAGTTTGTTCCACCATTGGGGAACTCTGTATGAGAACAGTCTGGATTGCTTTGTGTGAAGCGAGGCGTCGTTCATTGGAGGAGCGCAGCGGCCGGGAGGTGGCGTAAGAATATGTGCATATTTAAGAAAGCTAAGTAGATAGCTAAGCTACTTACACGTAATGCTGTAGCTCGAGCAGCTTGTCCACCTTAACTTTGACACAAGCCACCTGACCAATAATGATCCAGCGGGCAGGTAAATGAGAGAAATGCTTATTAATGGTATGATCCACTTTAGGGGGGGTTGAAATCGTCGTAATCGTACAATATTCTTCCAGGCACAGGTCTGACCCCCCCAAACCCCCCGTAATTCTCACCCTGATCTGAACTAAAGCTACACTACAGTCTGTGCTTCTACGCTCTCTCACATCGGTCTGATTCGCTTTCTAGAAGGTGTTTGTTCTGAAAAGGTACACGAAAGAACATCTCGTCTTGTCCGCGGCTTCTTTACCCCGCCGTAATGTAGCCAAACTATTGAGCAGCCGTCCTTCAAACAGCACCTCCTGTGCTTCGCCAACGGCCGCAATTTGGTGACATCACCATAAATAAGTGTTAACCTGCAGAAGAACAGGATAATGAGCGAGCCTCCTTTCGCTTGAGCATCAGGAAAGGCCCAGCTGCAGCGTTACGGACCCTCAGAGCAACGCCCCGGTGCCGTAATGGGCAGATGATTGGATTTCGTTCCGCGTCTTACATCAAATTGATGTCATCACGTAATTAAATGTGTTTTATTACATAATTACGGCATGCTGGGAAGGAACGGGATGGTGCCTTTTAAATGGCGGCTGGTTTGAGAAAGGGGCTAAAATAGAATGGCTGCATATACACACACACACACACATACACTTATACACAGACAAACACACACACACACACAGGACAGCTCCTCAAACATACACTCGGCCATGACCTGGCGGCTGAGTGCTGCTGTGTTTAGAAAGTGAACAGAAGGCCCTCGCCTCTCCTGGCCTCCATTCTCTGGGTCAATATTTACCTTTTTTCTCCGTCCGTCGTCCTCCGTGTTCCTCTTTTCCACCATCAAACCACTTCAGCACTCAGACCTGTTCTTGATCTTGATGCTTGTCTCAGTAAATTATGAACAGATAATAAAAAAAAGACTGGACATCTTACACTACAGAGCTGCGCATAATACTATAATACTATAATACTGGGCAAGATGCGCTACATCACCAGATTCCTGACCACATGTGCCACAGTGCACGTGACTTGAAGGTGCATGAAGGAGCTTGCTGCAGTCGTTGATTGTTATGATTCATTACATGATGGAACAGAAAATTAGAACAAAACTAGAAAAAGCACAAAAGAGAGAGAAGATGACTTGCATGAAGCTGGAAAGGGTTACAGAAGTATCTCTAAAAGCCTTGATGTTCTTGTGTCCACACTAAGACAGATGCTCTACAAATGGAGGAAGCTCAGCACTGTTGTTACTACTCTCTAAAAAAAGTCCTGTAAAGATGACTGTAAGAGCACAGTGCAGAATGAGGAATCAATGAGGTGAGGAAGAATCCTAGAGTGTCAGCTGAAGACTTACAGAAATCTCTGGCACATGCTGACATTTTTGTTGATATATCTACAATTAAGAATACATTAAACAAAAATTCAAGAGTTCATGGGAGGACACCACAGAGGAAGCCACTGCTGTTCAAAAAAAACATTGCTGTACATTTAAAGTTTACAAAAGAGCACCTGGATGTTCCACAGCACTACTGGCTAAATATACTCAGTAAATGAGTATGAAACCACAGAATGAAACAAAATTGAGTTGTTTGGAAGGAACACACAGAACGCTAAGTGTGGAGAAAAAAAAGGCACAGCACACCATCATCAAAACCTCATCCTAACTGTGAAACATGGTGGAGGGGGCATCATGGTTTGGAGACTACATCAATGGACTACATCAATGGAAAAATGAATTTTTAAGTTTACCAAGACATTTTGCTGGAAAACCTAAGACCAACTGTCTGCCAACTAAAGCTCAACAGAGGATGGATGATGCAACAGAACAACGACCCAAAACATAGAAGTAAATCAACAACCCAATGAAAATACTGGGCCTTTTGGAGAGTCCTGATCTCCTGAACCCAATTGAGATGCTGTGGCATCATGACCTCAAGAGAGCGATTCACACCAGATATCCCAAGAATATTATAGCTGAACTGAAACTGAAGTTTAGTGAAGAGGAATGATCCAAAATTCCTCTTGACTGTTGTGAAACGTTTGGTTGAGGTTTTTGCTGCCAAAGGAGGATCAACCAGTTATTAAATCCAAAGATTCACATACTTTTTGTGTTCAATAAAATCATGCAAACATATATAATTTTTATTTGGTTTTAGTTTAAGCCAGGGGTGTCCAAACTACGGCCCATGGGCCATTTGCAGCCCATTTCCTTTTTTGCAGCGGCCCTAGAGGGATTTTAGAAATAAAATGAAAGTTAAGCAAGTTTTTATAATGTGAGATTCAAAGTTTGGACGCTACGTGTCAGAAATTGGCCAAAGAGAGTGAAGTTGTAGCGCAGAAAAATGGGCCAAAGAGTTTAAAAGCGGAGAGAGTGCGCATTTCTAGCGCAAAAAACGGGCCAAAGAGTCTAAAAGTGGAGAGTGTGCACATTTCTAGCGCAAAAAACGGGCCAAAGAGTCTAAAAGGGGCAAGAGTGTTCAGTTGTAGCGCAGAAAAAGGGCAAAAGAGTCTAAAAGTTGCCGTAATTAAGGAGTTTAATATTAAGAGACATCATGAAATGAAACATCAATTTGAAAAATCTTAGTTCACTGTCAAAGATAAAGATAGTAAGTCAAGTAAAATGGTGTGTAAATGAAAGTAATCAGGAAAAAGTATTATTTAAAGTGGTATATTTCATTATTTGTTTTATTGTAGAGTCTGTAGAGTCCCCAACAAAAAAAGTTTGGACACCCCTGGTTTAAGCAGACTGTGTTTGTCTATTGTTGTGACGTAGATGAAGATCAGAACTCATTTAATGACCAATTTATGCAGAAATCCAAGTATAATCCCAAAGGATTCACGTACTTTTTCTTGCAACTGTTGATACTATTTACTGCTTTAAAAGCTGAGCTGGCATTATGTAATACTGAGGAAGGTCCCCTTCAAGCGCTTTAGCTGTATCATGGCACTGCTGTCTGCTTCACCCGGTCTATTCTGTTTGTCTGGGCCTCCAGTCTGCAGTGGTATAAGCTCTTTTCTCTCGCTGTAAAAAAAAAAAAGAGATTTACACACATTTTTCACGGCTGGGAAAAGAGAAAGCATCCTCCATCCGTTTTTAGCAGCAGCAGCAGCAGCTAGTCAACACCCCTGCGTGCCAAAGAGCTAAATCCGCTTTACTGCAACGGGGTGTGAGCCCAGATACATCCCTACAGGCTCCTATCTCAAATACACAAACACACACACACACACACATAAAACACAAATACACACACGGCAGAGATACACTGAGGCCAGAATTCAACAAGCTAAGCGTCATGCTAATCACAGTACTGTAGTTAGCAACTGTGCTAAACTGCTTAGCATGCCATTCTGACATTTTTTATGCATCTTGGCATCATGTTCTCCTCCACCAGTCTTACACACTGCTTTTGGATAACTTTATGCCTTTACTCCTGGTGCAAAAAAATCAAGCAGTTCAGCTTGGTGGTTTGATGGCTTGTGATCATCCATCTTCCTCTTGATTATATTCCAGAGGTTTTCAATTCGGTAAAATCAAAGAAACTCATCATTTTTAAGTGGTCTTTTATTTTTTACAGAGCTGTTTTTACAAATATAAACCTGTTGGCACCATGCATAATGCCAGGTGTGGGTTATAGAGGGGTATAAAGCCTCTGGAAGGGGTACAGGTCAGTTTGCCCTGCAGCATTTACGTAGTGTATTACGCCACCTTGATGAAAGTAGGCCTTGTCGACTGTGGTTTATAAGCACATTCGTAATCACACAGTCGTCATTGTGAAACTACTGATACACGCCACCCCCCCCCCTCACCCACCCTGCCCTCCTCCCATCACCCCCCTCGTGCCACCCTCACCCTCACTGCTTTCATTCCTCATCTCTGTCTGATGTGACGTTCTGGCCTGCTCACATCCTGCGTTACATCATTATTAGTTTCACCACAGCAGCTGTAATTACTGCAGACTGAGTCGGGCTAATGCCTCATCAGGATGGAGAATATGAGATAAAGTAATACACTGATTACAGCACCAGTCAAAAGTGTGGACACATAAGGGCGCCGAGTGGTCCAGCGGTCTGAGGCGCTGCCACTATGAGCGGGAGGTTGCAGGTTCGAACCCCAGCTCATGCAGCTTTGCCATCAAGCTGCCGGCGCTCAGAGGGAGCACAACTGGCCCTGCTCCCTCCAGATGGGTAGATGGCGCTCTCTCCCCACAGCACTCCTAGGGTGATGTCCGCAGCACAGAGCGTCTGTGAGCTGATGTATCAGAACCGAGTCGCTGCGCTTTACTCCGAGCGTTAGCGCTGTGATGCTACTCAGCAATGCTGCATCATCAGCTGCTCGAAAAAAGCAATGGCTGGCTTCACATGTATCAGAGGAGGCATGTGCTAGTGTTCACCCTTCTGGTGTGTTGGATCATTATTAGTGATAGGGGGAGTCCTAATGAGTGGGTTCGGTAATTGACCATGTAAATTGGGGAGAAAATGGGAAAAATTTGAAATAAAATTATTAACACATTTTTTTATTTAAAAATGTAATTTTTTTATATTAAAGACTATGTTTAAGCTCTACAGGAACACATGTAGTATTAAATAAACCAGAAAGTATCACATTTCTCTTTGAGGACAGATCTGCACACTCTTGGTAAGATTTTAATCTCAGTGTCTTCATTAGGGAGAGTCACCTGGAATAGTTTTCTCAACATCTTAAAATAAGGAGTTCCTTCACTTCTTAACCATCACTGTGTTATAATATCACTGACAGTTGGCTATGGAATATTTGGAGTAGTGAAAATGATGTAATAATGAAACTGGCCCTCATCAGGACTGCCCCAGGAAAGAGTATTTTTTTGGTTTTAAGTTACTACATGATTCCTTATGTGTTCCTTCATAGTCTGGATCACCTCACTATTCATTTACAATGTAGGAAATTAATTGTTTTCATGTCTTTAATTTTAATCTATGAAAATGAAATAAAGAAATAAAGAAAAACATTGAATTAGAAGGTGTGTCCAAACTTTTTTCTGGTACTACATCTTCATTTTTGCTGTCTGTTTACTGCAATTTGAGTGCATTTTAATCTGTCATAAATCTGTTCGAACCCCGACTGTAGGATCTGTTGTCTCTCCCAGCCCATGAGATCTAAAGCCAAAACTTGCTCTGCGAGTTACAGTATATTGGTTTTAAAGGCTGGATCTTAAGCTTCATGTCAGCACATGCTGAGCTCACTGGAGGCTAGTTTGGCGCTAGCTTAGCGCTGTCTTCACCCAAAATCCCAAATCCCAAACACCGATCTCCTGACGCAGCTGGAGGATCTGCGGCTGCTGAGAGAGGAAAGTCTGGAAGGAATTTGAGTAGAAACGTGAGCGCTGGAGATCTGTCCCAGAGTCAGGAATAAAGAGAGATATGTGTTTACATACCGACAATAACCTACCAAAAAGGCACATTTTAAATCCTTTAATTTTCCCAAAAAATCATCAGTGCGCCTTATGTATGAATTCTACCAGTCAGGTATTAAGGAGCAGTAAAGCCACTCCGCTGAAGTACAGCGTTAGTATTATCGGACTGTAGCCTGCTGCTAACTCTGGCTAGCACTGCTGGAGCAGCATTAGCATTAGCTGCTAACCGCTAGCTCTTTCTTTTTTCAAACAAGTATATCGGACTGTAGTCTGAGTGTTTACAGTGTTAAAACAAGATACGTGGGATGAACCGCTAGCTGATATCACCCTGGCTTACCTGAACGCTCAGGGTTCCTCAGTGTAGCGCTGTCAGGCAGCATTAGCCGCTAACTCCTAACTGTTACCTTTAATGCTAATGCCCAAGTCTTAGTGCTGGAGAAATTTGGGAATCTTAACTTAATGTAAATAAACAGAAGCGCTTTACTCACCCAAATAAACAGTTTTCAGGAGAGAAATCTGTGTAGATTAACATCCAGCACTTGTTTAACTTTAAAAGAAAGTCTATATTTATTACAGTTTTGTTTACTAAGCTTAGCTTTACTTAACTCAGTTTGCTAAATGCTTCTTGGAGTATTTTGGTTTGTTTAATTTACCACATTTTTCTATCAATGAATGTCTATTTTCTGGATATTTTAAGGCGGACCCGATTATAAAGCACAGTAAGTGACACTAGTAAGGATGCCTTCATCAAAGTGAGCAAAGGCATCGTCATGTTTCGCTTCTAATGGGTAATCTGGGGGAAAACAGCGCCTAAGTAAACAAAACTGTGATTCTTAAAAAAAAAAAAAAATCTTTCAAAGTAAAATAAGTGCTGGATGTTAATCTACACAGATTTCTCTCCTGAAAACTGTTTGTTTGGGTGAATAAAGTGCTTCTGTTTTTGTACAGTAAACTTAGATTTCCAATTTCATCTAGGGGTGAGTTTTCAGTGAAGTTTCTCCAGCACTAAGGCTGGGTGCAGCAGCATTAGCATTAGCTGGACTGGGGAACTAACTCTGAGTGTTTCAGTAACCCAGGGCACTATCATCTAGCACACATAGCTTGTTTTAACACAGCAAACATGCAAACTACAGTCCGATATACTCACCTCTGAACTTGAACTGCGGCTAATGCTAATGCTGCTGCACCCAGCCTTAGTGCTGGAGAAACTTCACTGAAAACACTTTACAATGCTGTACTTGAACAGCAGAGTGGCTTTACTGCTCCTTAATACCTGACTGGTAGAATTCATAGACGTACATAAAGAGCACTGGATTATAAGTATTATTCAGTATTCATTTACAGTGTAGGATATCAGTACTTGTGTAAAGTGTTCTTTAGCTTCCATGGGATATGCCAAAAGTCATGGGACACCATGACACCACTAGTTTTTTGATATGTACAAAGACAAGGGCAGCTTGTACTTGACACTGACCTTCAAATACATAACTAAATCCGGACGAATTCGTTCCGTACTGGATATAATTATTACACGTAATGCAGGAATGACTAAATGTCAGGTCAGCTAAAGAAGAGCTCGGCACTTTTTTCATCTGCAACCGATTTATTCTGGCGAGGCAAACGGAGCCACGTGGCACTTATCGCAAAATGTCAGACCAATCTCCTCTCAATCTGCAGCAATCACATGGGAGTCAGCTGAACCCGGAGCCGCAGGAACCGCTCATGTTAGCGTTTATTTTTAGACGGCGGCTAAAAATAGACACCGTATGATGCGTGTCTGTGAAAAAGCAATAAATTCAGTTTTGTGCTGCGTGTGGTGAGAGTTATAAAGAGCAGAGAAAGGGGAATGCCTGTAGACCGGAGGCTGCACAGCCTGGCAGCACAGTCTGAACTGGGTTACGCCATCCCACACGGAAATGCAATATATGAGTATAGTATATACTACACTGCAAAAAATCCTCTTGCAAAAACTAGACAAAATATATGCAAATTAAGACAAATATATATATTAAGCAAAAAAATCTGCCATTGGCGTAAGCAAATTTTTCTTAGTAAGATTTCTTACAAAAATCAATGGCAAAGTCTCAAAATGAGTGAAGAAACACCTAAATCAAGCATAAAAGTCACTGTTTTTGGACACAAGAATCAGAATAGCTTGATTGCTGCTTGATTGTGCTTATTTTGAGTTTAAATTACTTCAAATAAGGAACAAATTCTAAGTAAGAATGATTAAGATAATTATCCCCAAAATAAGCAAAATAATCTAACACTTACACACAATGCTTAGTAAGACAAAACGTCTCATCGGAGAAGAAAATAAGATTTATTGCCTTAAATTTAGAAAATTTCACTTGCTATGATTTAGTTTTTTGCAGTGTCGTGCATCTAAATAAATTTGAATATCAATAAAAAGTTACTTTATTTCAGTAATTTACTATAGGAATCATTGAAGCTCCGCTCGCTGGGATCACTGAATTTTCACTAATTTTCCCCAAAACGTTTAATTTCTAATCACCATCAGAAAGACTTTGATTGTTTGTTTTAAATTATTTTCTATTAGTTTATGTTTTTATCATTTAAATTTTAATTTATTTTATGTATTTTTATTAATTTATTATCACTTTTATTTTTTTATTCTAATGTTGGTACCACTTTAAAATAAGACTACCTTTATAAAGGGTTTATAAATGGTTTACAATTAGTTTATTAATGGTTACTAATTAGGTTGTAAATTTCTTAAAATCATTAATAATCAGTTATAACACATTTTTAGAATGGGCAACAATATAGATGGCTGTGGGTTCACTATTTGGCAAACAACAGGTCATTGTTGCACTTTCTATGTATGTGTTATAACTGATTATTAATGATTTTTAAGGCAGTTACAACCTAAATAGTAACCATTAATAAACTAATTGTAAACCATTTATAAACTCTTAATAAAGGTAGTCTTATTTTAAAGTGGTACCATAATGTTTTATATTTTCATTCTTGTTCTTAGTTCTATTATTCATTTAATCATTTCTTATCATTCTTAACATTTTACTTTACTTTTACTATTATCTTTTTACTTATTTTATATTTTACTTTTTATGTGTCAAATTTGTTTTTTATGGTATTTTAGAATTTTCTGTTTTACATATATACAGTATATATATATATATATATATATATATATATATATATATATATATATATATATATATATAAAATGTTGATTTAAAATTAGTACTTCTTTTATTTTTTGTATTATTTTTTACTTTTTGTATTTCTTATTATTTCTAATTTATTATTAAATGTTTAAAATCCCTTTGATGTTGTAAAAGCTCGGCAACATTGTAAATGAAGGTAACCCTCAATGTTTTTCCCGAGTGAAAATAAAGGTTGATTGATTGATTAATTAGTTGGTGATGATTACGACTTACAGCCAATGAAAACCCAAAAATCAGGGTCTCAGAAAATTAGAACATTAATATTATAAGGCCAATTGGTACTTTCGGCAGTGTGGGCAGTGTGCCAAGTCCTGCTGGAAAATGAAATCTGCATCTCTATAAAAGTTGTCAGTAGCAGAGGGAAGAAGCATGAAGTGCTGTAAGATTTTGTGGGAAAACAAAACTGCACTGACTTTAGACTTGATAATAAAACACAGTGGATCAACACCAGCAGATGACATGTCTCTCCAAACCATCACTGATTGGTGGAAACTTCACACTAGACCTCGAGCAGTTTGGACTGTGTGTCTCTCCACTCTTCCTCCAGACTCTGCTCCCTTCATTTTTCAAATTAAATGTAAAATTTCCTGATTAACCTTTATATTATGACTTATGTATGTATTTCCAATGTGTTAATTTAATATGCATTATATTTATTAGACAATCTAAACCATCAGTTAATAACTACAGTAATAAACATGTACTTAATCAATTACTAAGTAATACTAAGTAAAGTTACAGATGCCATAGAATGTATTAGTTGGATTATTTTTGTTTGGAATATAAACTGCACAAACCAGATTCAGAAAATAAAATGGGACAGTATGAAAAATTACATTGTATTTGATTGCAGACAAAATGAACACAACATAGTAAAGGAACACTGAAGTGAACCAGACTATGAAGGAACACATAAGGAATCATGTAGTAAACTCGAGTGTATTATTGCGATTATACCACAGTTCTATTATCACTGTTTATCTAAAGATTTTGAGTTAAAGGGGAGAAAATATGATCTGTTTTTGTTATAAAAACTTTGCAAGTTAAAATAGTTCCATTACTGCTCTGCTTGTAGCTGCTGTGCTGTTTGGTTTGTAAGCGCTGCATCGTTGCTATGTTACCTGTATGTGGTGGAGTAATACTCAATTCAATTTTTTTTATTTTTATTTTTTTTATTTATATAGCGCTTTTTACAACAAAGGTTGTCACAAAGCCGCTTTACAGGAAAAACAGGTCCACGCCTCTTATGAGCAGCACCACAGAGATGCCAATTTTATGGTGACACAGTGGCAAGGAAAAACTCCCTTTAAGAGGAAGAAACCTTGGAAGAAACCAAGACTCAGTCCGAGGAACCCATCCTACTCGGGTTGACCCGCTCAGTACAAACAAACAACAAACAAATAACAGAACAAAAACAGTACAGAGAATTAATGTGAACTATGGCTAATATAACAGGTACTAATTTATGAATATAAGAATGTGATGGGCACAAACTATAGAGCTATGGCTAATACAGAAACAGATACTGAGTGTGTTAATGGTAATCAGTGCAGGGTTGCAGAGCCGGAGAACAACACAGCGGGCAGTGGAGAGCCAGGCTGGGAACATCAGGAACAGGGCATCTCCATACATGTAAAAGAGATAGATAGAGAAAACAGAAAGGAAAGGAAGAGAAAAAAAAAAGCAGAAGTTAGAAGGGTTGTGAAATAACTCTGATGAGTAGAAGGACAGGGCAGATTCCTGAAAGCTGGAACCACAGACGGACACATCCAGGAAGACCGGCCGGCCAGGCGTCTCAGCACATGTGAGAAAGATAGAGAGAGAGAACAGAGAGGGGAGGGAAGAAAAAGGGGTTAGAATGGTAAAAAGGGGTTAGAATGGTGGTGGTGGAGAGCTTCGGTTACAGTGCATTACTGGCTGATAATGGCACTCATAGAACGCCTCTAAGCCAATCACATTGCAGGTTCAGAACCTACTGTTGTATAATAGTATAATAGAACATAACTCAAATATTTTCACTATTCACTGTATACCTGTAACTCTACCGCTGTTTGGCTTGTAAGCGCTGCATCGTTGCTAGGTTACCTGTATGTGGTGGAGTAATACATGGAGAGCTTTGGTTACAGTGCATTACCGGCTGATAATGGCACTCATAGAACACCTCTCAGCCAATCACATTGCAGGTTCGGAACTAACGGTGGTATAATAGTATAATAGAACATAACTCAAATATTCACTATTCACTGTATACCTGTAACTCTACCTCTTCACTACTTTACTTTAACTGATGCTCTCAAACACTTTATTAAGAGACAAGAAATTCAAGTAACAATTAACTCTTGACAAGTTCAGCACAGCTGTTAACTGAAAACCTGAATTCCAAGTAACTCTACACTGTAAACTTAGAAGTTGTTTAACTCAAATGATTTAAGTGTGTTTTACATAAAATTGGATATTTCTAAACAATACTCAACTATTTTGAGTTAGTTGAACATTTGTGGGCACATATACTGTACTATTCAAACTGAGATCTTTGAGTTAAAACAACTTATTATAATAACTGAGTTTAGTCTGTTCTGCCATTGGCAGCTTCTTTTCCATTGGCTTCTGTCACAATCTATTTGCATACTGGGTGTGTCCAACAGTTTCTGACTAAAACTCACCATCAGTGTGATCATAGAGATTCCCCCTGGGCTACCTTAGAAACAAATCAAGTTCTCCTTTAGTTGTAATAACTTGATGTTTTAATTCATGCTAACTCAAATTTACTTACAAAAAAGTTAAGTAAACTCAACTTATCTGGTCTTACAGTAAAACAAAAAATAAAAAAAAATGTTAAATCAACTTCCCCATTTGTTGTAATAACTTGATGTTCTAAGTTATGCTAACTTTAAAGTTTTCATTACACATTACTTAACTTTTTTAAGGCAACCAGTTTCCTCCAATTTTTTTAAAGTAAATTTAACTTATCCGAGCTTACAGTGTACCTCATAAAGCTGATAAGATGTACATAGTTTGGATGATTTATCTGACCACAGGTACTCAGTTACACGGTTGGGTTTGACCCCGGTGATACCGGGCAGGTTCTGTGGCGGTGAAGAAGGCATGGACGCCGGCCCGGGAGCGCCCACGGCTCCTTCACAGGGAAGTAACAGGTGTGTAAGACATGCCATCCTCTCCGGCTGTGTGTGCACTGTGCGGACGCCAGCTTCAGCTGAATATGAGGCCTTGTCTGCAACACACCCACACACACACACACACACACAAATACACACACACACTCACAGTTACAGACACACTACTGGTACATTATAATCTGTCCAGTTTTCGCAGGCGGGTGGTAAGTTTGTTCTGTTCCAGATTCAACAAGATGCTAATTCCACATTCTTCTCCCAGCCCAGCTCCTACACAGCCCAGCGCTTCATTCATACCACAGGACTGGCGCTATTAGCGATAAACAGACAATTCCAGCACTTTGCATACAGTTCTGCAGAAAAAAATGCTGCTCGGATGCACATTGCAATGCACAATGCAGTTTATAATCATAGAAACAATGTGTTTCTTACTTTATTTTGGCTTTTATTTGATTGATATACATCAATTAATGCACTTCAGGCCTGCAGCACATTCCAAAATTGCTTTTGCAAACATGTCTTAGAGTGTGTGCAGCAGCTGGCTGCAGCAGCATTAGCATTGGTTGAGTAAAGCGCTTCTTTTTCGTTACTGTAAGCGTAGTTTTCCAATGTTTTGTCTAAGGGTGAGTTTTCAGTGAAGTTTTTCCAGCACTAAGGCTAGGTGCAGCAGCATTAGCTGCTAAATGCAGGCAAGTCCAGTACCTATATCCTCTTGCTCAGCAGGCATGCGTTTCTAATATAATGTGTGCAGCACATGGTTTTGCATTGTCTTGTTGAAAAATGCATGGATGTCTCTGCAAAATATGAGCTCCCGAAGGCGGCATATGTCGCTCCAAGATCTGAAAACACCATAGCGTATTTTTTTTTTGGACTATAAGGCGCACAGGATTATAAGGCACACTGCCAAAAAAAAACATCTATTTTTTGGTCTATTCTCATTATAAGGCACATTAAGTGGCCCTAGTATGGATGCCTACATTGAAGTGCTGTGGTTAGCTGCTAATGCTAATGCCGCTGCACCCAGCCTTAGTGCTGAAGAAACTTCACTGAAAACTGAAAACTCACCCTTAGATAAAATATTGGAAATCTAAGCTTACTGTAAATAAATGGAATCAATTTACTCACCCAAATAAACAGTTTTCAGGAGAGAAATCTGTGTAGATTAACATCCAGCTGTTTAACTTTGAAAGAAAATGTTTTTTTTTTAAGAATTACAGTTTTGTTTATTTAGGCTCTTCCCCCAGTTTCCCCATTAGAAGGGAACATGGCGACACCCTTGCTCACTTAAGCAACGCTAGTAAGGATGCCTATATCGAAGTGAAGTGAAGTTTCTCCACCACTAAGGCTGGGTGCAGCAGCATTAGCATTAGCCGCTAACCGCAGCACTAGCGGGATATAAATGACACCCGATAGCGCTAGACTGAAAAACCCTGAGTGTTCCTGTAAGCCAGGGCACTATCAGCTAGTGATCATGTAGCTTGTTTTAACACGAACAACATGCAGACTACAGTCCGATATAGTCATCTCTGAATGACGAAAGAGCTAGTGCTGCGGTTAGCGGTTGATGCTAATACTGCTGCACCCAGCCGTAGTGCTGGAAAAACTCACCCTTACGACACCGTACTTCAGCAGAGTGGCTTTACTGCTCCATTATGAGGCCCATTGTCGATTTCTGGGGAAATGAAAGGATTTTTATAGTCCGAAAAATACAGTACCCCCATGGTCTGGAGCCATGCCTTTATAATGAAATCAACGCAGCATGTGGTTTTGCATTGTCTTGTTGAAAAATGAATGAACATCCCTGCCATACATGAGCTCCTAAAGGCAGCAAAAGTTTCTCTATGATGTAAAAACCTGTACCTCTTGCTCCAGAGCCATGCCTTTTTAATGTAATGTGTGCAGCCAATAGTTAATAGTAGAAACACCCAAAATGTTCTGATTTGGGGTTCTATTAGCTTTTGATTTCAAAAGAAACAGTGTTACAGTAGTAAGGCTATGAAAGAATGAAATATCTGTAGATCAGGGGTGTCCAAACTTTTTTTTGTTGGGGGCCAGAAGGAGAAATATATGTGAAGTCACGGGCCAAAGACTCTATAATAAAACAAATAATGAAATATACCACTTTAAATAATACATTTTCCTGATTATTTTCATTTACTCACCATTTTCTTGACTAACTATCTTTATCTTTGACAGTGTTGTGTAAACTAAGATTTTCAAATTGATGTTTAATTTCATGATGTCTCTTAATATTAAACTCCTTAATTACGGCAACTTTTAGACTCTTTGCTCCGTTTTTCTGCGCTAGAAATGTGCACTCTCTCTGCTTTTAGACTCTTTGCCCCGTTTTTCTGCGCTAGAAATGCGCACTCTCTCTGCTTTTAGACTCTTTGCCCCGTTTTTCTGCGCTAGAAATGTGCACTCTCTCTGCTTTTAGACTCTTTGCCCCGTTTTTCTGCGCTAGAAATGCGCACCCTCTCCACTTTTAGACTCTTTTGCCCTGTTTTTCTGCGCTAGAAATGCGCACTTTCTCCACTTTTAGACTCTTTGCCCCGTTTTTCTGCGCTAGAAATGCGCACTCTCTCCACTTTTAGACTCTTTGGCCCGTTTTTCTGCGCTAGAAATGCGCACCCTCTTCGCTTTTAGACTCTTTGGTCCATTTCTGACACTTAGCGTTCAAACTTTGAATCTCACATTATAAAAACCTGCGTAACAGTGGGCCAACTTTTATTCTATTTCTAAAATACCTCGCGGGCCGCTCCAAAACAGGAAACGGGCCGCAAATGGCCCGCGGGCCGTAGTTTGGACACCCCTGCTGTAAAGAGTAGGTCTGTTAGTCACAGTAATGATGGATGAGGAATAGTGTAGGTATGCCTGGCCTGGTTGCTTGGTTGGAAAACCCCAGCTCCAACTGGTGATGACACCAGCTCTCAGCACACATGGAGAATGTTTGCTTACTGGTCCCAGTTACATTTCCCAGCATTACTTCAGAGAGCCTGCATGAGCTCAACACGCTGCAGATCCATACATGACTCACTGTTAGCTTTGGCTATAAGTATATAAGTATACTAAGCATTTATTATTATGCTATAGTGCACTAAACTACTGTACTTGTAGCCACATTATTATTACTAATCAGTATATTTAAAGAGTGATAAAATTAAACAACTCTTTTTTTGTACTTATTATACTTTAATTACAGTATAGAAATAGTACTAAAGTCTTACTTAAATTGTGCTTTTTTTGTGTATTTAACTGTACTAAAATGGAACTAAAATTTTAAATATACTTAAGTAACATTTAAACATTTAAACTACTTCCTGTATGTATGAAACCACATATTTTAAATACTATACTTACAGTAAAATTATAATACATTTAATAATAGAGTATTACAACTGTATCACTATTTATTGTACACCAGGTATATTAGAAGTATATGTACTAAGAATTGGTGTTTAATATATGTGATCTATTTTTTACATTAGAGTACATATATGCTTCTTGTTCCTGTCTTTTTTTGTAAGTAGCACACTTCTAGTATATTTTGTTGGGTATAAAAATATATGTTGATATACTGTACTACAATTTTTAGTGTGTTACAAATTTATCTAAAATCTAAAAACACTGTATCCTATAATGTACTATATTTATATTTTCCTAATTATAATTACAGAGCATTGAAATACATTTTATCTGTTATATTAATGTAAAAACCTAAATAAAACATTTTACCAATGTAGTCATTTGATTTACTTTCTGAAAAAAGTTACAGGATACATTGTACTTTAAGTGAACTACTGTAACAGTAGCTGTTTTTAACACACTTTTGCTACAAATGTACAAAAGTATATTTGGAAATAAGTATTTTAGAAGTATATTGCATTACATTAAACTAAAAGTGTACTTTATAGTAGTCAATTTATTAATGTATAATACACAGTATTGTGCATTTTTAAGAAGTATGATCAAAGTTTACTTTCAAACATTTGATGAAAGCATAATATTAATGTATTTTTTATGTATATTTTACGTAAGTACATAAATCTGTTAGTATATTTACAGCATATATACTTAATTGTACTATATTGTATTGTATTATAATTTTACTGTAAGTATATTTAAAATATGGGGTTATATACATAAAGTAGTTTAAATGTTTAAATGTTACTTAAGTATATTAAAAATAATTCCATTTTAGTACAGTTAAGTACACTTAGCAAAATTTAAGTAATACTTTTGTACTATTTTTATACTGTAATTAAGTATAATAAGTACAAAAAAAAGTTGTTCCATTTTAGCATTTTTCTTTTTAAATATACTGATTAATAAATTAATAATGTGGCTGCAGGTACACTTTAGTGCACTATATCATCATAATAATGATTGGTATACTTTAATATACCTTTTTTTCACTAGGGTTTTGCTCTAAATCAGCTGCAGACTCAGACCCTGCAGTGCTGAAAACTGACCAGTAGGGGGAAATAGGATTCTGCTGGAGTTAGCTCACAGCCTTTACTGTTTTCTGTTCTTCACTGAATTATATTTTTCTTCCCCTCCTTCACTTTCTCTCACAGTCTGAATGGAGAGATTGTGCTAAAGCTAAACGGCTGTATTCACTGAACACAGTAGTCTTTCACCTTTATGCTCAGATAACGTGCTCATATGGGGCCTGTATGGGCACCAAACTTGGGGTTAAGAGGTTTTGTCCATGGGTTCCATGTTGACACCACATATGGATGCCCAGCAAAGTCAATGGTGGGTCCAGGAGGGGTTAAACATGAGCTCTATCTGGCAAATTTAGTGCTAGTGGGGACCAAGGTGTGATTAACCCTTGTGTGGTGTTCGGGTCTGTGGGACCCGTTTTCATTTTTCATCAAATGATACTAAAAATATTTGTTCTAACTCAAACTCATTGGCATTGGCTCATTTTGTGTGAAAAACATATATCAAAACACATTTTCCATAAACACACACTGTACACCCCCCACCCCACACACACACACACACACACACACACACATTTATATTACATACAGTATGTTTGGCAAAGGGATAATAAACATTGCTTCATTTGTAAATTTGAAACTAAACTAATTTTCTACTCATATCTTGAGTTTAATTCATTTTCTTTTACATTTTATTAAAAAAACTAATAAAAAAGAGTAGCACTTTTTAAAAGAAATGTAACATAAGAAAGGTAAAGGGCAAATATTAACCATGTAAGCTTATGTTTATATTGCTTGCAATTTAGGTGAAGCAAGCATGTGTAAAGCATTTTAATGTAAAATTGCTTAATTTTGCTGAATTAAATACAAGTAACAAAGTAAACGAGTAACAAAAATATGAACACCACACAAGGGTTAATGGGTTTTTACACCATTTATTTAAAAAGGACACTGGTTCATTTGTACCTTTAGTGCAGTTAGAATAAGCAGGTGTGAAAAAAGTGATCGCATTTGGGTGCACTTGGGATCAAAACTACCGGGCCGAGAACACTGGAACTCAGTTCGATTTTGAAAAGAGTGTAAGCTGGTCTTGACATGACCCAGCTAGCAAATAAACCCACTTTCTTTAAGCTTATTCTTTTCGAACTGCTGCTGGCGCAACGTTACAGTACCCTCAAATAAAAGTGCAGCGACTTGGTTCTGATACATCAGCTCACAGACGCAGCCTTGTGCTGATCCACATCACCCTGGGAGTGTGCTCTTTCAGGGCTCAGGAAGCTGATGGCAAGCTGCATGACCGGGATTCGAACAAGCAATCTCCGGCTCATAGAGGCAGTGCTTTAGACGGCTGGACCACTAGGGGAAGTAACTACACACTGATGGTGAGTGTCACACCCAGTATGCAAATAGTTTGTGTCAGAAGTCAATGAAAAAGAAGCTGCCAATGGCAACAGACTAAACTCAGTTATTATAAGTTGATTCAACTCCACAAATGTTCATTGGATATTCATTTTTTCATGTTATACAGGCAAATAGTGAACAAATAGTGGTTTACAGTGTAGGTGCAGAATCTGCAGATGCAGTTCCTCAAATCCACTCAAACTTCCCAAAAGCTGCAGATGCTGTTAGCTGAAGACACAGAGTCAGCGGTTGCCAGACATTTGCAGCTGCAGAGGGTCAGCTAAGGTTTTTTTCTCTCTTTCAGAGTGGAGGACTGGGGCCTTAACCAAACCACTACAATTCCCCTAAAGAGGACCAAATGGGGACAAAATATGTAGGGAAACCGAGGTAAATTTGGAGTTGGTTTCATGCCTTTGCTCGGCAAATTCACACACTGTGGAAATTATGGGCTGGTTTGAGCTGTTTGGGCCAAACAGATATCTGATATTAAATTGGTCCTACATGTTGTACATTGACAGTGAAAGTTGAGGTTTGCTAAATGCAGAGGAATGGTACGTTAATAGTGGTGCAAATAGGTTTATTTTCTAGTTTTCAAGACATTCCTATTCTCTTAGCAGTTCTTCTTCTGTATTTTATTTCTATTTTTCCCATTTTCTCCCTAATTTACATGGCCAACTACCCAACCCACTCATTATGACTCCCCCTATTCACTAGTGAAAATTAATGTATTTTAGTAGAATGTAAATATATTAAAGTTAAAGCTTACTTGAACTGGAGTTTATCTGGAGTTCTCTTGAGTCACTGCACGGATCATCTTCATACTAGGCTACATACATACAATAAAACTGAAACACCTGGTTTTAGGTCACAATAATTTATTGTGGTGACGGACAGTTCTGGTGGAAACAGGAGAGTTGAGGTGCACACATTTGATCAGCCGTGGTTTTATGTTTTTTGGATGAAATCCGGGTCAGCACCCGAACATCCCTTTCAGACAGCTTCCTCTTACAGCGTCCACAGTTAATCCTGTTGGATGTGGTTGGTCCTTCTTGGTGGTATGCTGACAAGGGGGTGCAGAGAATTTAAGCTCAAAGGAATTGAAGAGTCTGCTGTGCTGTAGCCTCTTGAGGTGATGGAGGTAATGTTAGCTCTATTACATGAGGCAGCCACGCCCCCTTACTCGCCGGAGAGCCGGTTGTTTGGATTCACGCCCCTCAGGGGTTCATGGACAGAGGAAATTGTGGTAAACTGAGATGCTGTTGCTGTTGTTCTCCCTCTGCACACGGTCACTCAGGTTTGTGGACAGTGGAGTGGGTGGATGCCAGTGTTTCAGGGTGCCTCCGTGTCTATGTTACCTTCTGGCTCTCTCCCTTTAGTTAGACTGTTTTATATTTAGATCTGCCAGAGTCATTAGATAATAATCACACTCTGATAATGTTTTATATTCTCTGTTTTACATAAATCCAGTTAAAACTAATTCCATCTCTCTGCCTTCCTCCGAGTTTCTGACTGCCCACCTGTCTGACCCGATACCGATGGATGTTGGACCCTCAGGCTCTCATGTCCTCTGTCTGGCCAGACTGATTGAAGTTTCTGAAGTCAGCTCTTCTCCATCTCCCACCACAGATCAGCTGCTCATCGTCCATCTCACTCTCTAAGCCATTAGTGGCGCTGCTATACACCTGAATATATAAAACCTATGTGGATGTATGAAAGACTTTTTAAAATTAATTTAAAAGCCGTTTGACCAGTGGTAGGATGGTCCCCCCTTTAATGTGAGTCTTGGTCCTCCCAAGGTTTCTTCCTCCTCCTGCAGCTCTGAGGGAGTTTTTCCTTGCCTCCGCGCTCACTGGGGGTTCTGTATTCTGTATGTTTAATGTTTTTGCCTGATTCTTTGTCCTGTGATCATGTTTCTGTAAAGCTGCTTTGTGCCAACACCAGTTGTAAAAAGCGCTAAACAAAAAAAAATTGATTGGTTTTAGCATAGCTAGTTAGCTAACTCTCCTGCCGTCCTTATTTCTCCGCCCTCCGGCTGTGGGAGGTAAGCGGTCCGTCACAATCCCTGGAGATATCAGCCAATAGCATTCGCTAAGGAAGGCGACCCTGACTCTGCCCCCAAACTGTCAAAACCACCCCTTTCAAAATTTAAAAACAAAAGCTGCAAGTGATTGGCATAGCACGCATGAATTCGAGAGGAAAATAAACATCTGAGAGGAGAAAAATTAGGTTTGGGAGCGATATTCTGTTCAGCGTCACATTTGCACTCACAAGAAGTTAATTTACACACACAAAATTAAAAGTTAAAACACAATGGTTAATAAGGAAGCACCTGAAGAATTAGAATTGAGCTGTTATATCAGAGAAATTCAGAAAATACATATTTGAGATGATTTTAATAAAAAGGATAAAAAAAATTGAACTTTTGTGTGAACACAGAGCAGACAAAAATGGTGGAGTTAACAATAGACACTAAACTTCTTATATTTGATATGTTGATGATACATATGTTTCTCTGTAACCCCACATACATAAATGACATGTCGGTTGTGCTCCGCTAATTATGAGGGCCCGGTCTAAACCAAAAATGCCAGGGCTGTTTTTGTCCCAGTCCAGTACTTATCAGATTCACTCCATCTGGATGGAGAAATTTATCTGGATAGGGGTTTTATTATTGAACGATGAGAATTAAAAATAGGAGAAGCGAGGCTATTTATAAAATATAAGGAGTAGAAAGTTCAGATAATTGTGTGAAAATGTAAAATAATTATTCCATTAGTATAGATAACCAACATTTATACTTAAGTAAGATAACCAAGAATCTGTACTTTCCATATATCATTTAAAAAGGCTAACTGAAGCCTAATGATCGAGTGGAAATTCTGCGTTCCAACATAGCACAGATGTTAGCACAGTTGTTAGCATAGTGCTAACGAGGGCTCTGTGAGATATCCAGCACACTTCCTGCAGCACTGTTGATTTAGCATGAAGCGCTAAGTGTTCAGCTCTAAGACAGCTGAAACAAAGTGTTCTCTACATACGCTGCTATTTTCTGCTGGGGATGAAGAACCTGAAGAGACTCCTACACACACACACACACACACACACTCAGCGGTGAGAACTGGAGTTATGTAACAAGAAGTCCCTTCTGGAATAGATCTAGTAGAATATAATCAAGGGCACTTATTTAATAGGGTCAGCGGCTATCATGCGAACATATTGAACTTCTTGATGTCATTAATTAAACGTTTTAACTTCATTTATCCAGGAAGAGAAAGAGTCCAAGACACAGGACTTACGCTAGAGGTCAAAAGTTTTAGATCACACCAGTATGTTGTATTGCCTTTCAGGAAACAAGTCATTGGCTAAAAGGTTACAGCTGGTCTGTAGTGATGGAAATAAACTGAGATTTGGAAACAGATTTAAAAATAAAAGGAACAGATGGTGTTAATGCAGTCTGTACTGCAGCATTTATACACTTACACATAGCACATTTACGATTTCATCATCATAATAACTAGAAAAATATACAGATAATACACAGAGAACTCTGTAACTATTAAAAGCAAAAGTATTTTCTTTAGAGAAACTACAAAATACCATATTTTTTTGGACTATAAGACACTTAAAAACCTTTAATTTTTCCAAAAATCGACCTTATGTAATAAAGCAATAAAGCCAATCTAAAGCCACGCTGAAGTTCAGCATTATAGTTTAGTTCTATAGTTTAGTTTTCCAGCACTGAGACTCGAGACTGGAGCAGTATTAGCATTAGCTGCTAACCACACTAATCACTAGCTCTTTCACCATTAAGAGGTGAGTATTATCAACCCTGAAGCTTGATGCTAACTCCAGCTGGCACTGCTGGAGCAACATTAGCATTACCCACTAACCATGCTAAGTGCTAGTTGGCTATTTTGCCATTCAGAGGCAAGTATTTCAGACTGTAGCCTTCCTGTTTACTGTGTTAAAACAAGCTACGTGGGAAGAACTGCTAGCTGATAGCACCCTGGTTACCGGAACACTCAGGGTTCTTCAGTGTAGCGCTGTCTGGCTAAACTTAGTGAAAATCTATACATTTAAACTTATTGTAAATAAACGGAAGCGCTTTCCTCAAACAAATAAACGGTTTTCAGGAGGGAAATCATTGTAGATGAAAATAGATGTTCATTGATAGTGCGGCTTATAATCCGGTGCATTTTTTAGTGTGAAAAAATACAGTATGCCAACAAAAAAAACTGGAGAAAACTGATACAGGCAGACATCTGGTTGACCCACATGGCAACAACTGCACACTCTCTCCACTTTTAGACTCTTTGGCCCGATTTTCTGCACTACAACTGAACATTCTCTCCACTTTTAGACTCTTTTGCCCCGTTTTTCTGCGCTACAACTGAACACTCTCTCCGCTTTTAGACTCTTTGGCCCGTTTTTTTTTGTGCTACAACTGCACACTCTCTCCGCTTTTAGACTTTTTGGTCCGTTTCTGACACCTAGCGTTCAAACTTTGAATCTCACGTTATAAAAACCTGCTTAACAGCGGGCCAACTTTCATTTTATTTCTAAAATACCTCGCAGGCCGCTCCAAAAAAGGAAACGGGCCGCAAATGGCCCGCGGGCCGTAGTTTGGACACCCCTGGTCTGGACTTTCAGATATTTCAATTAGGTCCAAACCAAAATACCCAAATAACCCAAATTTTGGTCCAATCAATAGAGGTCAAAATTGGGTTGGTCACTCAGCAGTATGGGTAGAACAGATTACGGTGCTGGTGATTCTGTATCTACTGTAACTGTAGGTTAACCCTTATTTATAAACAGAAATGCAGTAAAAATTACTGGACCACAAAACAGATGTCACGCCTGGCGCTGTCAGCGCTCTCGTTTCCCCCACACTCAGCTCTATCTGCGATTCTGCACCGCAAGACTACAATACCCAGAACACACCACACAGAGACTCTGGCGATCATGTGACGCTTCCAGGAAGTAATTCTCCTAATTACTGACACCTGTTTTACCGGGTACTTAAGCTTGCTCAGAACTTTCACTTCTCGCTGAGTATTGTTTGGTTTGTCCTGCATTACAACGCGTTTCTCTGATCTCTGTTTTGTTACTCCATGTATTACCTTTTTTTCTGTGTACCCCGACTTCGATTTTTGCCTGCCCTGTTTTTCCGTTGGACCATTGGACCGTTTATTCTACTTTGATTTTTGCCTTATCTCTGATTTTGCCCTGCCCTTGCTTTAGACCCTGGACTGTGTACCCTGTTACGGTATGTTTTTCTGTGTATGCATCTGTTTTTCGGCATATACCCTGATTTGTTCGACTACTCTCTGTACTGCCCCTTTTGCTATTAAACACTGTTGTTTACGTCTGCAATTGTCTGAGTTCTGGTTAAATATGACAACAGACCTGCATTTGGAATATATCATCATAAACTGTAATCTTGTCTTTGATAATTATGTAATGTGTTGCATGTATACTTTCTTAAACATTTTAACATTTACTATAGGCAATATAAGGGGTCCAAGCACTTAACAGGCCCTTTTCTCAAGCAAATGTGATTTTAAACTTTTGAACTTATTAGAAAAAAAGATGAAAAAATTCTAACTTTAACTTTTTAAATGGTTTGTAAATAATTCTAATGTTTATTGTGTGATCTTGTGTTTGATAGTTCTATAATATGTGTGTTTTGTATGTATACTTTCTTGAATACTCTATTAAGTATCAATAAAACACAATTTAAGTTACTACAGGCAATATAAGAGGTCCAAGCACTCAAGTTTTAATGCCCCAATGCTGCCATTAGTTACACCACCCCAGTCCAGCTTTATCCATGATGCTCAGGCACACAAGACTCTACATAAGATTACATATGCGTCCCCCTGTCCCACATAACTTACTCACGTCTCCTCTGATTTAAAAGCTTTTTCATATTTCCGCCCAAAACATTACATAACAGGCTTTAAGTGGCTCAGCGCTGAGTTTTTTTAGGGCAGGAGGAACAGCATTAAAGAAAGTGCAGGGCCCGGCCCGGCCCAGCGGAAGCAGATCAGGTAAGCTGAAATTAAAATTCACCCGTGAGGAATACGCTCCTGCGAGGCTCGGCCAGGAAATAGAACCTGAACGCTGACATTTTCCAAATGATGTGACTATAATTGGAAGCCTATTAGCGTGGCGTTCAAAGACAGGCTTCCCTCCAGAGCTGCAGGGCAGTGGTTTTTAGGAGGGGACGTGTGACTCTGATGTAATGCGTTGCACGAGGAATGCTTCATGCGAGAGGCTCGGCCCGCAAGGCCCGCAAAAATCTCATGCAACTTTTTGAGCTGGCGACATTTTTGGCCCATGACAACTTCTGTCAGACTCTCCATGACACGGCGTGCAGTCACCACTGCATATTTTAGGGTTGGTACCACTCTCTTTAAGTGGAGACACTGTCAGCAGATGTGAATTTTTTAAGCTTTAAGCGACACTATTAAGGATGCCTACATTGTAAACAAAGGTTTTGCTATGTTTCCCCTCCTTCTTCCCCTCCTTCACTCCTTCTTCCCCTCCTTCACTCCTCTATCCCATTATTTCCTTTCGACCTCCTTTAAGCCCTATCTAAAGATGTTCTACCTTTAAACTTCTAGTACTTTTGTACTTGACTATTGTAAGTCACTTTGGACAAAAGCGTCTGCCAAATGTAATGTAATGTAATGTAATAGGGAAGCTGGGGGAAGAGCCTAATAAACAAAACTGTAAAAAAAAAAAAAAAAAAAAAACTTTTTAAAATCAAACGAGTGCTGGATGTTAATCTACACAGATTTCTCTCCTGAAAACTGTTTATTTGGGCGAGTAAAGCGCTTCTGTTTATTTACAGTAAGGTTAGATTTTCAAAAGATTTGTCTAAGGGGGAGTTTTCAGTGAAGTTTCCTCAGCACTAAGGCTGGGTGCAGCAGCATTAGCATTAGCCGCTAACCTCAGCTCTAGTGGGAAATAAATGCTGCCCAATAGAGCTAGACTGAGGAACCCTGAGTGTTACGGTAACAGCTAGCGGTTCGTAACACATAGCTTGTTTTAACATGGTAAGCACGCAGACTACAGTCCAATATACTCTCCTCTGAACGGCAAAAGAGCTAGCATTGCGATTAGCAGCTAAATTAATAAGGAAAATTTAAGGATTTTAAGGTTGCCTTATAATCCAAAAAATACAGTATATATACAGTATACCAGCACACAACACACCCTGTATAATGCTCTAAATATATATTTTTAACCACTTATGAATTATTCTTGTCTTGAATATTATTTTATGAATGCGTTTATAGAATCTAATAGATCATTATTTAATACACAATATAGTGTTGAACAAATTAATATGTTTTATATTTTACTTTCTTCAAAGTAGCTAGTGATTAGCACTATTTGAGTAATGTTGTAATCCATATCATGGCAAACACTACTCAACTAAGTAAAAAATACATATTTAAAAAAAAAATGAAGGACAGTCAATCGGAAAAAGAAGAATTTCAAGAACATTGAAAGTGTCCTCAAATGCAATCACAGTAAAGACCATCAAAAACACTACAATGATGGAAATGGCACTCATCAGGACTGCCCTAGGAAATGAAGAGCAAGAGTTTCCTCTGTTGTACAGGATGTTTATCAGAGTTACCAGCCTCAGAAACAACAAGTATACCAGGAGTATTTTGGTTTGTTTAACACTTTTAACTTACTGCATGATTTTTTTATGCGTTCCTTCATAATCTGGAAATGTATCCATAATATTTTGAACAAGGTCTTCTTCTACTGCCAGATTTTGGTGTAAATACTCTAATCTCTGTTGCCGCATCACTGTTACAACTTCTCCTCTCTTATCTTTATCTCTCTCTCTCTGTTTCCTCTCCTTGTCCTTCATTTCGTTAACTTGTTTTTCTATCTTGCTCTACTTTGACGCTGTTATTTCTCCAGGGACGGGTCACTTTTTCCAGCTTAGTTGCGCGTCTCTGTCCCCTGTGACAGCAGGCAGTGCTTTAATCATTCAGAGAAAAATGGGTTTTACTTTAATTTCGCTTCAGAAGAAAATATTCCATATAAATACACTTTATAATACTTTATTAATGCATTATTATTAATGATATCCAGCAATCTGGTGCAAGCCTGTAGACTTAGTGAACAAAAGTAATTTTTGTGCTCCAAAGAGTCATATTCTATTGGCTATAGTTATTCTCTATAAACATTAGACATATGACATGCTGTAGCTGTTTCTAATAAAGTGGCCAGTGAGTGGGAGCACAAGGTAGTTTATTATCAGTAGTAGTCGTAGATGTTTCCAATAAAGTGGCCAAAAAGTGTGATTTAAAGTAGTAGTAGTAGTAGGTGTTTCTAATAAAGTGGCCAGTGAGTTTCAGCACAAGGTTGTATAGTAGTCATAGGGTGTTTCCAATATAGTGGCCAATAACTGTGAGCACAATGTAGTTGTAGTATAGTGAGTAGGTGTTTCCAATAAAGTGACCAGTGAGTAGAAGCACAAGGTAGTATAGTAGTCATAGGGTGTTTCCAATATAGTGGCCAGTGAGTGGAAGCACAATGTAGTATAGAAGTAACAAGTGTTTCCAATACATTGGCCAGTGAGTGGAAGCACAACATAGTTGTAGTATAGTGAGTAGGTGTTTCCAATAAAGTGGCCAGTGAGTGTGAGCACAATGTATTATAGTAGTAGTAGGTGTTTCCAATAAAGTGGCCAATAACTGTGAGCACAATGTTGTTGTAGTATAGTGAGTAGGTGTTTTCAATAAAGTGGCCAGTGAGTGTAAGCACAAAGTAGTATAGTAGTAATAGTAGGTGTATCCAATATAGTGGCCAGCAGTGATGGTATAGTTACTTTGAAAAAGTAATTCGATTACTGATTACTGATTACTCCTTTAAAAAGTAACTTAGTTACTTTATGGATTACTTGATTTTAAAAGTAACTAAGTTACTTTACAAGTTACTTTATCAGTTACTTTCAGCAGCTGCAGACACCACCTCCCGCCGCCTTAACATAAACATTATAACCAGTTTTATCAATACTCCCTTTATTGGAAAATGCATTTTTAACAGCAACAATGTATCTCTATTAAGTTGAACTATTTCCTAAAAAAAATAAGTTTTTTTTATAAAAATAAAAAAAATAACTTAACATAAATATATTTTTTTATAAAAAAATAAAACATGGTCTTTCTTGATTTTACTAAACATAAATACTTGTTTTTATAAAAAATATATAAAATAAAGAAAGTCTGACCTGACATATTTAACACTGTAAAACTGAACATTGAACTTGTTGTTCTCTGCAGGGCAGCAAGGAGTGGTTTTATAAAACAGAACCGTGTATATGGTCTAGACCAGGGATCACATATTTGCAGACTGCGGTCCGGGTCCGGACCCAGACGTTGTCCAATTCGGACTTTTCTTGTCTTTACGGTATGTGCGCTCTGCGCCACAGTGAACTTCCAATCACGTGTGGTGTAAAATCTTCAAACGCTCTCCTCTGCCAATCAAATTTGTGGCAGACCGCTGCCCTGGCTAGTGAATTGGGACGCAGCCACAAAAAAAAACGCCTTTATAAAGAGATAGGGAGCCCGAAAAACGAAAACGGGCGGAAACTAAAGACACGCCGAGCGCGTGAGAGAGACAGGGGAGAAAGCGGAGGGGGAATGGGTAAGGGAGTGGTGTGTGTGTGTGTGTGTGTGGAGGAGATGGAGAGAGAGAGAGTAATGCACAGTGACTTAAATAAGTAACTTTAATCTGATTACTGGATTGGAAATAGTAACGCGTTAGATTACTCGTTACTGAAAAAAAGGGTCAGATTAGATTCCCCAATACTAAGTAACGCGTTACTGACATCACTGGTGGCCAGTGAGTAGAAGCACAAGGTAGTATAGTAGTCATAGGGTGTTTCCAATATAGTGGCCAGTGAGTGGAAACACAATGTAGTATAGAAGTAATAAGTGTTTCCAATAAATTGGCCAGTGAGTGGAAGCACAAGGTAGTAGAGTAGTAGTAGGTGTTTCCAATAAAGTGGCCAATAACTGTGAGAACAATGTAGTTGTAGTATAGTAGTAGCAGGTGTTTCCAATAAAGTGGCCAGTGAGTAGAAGCACAAGGTAGTATAGTAGTATTAGTAAGTGTTTCCAATAAAGTGGCCAGTGTGTGGAAGCACAAGGTAGATGTAGTAGTCGTAGGGTGTTTCCAATAAAGTGGCCAGTCACTGGAAGCACAACTTGGTAGTAGTCATAGGGTGTTTCCAGTAAAGTGGCCAATGAGAAGAAGCTTGAGGTGGTATAGTAGTCATAGGGTGTTTTCAGTATAGTGGCCAGTGAGTGGAAGCACAATGTTATATAGTAGTAGTAGGTGTTTCCGATAAAGTGGCCAGTCAGTTGAAGCACAAGTTAGTAGAGTAGTAATAAATGTTTTCAATAAAGTGGCCAGTGAGTGGAAGCACAAGGTAGTAGCAGTAGTAGTTTGTATGTAATCACAAGGTGGTTAAAGTGGTATTGACAAGTGGGTTATGTAGAATTGTTTAGTGGAACTATGGTGTTGCTACGTGGTTGTTAAGGTGTTTTTTAGTTTTTTACAATGTCTTTACAACATCTGGATAAATTGTTTTTTGTGACACACTATGGTTAAGTAGTGTTGATTAGTGGCAGCAATGGTGTTGCTATGTGGTTGGTAAGGTGTTTCTAAGTGGTTGCTGTGGTGTTGCTATGGTAACTCATTTAAATTTAACTCAATTTAATTATATTTATATAAAATTATTTATAACTTTTAACATTAAACATTGTCACAAAGCATTTTTGCATCTGGATTAATGTTTTTTTTTTTGCTACATGGCCCGTGAGTTGTACTGTATATACAGTACAGGCCAAAAGTTTGGACACACCTTCTCTTTTTCAGTGCGTTTTCTTTATTTTCATGACTATTTACATTGTAGATTCTCACTGAAGCATCAAAACTATGAATGAACACATGTGGAGTTTTATGTACTTAACAAAAAATTAGCTGAACCTCCACAGTCACCGGACCTGAACCCAATCCAGATGGGTTTATTTATTTTTATTTTTTTCTGTTAAGTACACAAAACTCCACATGTGTTCATTCATAGTTTTGATGCCTTCAGTGAGAATCTACAATGTAAAGAGTCATAAAAAGGAGTTCAAACTTTTAGCCTGTACTGTAGGTTATATAGAGTATTATACAGCACAGTTCGCTGCTTTATTCTGTGAATTATTTGATTCTGAGCTGCAGGCTGAGAGTCAGAAGCTCAAATTCCCCAGAACTCCAGCATTCCTCTCCAATTTGAGGAGCAAATAAATGACAGGCCGTCTTCCTGCCAGGCCCGCCGTGCCCTCTCAACCTCCTGAGAAACACGCTTATGAAATCTGTGCCATTAAACCTTTATTCCAGGCCCTGCTCCTCCGGGAGCAAACAATGCACGGCAGAGTGCATCGGATTGCAAACACTCCATTAGACAGAGAACAAAAGAGCGGTCTGTTCGTTTTTTCCCTTTTTTTAACCCGCTGGAAGCCCCCAAAAATATCCTCTCAAAAAAGTCTTACATAACGGACGACACTGACCGTAAGGAGAGCGGCACAAATGTGTGATTTTGGACGCCCGAGGCTGGAAAATAAAAAAAAATAAAAAATATATAAAAAAAAAAAACGCTCTGCTAGGCGGCAGAAATAGGGCAGGTTTGTGATATTCCATCAAGTTCCCACATGCTTTCACTTAGGTCCTCTCCGTCCATAAATAACGCTGTTCCAACATCGAACACCGGGAGCCTGAATTAAAGCGGTGTAATGATCATTCAGAGCACATCTTCTCCATTATACCCTCCCATAAATTACACAACAAGCACACACTGTTCACAGAACCTGCTGAGGGTTCCATTAAAGGACAAAACAATCAGGAGGTTTCCCAACAGGGGAAACTATTTCTGTCCCCGTGTTGCTAGGTGGTTGCTGTGGTGTCTGTAGTGGTATCTGGATGAATTTATTTTTGCTACATGGTTACTATGAAATCTTAGGAACCTGGCAGCTATGGTTTTGCTTGGTAGTTAGTATAAAGTCACTAGGTGGTTGACGTGGTATTGTCAAATGGTTTATGTAGAGTTGTTTAGTGGTAGCTATGGTGTTGCTATGTGGTTGTTAAGGTGTTTCTAAGTGGTTGCTGTGGTGTTGCTATGGTGTCTGGCTGCTATGTTGTTGCTTGGTAGTTAGTATGGAATTACTAGGTGGTTAATGTGGTATTGTCAAGTGATTTATGTACAGTTATTTAAATGTAGCTGCCGTGTTTAGATGGTTGCTGTGGTGTCTTATCTGGATAATTTTTTTTAGCTACATGGTTACTATGAAATCTAACTAGTAACCTGACAGTTATGGTGTTGCTTGGTGGTTAGTATGGAGTCACTAGATGGTTTATGTGGTTTTGTTAAGCAGTTTATGTATAGTTGTTTAGTCGTAGCTGTGGTGTAAGTGGATGCAAGGTGGTTGCTGTGGTGTTTTATCTGGACAAATTTATTTTTGCTACATGGTTTCTATGGCGTTCCTTGGTAGTTGGAGTCACTAGGTGGTTAATGTGGTATTTTCAAGTGGTTTATGTAGAACTGTTTAGTGCACCTATGATGTTGGTATGTGGTTGTTAAGGTGTTTCTAAGTTGTTTTTTTTCTAAGTATGGAGTCTACATTGACAGTAGGTGTGTCCTGTGGTATTGATAGGTGGTTTATATAGAGTTGATTAGTAGTAGCTATAGTGTTGCTACGTGGTTGTAAGGTGTTTCTAGTGGGTTAGTATGAAATCACTAGGCGGTAGTGGTTGCTGTGGTGCTGTGCTATCTGGTGCTATGATATCTTAAAGAGTTATGATCATAAATGGATCATAATTGATTGATTAATTAAACAAATAACATTGCTGTAACAAGGATATGGTAGATGTTTCTGCTGTGGCTACTGTGGTGTTCCAGATGGTTGCTATGGCATTGCTAGGTGGTTAAAATGGTATTAATAGATGGTACAATGTTTTTTGTTAGGTAGTTGCAGTGGTATTTCATTGCTAGGCAATTGCCACAGTTTCACGGATGGTTGCTATGGTACCCAGGTCTTTCCTAAGGAGTTCTCAAGTGTTTGAGCCTGAATTAAAACCTGCATACACCTGTTAACACAAGGTACAGTAGTTGTTTCTAATAAAGTGGCCAGTGAGTGTCAGTTGAATGCACGTTTAACAGTAACAGATGTAGAGAGGAGGAGAGGCGGGGCTAGACATTCACTCAGAGCTCATCTGTTATCAGTTATTGGCTGATTCACTGCAGTGACCTTACATAGCTCTGCTGTGATCAGCTTCAGATGGTTTTCCTAAAATAAAACTATTAGAAATGATCTCACCTCCTGTCCTGCTTAGAAATAGAATATTTACGGCCTCAAAACAAAAGCATGGCATCATTTGGTTTCAATTACTTCTGTCAAGCAGAGAAATTATGTAAAGTACTTTATTATGACTGGAATTTTATGAAAAGAAAGTTTCATGGTTTTGTCATTATTTGACATAAACATATGTTGCCGCATGGTTGGTTGAGTATTAATAGTCTATTTTTATCAACTGCAAACCATCTCGGAAACCATAGCAACGGCCTAGCAGCACCACATCAAACATGGGGTAACCCTTTAGCAACAACATCAGACTATTAAACAACTCATTAGAAACCAATACTAGCAATACTATAGCAACCACCTGGGATACCACTGCAACCATCTAGCAACATCAGGGCAGCTGTCTAGCAGCATCGTAACGAACCACTTGGTAACTCCATAGCAAGCACCTGGCAACACCATAGTAACCTTTTTTTTAGCAAATGCATGGAGATTAAAAGCACTTAAATATATGTACACACAAATAGACCAAAGTAGTGGAAAACCATTGAAACCACCTAGCAACCACATAGGGAGACTATAGCAACCACTAAATAACTCCACAAAAACACCTAACAATACCACAGCAACCACCTGGGATACCACTGCAACCATGTAGCAACACCAGGGCAGCTGTCTAGCAGGATCATAACAAACCATTTAGTTACTCCATAGTCACCACATGGTAACACCATAGGAACCTTTTCTAGAAACTTCATGGAGAAGAAAACCACGTAAATATATGTACAGACAGACAGATAGATATACCAATGTAGCGGAAAACCACTGAAACCACATAGGGACACCATAGCAACCATTAAATAACTCCACAAAAACACCTAACAATACCACATCAACACCCTGGGATACCAAACCAATCTCTTAGTACTGTTCTAGTAACCAGTCAGCTACACTATAGTAATATCCTTGGATACCATTGCAACCATCTAGAAACCCGAGGGCAGCCATCTAGCATCATAACAAACCACTAAGTAACTCAATAGCAACCACCTGGCAACACCATAGGAACCTTTTCTAGCAAATGTTTGGAGATGAAAACCACTTAAATATAATATACAGTATTATATATCATATTATGTACACACACACACACACACATAGATAGACATAATAGATAGATAGATAGATACTGAGATACCTGGATATCATTGCAACCATCTAGCAACACCGGGGCAGCTGTCTAGCAGCATCATAATAAACAATTTAAGAACTCCATAGCAACCACCTGGCAACACCATAGGAATCATAGGAAATATTGACCATGTAGGAACATTCTAGCAACTGCATGGAGATGAAAACCACTTAAATCTGTGTGCATACGTATATAGATAATACAGCGAATTAACAGTATTAAATCAGTTGAAACCACCTAGTAACCCCATAGGGACACCATATGAACCACTAAATAACTCCATAAGAACAATCATCCATCTAACAATACCACAGCAACTGCATAGCACTGCAGTAGCAAACACTTAAGAACATCATTGCAACATCATGGGGTGCCATTGCAACCACCTAGCAACACCAGAGCAGCCAACAAAGTAATCATCTAGCACCTCCATAGCAACAACCTTACTGAGCATGTAGGAACAGCCTATCAAACAGTTGTATGTAATGAAGGCAGGCGGGTCTCTACACCCTGGAGCTCTTCTCTTAATCACAGTGTTTAAAGGTCCGTTACTGACCCGGGTAAATATTTACACACATATAAATAAAGCAGCAGAAGCTCCGCCCTCAAGCGCCAGACTCTTCATGAATATTCATGACCGATGTGGCTGCTATTACCTTAGAGGGGCGGAGCATAGAGAAGAGAAAAAAAAAAAGAACTGAGCAATCAAAGGCTGTCTGAGATAATACAGCCTCTAATGATTAATGGACGAGAGAGATTAGCAATAGGTGTGTCTTCAACTCTGTCTCTCTCTCTTTCTCTTTCTCACTCCATCTCTCTCCACCCTCCACCCCTCTATCCTCCATCCACAATCTCTCTCACTCTGTCTATTTCAATTCTCTCTCTGTTTTCATCTCTCCCTCATTCGTTTCTCTCTCTCTTATCCTCTCCATCCTCCATCCATCCTCCATCTCTCTTCCCTTTCTTTCCATCTTTCTCTCGCTCCATGCTCCCTATTTACCATATATCCTTCATCTCATCTTCCAACCTCCATCCCTCTCTTCATTTCTATCCTCCATCCACAATCTCCATCACCACCCTTTCTCTTTCTCTTACTCTATCAATTTCCATTCTCTTTTTTCATCTGCCCTCCTCCACCTTCTATATCTCTCCACCTTCCCTTATTCACTCTCTTTACCATCCACCCTTCATCCCTTTCTTCACCTCTATCCTCCATATCCTTGCGATATCCATCCTTCATTATTCTCTTTCTCCATCACTTGCTCCCCTCCATTCTTTACCTCTTTTTATCCATCTTTATCTCTCTCCACTCACTCTGTTTACTATCCATCATCCATCCCTCTCTTCACCTCTGTCCTCCATCCACAATCTCTATCTCCACCCTCTTTCTGTCTCCTAATCTATCTTTTTTTCTTTCTTTTCATCTCTCCCTCCCTCAACCTTCTGTATCTCACCACCCTCCCTCATCCATATACCTCTCTTAACCTCTCCATCTCTTTCCATATATTGTCACTCTCCATTCTCAAACCTTTTTTTCAATATTTTCCCATTCATTCTCCATCCTTCATCACTTTCTCTCCATCTATCTCTTTCTGTACTCTCTGTTTACCATCTATCCTCCACCTCTCTCCCCTCCATCCTTCATCACTTTCTCTCCATCTCTCTCGTCCCTCCACCTGTCTCTCCCCATGACTCTCCATAATCTCTCTCCACCCTCCAACTTTTTCTCTCTATTTAATTGTTCATTCTCCACCCTCCATCTCTCTTTCCACCTACCATCCCCCACCTCTTTCTCCATCTTTTTCTATCCTCCATCTAGGTCTCTCCCCACGACCCTTTCTCATCTATCTTTCCAGTTTCCATCTTCCATCTCTTTCCATACTCAATCTCTCTCTACCCTTCACCTCTCTATTTCATTTTTCCTTCTCTATCCTTCATCTCTTTCTCCATTTAATCTTTCATTCCCCACACTCAATCTCTCTATATTATTTGTCATTCTCAACCCTCCATTTCCTTCCATCCTCCATTTGTCTCTCTTCTGGTCTTTTTACCATCCACCCTCCATCTCTCTCTCCTTCTTTTTTCATACTCTTTCCTGGTCTTCTCACCCTCCACCTTCATCCCTTTCTCTCTCTCTCTCTCTCTCTCTCTCTCTCTCTCTCTCTCTATATATATATATATATATATATATATATATCTTTCCATATTTCATCTCTCTCCATCCTCTTCCCTCCATCTCTTCCTCCTCCATCCAACATCTATCTGTTTCTCTCTCTTTTCTTTAACTTTCTTCTTTAACTTTCACCCTGTGAATCTTTGTCACTTTCTTTCTCTATTTACCCCCTCTCTCCACACTTTCTTTTTCACCACCTGTTTCTCTTCTCCTCCCTCTCCTTCTCTCTCTCTTTACGTCTTACCTTGTGTCACCCTTACTTACTTTCTGTTCCCCACTCTCTCTTTCTCTCTCCTTTCACCTTCTCTCTGACTTCCCCCTACCATCCTTCATCTCTCTCTCTCTGAGTGTTGTGTAATACTCATTCTGTTGAAATTTCCGCTGTAATTCAGCAGGTCTATCTCAGGCTCTGCTTCTCTTTACTAATCTTACATAAAACGCTGATTTTGTTTGAAAACACATCAAAATAGTAATAATAAGATTATATATCAATAATAAACCTACATAATTGCGAAAACCCAATTTAAACGAGCTCCGAAGATGCTTCAGTTTTACTTCAGTCCAATCTCCTAAGGAAGCAAATGTTCTCCACCAGACGACCATCATCATACCAATTTACAGAGCTTAAGATCCTGCCGAAGAGTCCAGGAGAATTACAGTTATATATATATATAATAAACATTAACCTAAATACACTATGCCTAGTGCCAGGGGTGGGCTAGAGTAGTGGAACTGTGTTCTCTGGAATGATTGGTTGGAGCTCCCACCATTAGTATTAACGCAAATGTTGAATCAGCCAATCACATGGCAGCAACTCAATGCATTTAGGCATGTAGACGATCATGGCGAAGACGATCTGCTGCAGTTCAAACCATCAGAGCATCAGAATGGAGAAGAAAGGTGATTTAAGTGATTTTGAACGTGGCCAGAAACTGCTGATCTACTGGGATTTTCACCCACAACCATCTCTAGGGTTTACAGAGAACGATCTGAAAAAGAAAATCAGAAAATATCCAGTGAGCTGATATCAGTTCTGTCGGAACAAATGCCTTGTTGATGCCAGCGGTCAGAGATCAAAGGTCAGAAGAGAACGGCCGGACTGGTTCCAGCTGATAGAACGAACAGCTACAGTAACTCAAATAACCACTTGTTACCACCGAGGTCTGCAGAAGAAGAGCATCTCTGAACATCAGCACAACACAAAGTTCAACTTTGAGGAGGATGATGATGAGCTACAGCAGCAGAAGACCAAGACCACACCAAGTGCAGCTCCTGCAGCTAAGAACCTGAAAAAACTGAGGCTACAATTCCAACACAGAATCACCAAAACTGGACAATAGAAGATTGGAAAAACCTGGTTACCTGATCTGATGAGTCTCGAGATGAGTCTCTGATGATTTCTGCTGAGACATGGTACGGATGGTTGGGTCAGAATTTGGCGTCAACAACATGAAAGCATGAAAGCACTGATTCATCCCATCCTGCCTTACCGTATCACCGGCTGGTTCAGGGTGGTGGTGGTGATTTAATGGTGTGAGGGAGATTTTCCTGGCTCGCTTTGGGCTCATTAGTACCAATTGAGCATCGTGTTACATCGACACCACAGCTCTACCTGAGTATTGTTGCTGATCATGTCCTCCATCCCTTTGTTACCACAGTGTACCTGTGTATCTTCTGATGCTACTTCCAGCAGGGTAATGCTCCATGTAATAAAGTGCAAGAGAATCATCTCAGACTGGTTTCTTGAACACGACAATGAGAGAAATCACTGTACTCGAATGGCCTCAACAGCCACCAGATCTCAATCCAACAATAGAGCAGTTTGGGATGTGGTGGAGTTTCGGGAGATTCATGGGTCATCATGGATGAGCAGCTGATAAATCTGCAGTAACTGCGAGATGCTCTCATGTTAATATGGATCAGAATCTCTGAGGAATGTTTCCAGTAGCTTGTTGAATCTGTGACATGAAGGATTAAAGCAGTTCTGAAGGCAAAAGGGCTTCAACCCGGTACTAGCAAGGTGTACCGGTAACACTTTACCCTGGATGGTCCATTTTATGGCCTTGTTGATGCTCAACTGACATTCAACTAACACTGAATTGAATGTCCATTACATTTAACTTAACCCTATGTTGAGTGTAAATGATCAAAATAGAACCTAACCCTACACCTAACCCTAACCTTAATCAACCCAAAAATATAACCCTACACCTAACCCTAACCTTAACCCTTAATCAACCCTAAAATCTAACCCTACACCTAACCCTAACCTTAATCAACCCAAAAATATAACCCTACACCTAACCCTAACCTTAACCCTTAATCAACCCTAAAATCTAACCCTACACCTAACCCTAACCTTAACCCTTAATCAACCATAAAATCAAACCCTACACCAAACCCTAACCTTAACCCTTAATCAACCATAAAATCAAACCCTACACCTAACCCTAACCCTTAATCAACCCTAAAATCTAACCCTAACCTTAACCCTTTATCAACCATAAAATCAAACCCTACACCTAACCCTTACCCTAACGTTAACCTAAACTTAAAATCTAACTCTAAACCCAATCCTAAAATATTAAGATAAGCGTTTGGGTTAGAGTTGAATGTTGGGTTATATTCAATAGACAATCATTTACTTTCAACTTTTAGTTCATTTGCATTTAATAGACATGTAGTTGAATGTTAGTTGAGCATCAAAGAGGCCATCAAATGGACCATCCAAGTAAAGTGTTACCGGTGTACCTAATAAAGTGGTAAAAAAAATTCTGGTCTTTTTACCATCCACCCTCCATCTCTCTCTCCTTCTTTTTTCATACTCTTTCCTGGTCTTCTCACCCTCCACCTTCATCCCTTTCTCTCTCTCTCTCTCTCTCTCTCTCTCTCTATATATATATATATATATATATATATATATATATATATATATATATCTTTCCATATTTCATCTCTCTCCATCCTCTTCCCTCCATCTCTTCCTCCTCCATCCAACATCTATCTAAGTCTCTTTAAAATTGCTAACACTGAATGAATGTTGGTCTGAATCACAGACTGTATATAAGAGTGGACAATTTGTCCCTATTCACTTCCATTGGGTTGTTCTGAAGGTAAGAGATGGGGTGGTCAAACTGGAATCTGTCATCTTGTTTGGACCGATACAGTAAAGAAAAACTGGAGCCAGAAAATGTTTAGTAGAGACTATGTGTGGTACAGTTGGGGCAAGTCTTGAATGTAAGTGCGTACCATATTTTAATTCACTATATGGTGCATCGAATTATAAGGCGCACTATGAGTGAACGTCTATTTTCTGGTCTATTTTCATACATAAGGCACACTGGATTATAGGGCACAACATGTAACACTAGTAAGGAACAGGGGTGCTGCCATGTCTTCCTTCTAAGTCAGAACTGGGTGGAAAGAATTAGTAAAGCACTCTCGTTTATTTACAGTAAGCTTAGATTTCCAGATTTCCACTAAGGCTGGGTGCAGCAGCACAGAGGCTAGCAACAGTTGGGGCTAGTAAACGCCATCCAACAGCGCTATACACAGGGGAACACTGAGTGTTCTGGTAAGCCAGGGCGATATTAGCTAGCAGTTTGTTCAACTTAGCTTGTTTTAACATGATAAATATGCAGACTACAGTCCGACAAACTCACCTCTGACCAGCGAAAGAGCTAGCACTTAGCTCAGTTAGTGGCTAATGCTAACAATGCTCCAACAGTGCTAGCTAGGGTTAGCAGCAGACTACAGGCTGATAAAAATCACCTCTGAATAGTGAAAGAGCTAGCGCTTAGCATGGCTTGTGGTAGCTAATGCTAATACTTCTCCAGTCTTGGTGCTGGAGAAACTTCACTGAAACTCCTGTATAACTCTGTACTTCAGTGGAGTGGCTTTACTGCTCCTTAATACCTGACTGGTTAAATTCAAACATAAAAAGCACCAGATTATAAGGCGCACTGATGATTTTGGGGGAAATGAAAAAAATTTAAGTGTGCCTTATAATGTAAAAAATAGGGTATATAACGAATATATTTATGTGTATACATTATTTAATTAAATTAGTTACTTATATGGATATAGTTATACTATTAATCATTTATATCAATAATTTTGAAATAATAATGATAATAATATAGTAAGAAATGTGCTTATGCAACTGTTTCTCCACCAAAGTGACTGGAGAATAGGTGGAGGAAAAAAAAAAGGTGTGGGAAAAATTTACCACCACCTTTGCACCACCCCTCACCCGTCAACCCATTACCAGAGCCACACCGACTAAATCAGATAAAGAAATACCATTTCAGTTTGCTGGTTGAAAACCCCAGACAGAACACAGCAGGATTAGCCAGCAGACTTCGTCTGAGGGAGGGATCTATAAGTACTATCTGTGGCAAGTGAGCAGATGAGGGAGATGTAAGAACTTTCAAATAGTGAGTTTTGTGCTTCTATCGCAGTTAAAGCTAATGCTAACGTGTGGTAAATGCTCAGCATATACATGGGGCGTGGCCAGCAACAGCTTATTTGCATTAAAGTGACAGAGCTTTTAAACGGTTAATTCTGAAAGGGACTGAACTGGTAAGAATAGAGATGGTGATATCTCTTTATCTTTATGTGAGAGTGATTTTGTGTTTAAAGAACTTCATGAACTTGTTTTGTAGAGCATATAGACCTATTCTAACCTGTGTAAAAAGAGGTATAATATATCCTATATGAATGTATGCTGTTGGTGATCATGTGTTCATGTGTCTGTTCTCTACAAATAATTCTGTCCCACATTTATAAGCCAAGAAAGTGACCGAATGACCTCAAATAAAGTTTTTAAGGCCAAACAAACCTACTTTCCATGGAAACCCGAGATACCCCAGCAGTGCATGGACTGTAGAAAATCTAATAAATCCAATAATTTCCTTTGAAAAATGTTCTACATAGCCTGCTGTGCTGATTATAATTCAATGTGTTTTTATATTTTTCCTACTTTGTAAATGAATGGTGAAGTGATTCAGACTATGAAGGAACACACAAGGAATCATTTAGTAACTTAAAATAAGTGTTAAACAAACCAAAAAAATACTCTGTGAAGAAGTATTTAGGTGCTCTTATCTGGGTTTAAGCTCTTAACTTGTGGTTTGTGAGGCTGGTAACTCTGACGAACTTATCCTGTGCAACAGAGGAAACTCTTACTCTTCCTTTCCTGGGGAAATCCTGATGAGAGCCAGTTTCATCATGGCGTTTTTGATGGTTTTTGCAAATCTACTGGAAAGAGAATATTGAAGCTGTATGGATCTAATTAATTATAACGGGACTCCATTAGGAACCTCTACAACTCTCTACATGCTGTGTCAGGTTTCCACAAGAAGGAGGTGAATTTATTAAACTGACAATGAAAATAAACAGTTAACCAAAGACTAAAGAACTCAGGAACATGGATATCATTCTAATTGAAAACAAAGAAACAACCTGACTGATGTTAAACACACATAAGAATCAACAAACAAACACTGAAACAAAGGGTCTATATATACACATAAAAGGGGATGGGAAACATGAAAATCCTAGTGGCAGGTAATGAGGGGGCAGAGCCATAAATGACACAACACAAAGAGCCATATGCTAGGCAGCACATGGTTAGGAAAACATGAAGGCAGACAGATCGTATTTTCTCATACTCTTGAACTCAAAATCTTTTAATAAACAGTGATAATGGAACTGTGGTATAATCACAATAATACATTCGAGGTTCATGCTATAATGAGTCATATTGCATCACAGCAGTGCCAATATTACACATTAAAGCACAAACCTCGAGTGTATTATTGCTTAAATATATGCTTGTACAGGGGTTGAACAATGAAAATGAAACACCTGTCATCATTTTAGTGTGGGAGGTTTCATGTCTAAATTGGAGCAGCCTGGTGTTTAATCTTCATTAATTGCACATTATTGCAGCAGTAAGAGCAGAGTGTGAAGGTTCAATTAGCAGGGTAAGAGCACAGTTCTGCTCAAAATATTGCAATTGTAGTGGATTAAACAGAGGATTCCTGCATCGCTTGGACACACACACACACACACACACACACACACACACACACACACACTACCCCCACTTTATGGTCTATAAGGAACTTCAACCCCCAGAACACTCTAAAAGCCTTGGAGTTATCTTTTTCAAACAGCCTTAAATTTCAAAATGACATTTCCTGACTATTTCTTCACTCAGCCTCGCTCGAGAACCCTAAATGCAAGTCAGGGTAAACATTTTTAAATTCTTTTTTGACATTCCTTCAGACGCTGTCAGTCGTAAATCTGGATTTAGGACCGTTAATGTTTAAACATCTGGAACTGTGCACAATTGTGGTTTTGCCAACAGCACAATCACCAGGACAAGGACGGGACTACGGGACTTGAGAGAGGGTTCAAAACTTAATGAATGCCTTGGAAATTGTAAATTCACCAAATATATTATACCAATTTAGGGGTTTGTGCTTTCTGCAACCACTTAGAAATAAGATTCATGAAGTTAAAATGAATGCTCTTAGCTTGGAAATTACATTCCCAACACCAACTTCACCAACTTCCCCCACGGTCGTAAATTCCGACGACAGCCGCTTATCTAAACACAGCAGAGGGAGAGGAATTTCTCACTGAGAAGATTTTGCTTAAAATACATATATATTGACTATATAAAAAAGGTGTTTTATAGAATGTTTACTAGATAATGGTATATGTGTCTGGTATATGGTATATGTGTTTGGATGTGTCCTGATTGAATTCTCCTACACATTCAAGTCTGAATCAACAAGGTTTAATTAGCATTTGATAATATAGCTTTATTTGGTTATCAGTGGTTTAATCATGTATTATCTTTTAAGTGATTTAATTGGGTTTAAATAATAACATGACTCTTGATCTCTTTCTGACAGAGTACCATCCATCGTTGTATTTCTAAGATTATCTTGAATATTACATGTTTGTGGGCAATATATATATATATTACATTTATTGTGATTCAATTGTAAGATTGTTTGTTTCCTGAATTTATCCTCACAAACTGATATGCTGAAAAATGTATTTTGATCCACTGTTTAATTGAGTTTTCTTTTGGTTTGATCTATTAGAAAAATGCTGAAGCATGCTGACCATGTGAGCGAGGGGGGTTTATGGCCCTTTGTGAATCCCCACCAAAGTTTGAAATTGCTCCTAGACCAATCAAAACACAGACATTTGGGCCACAGGGCCAATCATAGCTCAGGGGCCAAACAGGCCACAGAGACTAATAGTTAAACTGGGCAGACACAGTTCAGTTGCCAGTTTAGAGTTTCCAGTTCAGTTCGGAGGAGTTGGAGGAGAAGCAGTTGGAGTTAGAGAAGGAGTTGGAGAAGATGAGTTGAGGAAAACAGTTAGAGGAGAGAGGTTAGGGAGCCCAGAGATGGAGAAAGGATATACTATTAGTGTAGTCATCTTAAGTTAGTTTTCTTAGACTAGTGCATTTAATCTTCAAGTATATTAATATTAGCTATCCTAGTTTAAATAACTAGGCTATTTTATGATCTACAGAGTTCTCCTGCTTGCCAAGATAGTTAATATAGTTCAGTAAACCAACTAGACCAACCGATGGATCACCGAGAGGGTACGCCAGCCGAGCCAGCTCCAGGGAAGGCCTTCCCTGTGCAGAGACTAGAAGCGGGTGTCGTCCAGGTGCGCCGCTGGCCCACAGAGCACCATCTTTACCCTGCGGATGGGTCCACACCGGACCTTCTAGGGGTGCAGGATGTCAGCCGAACAAGAGGTTTAAACAGCGGACCGAACCGATGGGGACCCCCCCTTTGTAGACGTCTCAGAGTAAGGCAGTTTGGGTATTTCTCTCAGCAATTGGTGTTTTAGTTGGTCAAGTCTAGTTTGGTTATTGTTCTTAACTCTCTTCGTAGTATAGATTAATTTTTAGTTATTTGGCGAAAGGGATGATCTTTGTAGGCCGTAAAATATCTTACTTATCTACTTATTTTAGTGTTCTCATTTGATTAGTTTGACCTCATTACATTTAGACCCTTATTTAGAAATATTCACTTAATAGTTCCATTAATCTTTATTCCTTTCATATCAGCATTATAACGTGTTTGTTCTTTTATTTTTCATTTTTTATTCTACACTATGATTTGATATCTAATGGCTACATTATGACTTTTTAATTAATTATTTACTCATATCTGTGTGATTTAATAAATACTTTTATTTTACAAAACCTGTCATTTCAGTGTGTTTTTCTGGATAACTTGGTTATGAAAATTTCTGTCACCTGTAGAAACCACACCCTGAGATGTCTTGTGTTATTAATTAATTTGATTAATTAATTAATTAATTAATTAATCTAATTAAATTAATTTAATAACTGGCGCCCAATTAAAAAATATTTCAACATCTCAATTAGCACCAGGTATTAAACCACTGAGCCGCTACACAATGCACACAACATTATGGATGACATATCAGAGTTCAAAAGAGGACAAATAATCGGTGCACGTCTTGCTGAAGCATCTGTGACCAAGACAGCAAGTCTTTGTGATGCATCAAGAGCCACGGTATCCAGGGTAATGTCAGCATACCACCAAGAAGGACCAACCACATCCAACAGGATTAACTGTGGATGCTGTAAGAGGAAGCTGTCTGAAAGGGATGTTTGGGTGCTAACCCGGATTGTACCAAAAACCATAAAACCACGGCTGATCAAATCACGACAGAATTCAATGTGCACCTCAACTCTCCTGTTTCCACCAGAACTGTCCGTCACCACAATAAATTATTGTGCTCTAAAACCAGGTGTTTCAGTTTCATTGTCCAACCCCATTGTCCTACGATTTATGCAAATTATGCGATTCTATCATGTCTATGCGTCTCCGTCCCGCGTGTCGTCTTTAAGAATGAGACAGAAAGGAGAAAGGAGAAAGGAGGTCACGCTGACTCTAAAGATTCCCCGAGTACGCTCTCTTCTGCTCGACACAGAAAACTTCAAAGAGAAAATGTGAATAAAATAGTGCTTTTTTTTTAGAGAGCACTAAAATGAGTGTCCTGAATGCCCTTGATTAGCTAGTCTGGGGACTCTACCCTGGACTTTTTGTTCATCTGTGCATGGGTGTAAGTGTGTGTGTGTGTGTGTGTGTGTGTGTGCATGCGTACAGAGTCTGCTGTTATGAAACACTGCAGCACATAGTTATTCATGGAGCCCCCCGCTCTCGTCTACGGCTGTGTCAAACTAATCCTGCGCCGAGCCTCCAAAAGCAAACAGCAGCATCCCGAATATCCGCATTATACAACAGCCCAGAGCACAACATACTCACACACATATTAACACCACAGAAATATATACACTTATATATTTCACTTATATATTTACTTATATACACTTATATATTTCACTATTTAATCTGCTGCCTGTAGCTATACGTTGATCTCCACAGAAAAAAAACAACAACATTATTTTGATGTATTATTTGCTCCTACACACCTGTAAATATCTTTAAACTTATGCATCCATGTTGCACATTTTATTTACTTCATTTTAATATATTTTTATATATTTTATATTCTATTAATACAATTAAAGTTAATAGTAACACCACTATTACTACTAGTTTAGATATTCTGTGGTGGAATTAATTACTGCACAATTACCTATAATATAATACTAATGCTTTTTACCTCTTACATCTGCACATCATACATTTCCTTTTATTTGCCTGTCTGTCTGTCCATTTATCTATCTGTCTGATTGTCTATCTATCTATCTATCTATCTATCTATCTATCTATCTATCTATCTATCTATCTATCTATCTATCTATCTATCTATCTATCTATCTATCTATCTATCTCTCTGTCTATCTGTCTATCTCTCTGTCTATCTGTCTATCTCTCTATCTCTGTCTATCTCTCTATCTCTCTGTCTGTCTATTTATCTGTCTGTCTGTCCATTTATCTATCTGTCTATCTATCTATCTATCTATCTATCTATCTATCTATCTATCTATCTATCTATCTATCTCTCTGTCTATCTGTCTATCTCTCTGTCTATCTGTCTATCTCTCTATCTCTGTCTATCTCTCTATCTCTCTGTCTGTCCATTTATCTATCTGTCTATCTATCTATCTATCTATCTATCTATCTATCTATCTATCTATCTATCTATCTATCTATCTATCTATCTCTCTGTCTATCTGTCTATCTCTCTATCTCTCTGTCTGTCTATTTATATGTCTGTCTGACTATTTATTTATCTGTCTGTTTGTCTATCTATTTATCTGTATGTCTATCTATCTATCTATCTATCTATCTATCTATCTATCTATCTATCTATCTATCTATCTATCTATCTATCTATCTATCTGTCTGTCTGTCTGTCTATTTATCTGTCTGTCTGTCTATCTATCTATCTGTATGTCTGTCTGTCATCTATCTATCTATTTGTCTGTCTGTCTGTCTATTTATCTGTCTGTCTGTCTATCTATTTATCTGTCTGTTTGTCTATCTATTTATCTGTATGTCTGTCTACCTATTTATCTGTCTTTGTCTATCTATCTATCTATCTATCTATCTATCTATCTATCTATCTATCTATCTATCTATCTATCTATGTTTGTCTGTCTGTCTATTTATCTATCTGTCTGTCTGATTGTCTATCTATCTATCTATCTATCTATCTATCTATCTATCTATCTATCTATCTATCTATCTATCTATCTATCTATCTATCTATCTATCTATTTGTCTGTCTGTCTGTCTGTCTATCTATATATCTATCTTTTTGTCTGTCTGTCTGTCTATCTATTTATCTGTCTGTCTGTCTGTCTATCTATCTATCTATCTATCTATCTATCTATCTATCTATCTATCTATCTATCTATCTATCTGTCTGTCTGTCTATCTCTATATCTATCTTTTTGTCTGCCTGTCTGTCTGTCTATCTCTCTATGTATCTGTCTGTCTGTCTGTCTATCTATCTATCTATCTGTCTGTCTGTCTGTCTGTCTGTCTGTCTGTCTGTCTATCTCTCTATGTATCTGGCAGTCTGTCTGTCTATCTATCGGTCTGTCTGTCTCTAAAATACCCAGTAACTGAACACAATAAACAGGTGCTGAAATACAGTGGTGTAAAAATGTATTTGCCCCCTTACAGATTTCTTGTTTTTGCATTTATTGTCATACTTACATTACATCAATATAAAAAGCATATTTTTTAATCATGATTTTATTTATTAAGGGAAAAAACTATCCAAACCAATCACTTTTAGAAAAATCATAATTTTCACTACTAACCACAAGCAGGCCTGATTACTGCCAGATCTGTAGAATAAAAAAAATAACCTCCCTGACCACATGAAAATTTGTTTTAAAATGTGAGAAATATAAGTATGACAACTAAAAGTAGTAACAAAGTTCAAAATCTGAAGTGGGAAAATACTTATTTATGACACTGTAAATATAATAAATAGTCAAAATGATTTAAAAATCTTATCTGAGATGTGAAAGAGAGCTCTGAACAACATTAAACTACCGTATTCTATAAATTATTCATCTGAAATGAAACATATTTTTGGAGAAAATAGTTTTTAGCTTCACTTGTTTGGATTAAAGAGGCCAGTAAACCAGCATGAATTAATTTTTATTCCCCAATTATCCATTTTATTCAGATTTCTGTCTTTTCACACACAGATAATGTCGAGTTCCATCGATACTGCAGCAAGTAAACAGCATCTGATTATCATAGGAGCACAATCTCGCCAAAAAAGGTGGTTCTGGTGGTCCAGGTGGTCCGTCCCACAGGAGTCTGGGTAAATATTAATATTTTATCTGAGGCTGACTCACAGATCCATCCCTTCTAAAGGGGTCGGCGGGTTCTCGCCCAAAAAACACAGCGAACAAAACAGCTTCACTCTGCAAAAACCATGTAAATCACTGATTCACAGCCTGAGCAGATTCCAAGAATCATCACACACACACAACCACGTACACACACACTCTCTAACACCTGATCATCATCAGTCAACAGGGTCCAGTGACTGACCCTCAGCACAGACTGTCCGTCATCATTAATAATGAAATAATCAACTGGGTCACATGACTTTTTTTTTTTTGTATAGTTGTTGCTGCTGGACAAATGAATTTCCCCTGTGGGGATTAATAAAGTATCTATCTATCTATCTATCTATCTATCTATCTATCTATCTATCTATCTATCTATCTATCTATCTATCTATCTATCTATCTATCTATCTTTTCTCAAATGACATCTGTAGCGAGAAATGTGAGCAATGATTTAGTGGCAATGGATTAGTATCTAAGGTTTTCACTAGTTAAGCAGTATTATATTGGTTTTAAAGACTGGTATGTTGGTCAATCAGCTCAAGACCAGGAATGGACCAGTATAAATCAGCTGGTTTGTTGGTCAAACACCTTCAGACCAGTATAAATACAGCTGGTTTGTTGGTTCAACTACCTTCTGGCCTGTATAAAACCAGAATTGTTTTTTTCTGAACACTGGTTTGTTGGCTAACCACCTTCTGACCAGTATAAAACCAGCTGGTTTACTAAACAACAACTTTCTTACTAGTAAAAAACTGCATTGGTTTTGTTGTAAACGTTGGTTTGTTGGTAAACCACCTTCAGACCAGTACAAAACCAGCTGGTTTGTTGGTAAACCACCTTGTTACCAGTATAAAACCAGCTGGTTTGTTGGTAAACCACCTTGTTACCAGTTTAAAACCAGCTGGTTTGTTGGTAAACCACCTTCTTACCAGTATAAAACCAGCTGGTTTGTTGGTAAACCACCTTCTTACCAGTATAAAACCAGCTGGTTTGTTGGTAAACCACCTTCTTACCAGTATAAAACCAGCTGGTTTGTTGGTAAACCACCTTCTTACCAGTATAAAACCAGCTGGTTTGTTGGTAAACCACCTTCTTACCAGTATAAAAACAGCTGGTTTGTTGGTCAACAACCTTCTGATCAGTATAAATCAGCTGGTTTACAGAACAACAACTGTCTGACCAGTAAAGACCTGCTTTGGTTTAGTTCTGAACACAGGTTTGTTGGTAAACCACCTTCAGACCAATATTAATTCAGTGGTTTTGTTGGTAAAACCACCTTTAGACCAGTATAAAACAAGTTGGTTTGATGGTCAACAGCCTTCAGACCAGTATGAAATCAGCTGGTTTGTTGGTTCAACTACCTTCTGACCAGTACATATCCAGCTGATTTGTTGCTTCAACTACCACCTTCAGATCATTAAAAATTAAAATGGTTTGTTGGTAAACCACCTTTAGACCAGAAAACATTTAGCTGGTTTGTTGGTTCAACCACCTTCAGACCAGTATAAATATATAAAACCAGAACTGGTTTTGTTTTAAACATTGGTTTATTGGTTTAACCACCTTCTGACCTGTATAAATTCAGTGGTTTTGTTGGTACACCACCTTCTGAAAAGTATAAATTCAGTGGTTTTGTTGGTACACCACCTTCTGACTAGTATACATTCAGTGGTTTTGTTGGTGCACCACCTTCTGACCAGTATAAAACCATCTGTTTTGTTGGTCAACCACCTTATGACCTGTATAAAACAGCTGGTTTGTTGGTAAAACCACATTCAGACAAGCAAAAATTGAACTGCTTTGTTAGTAAACCAACTTAAGACCAGAATAAATTTAGCTGGTTTGTTGGTTCAACCACCTTCAGACCAGTATAAATATATAAAACCAGCACTGGTTTTGTTCTGAACACTGGTTTGTTGGTTGAATCCAGCTGGTTTGTTGGTTCAACCACCTTCAGACCAGTATAAATATATAAAACCAGCACTGGTTTTGTTCTGAACACTGGTTTGTTGGTTGAATCCAGCTGGTTTGTTGGTTCGACCACTTTCAGATCAGTATAAAACCTAAGCAATTCACTGCATGGTATATACTACTTAAGATTTTCACTTATATGTTTGGTTGCCAAATATTTTGTACACTACACTTACTGTACCTTGGTGTTAAAAGGTAAAAGGTAAAGTCTCCAATCTCCAAAGCTTTGGTTATATAAGTTTCCATTTGGAAGCCTGTGACTTACTTTCGATCTATTCCCACTTCCTCAGAACAGAATAAGGTTATAATTGTGAATGGAAACCAAGGTTAGCATTTCTGCTGATTCCATCAGTATTCACAGGCTGTGCTTCAGTATTTGGTTAAAGGCATTCATTCCAGGGCTGTGAACTTTCTTCTGAAAGTGCTTTCCAACTCTCAGGCGCTCTGAAACCACCGAACACTGATTCCGAGCTGAAAGTTTGGAGTTACGCAATCTATTCTCAATGGGCCTGAGGTCAGGACAATGGCCGTGACTGGATCCTGCAATGCCATTGCCTTTTCATTCCTTAAACCGCCGTTATGAGGATCTGGCCCTGAGCTCAGGAGGCTGAAAGTGCGGTTTTGTGACCCTGCTGTCGTTTCAGGACAAAATACTAAATATGCCTGAACATTTGTCTTCTCTTCCTTCAGCCTTTAATTTAATTTTATTAAATGCACAGATCTTGAACATGGAATGGTACCAGTACACTCTACTGTAGTGATGGTTTAATTAGCCAAATGCTAATGGAACCCTCTTTTTATGTACATATATAATGCAGACCAGTGGCTCACCAATGAAAATTTGCACCATTTACAAATAATAGCTAATAATTACCCAATTACAAGGGTTATCTTGAAACAGCTTTGCATATCAAGCCTGTTCACCACTGCAATTGGCTACAATTGACTAAAACACAATGAATAAAAAAATGGTACACTCGATTTTCTTTTATTTTGCATGGATTTGTGATTACATAAGCTGTTTACGGTATGTATAATGGTGATGGAAGTTCTTCTGCAGACATATTATGTATTGATTGTTGAACATGCAGCAGCAAATGTCTTCAATCCCAGGGAATTCATGGACATGTTCAAATAACTCAATATACTGTATTTTTTATATAAAATTAGCTAAATGAGTCATTGAAATATCCAAATTTAACCACTATTTACTCGCATAACCAGGGTTAAGCACTCTGCACATGGTAGAAAGAAAATTGTATAAAATCTATATGGGCCATTCCACTGAATGGGTGTCATTTGCTTGTTGTAACTCTTCCAAATGAAACATATATTTTTTGGTTCTAATAAAACATATTTTTAACTATTCAAAACATGTACTGATTAAACTTAGGCAGCTTTACTTAAATGGTTACCAAGGTTTTAAGCCAAAGATGGTTACAAAACTCATGTGACACTTAAAAGCATGTATAAAAGCAAATCCACTAATTTATTTGATTTTCTGTCGTAAAAATCTTTATTTTAAAGAAATGATTGATTGCATGTTCAAATAGTTGATATTTATGACAGAATCATTCCTGTTACTGGAACTCACTCCTGTTACTGGCACTCACTCCTGTTACTGGAACTCACTCCTGTTACTGGAACTCACTCCTGTTACTGAAACTCACTCCTGTTACTGGAACTCACTCCTGTTACTGAAACTCACTCCTGTTACTGGAACTCACTCCTGTTACTGGAACTCACTCCTGTTACTGAAACTCACTCCTGTTACTGGAACTCACTCCTGTTACTGGCACTCACTCCTGTTACTGGAACTCACTCCTGTTACTGGAACTCACTCCTGTTACTCTCACAAAACTCTGTTTTGAGTAACAGGAATGAAAGTAACAGGATTGAGTAATTATGAGTATGTTTTTAGCATAGAATTAGCAAAATCGTGAAATATAGCTAAATGGCGGCTATGCTAATGCTAATAGCATGAGGACACTTAGCACATTTAGGTGATTTTCCCAAAATTTGTATTTTAAAAATAAACAAATAAGATGAAAGAATTAATTTAGGTAACAGGACTGAGTGTTGAGATTGAGCTCCTCAGTCATAGAGTTACATAGTTTAGCTATTTGTCATGTTTTTACTAATTATATGCTGAAAACTCATTCCTGCTGCTTTCATTCCCGTTACTCAAAACATTAAAAAAAGTAACAGAAGTGAGTTCCAGTAACAGGAGTGAGTTTCAGTAACAGGAGTGAGTTCCAGTAACAGGAGTGAGTTTCAGTAACAGGAGTGAGTTCCAGTAACAGGAGTGAGTTTCAGTAACAGGAGTGAGTTCCAGTAACAGGAGTGAGTTTCAGTAACAGGAGTGAGTTTCAGTAACAGGAGTGAGTTCCAGTAACAGGAGTGAGTTTCAGTAACAGGAGTGAGTTCCAGTAACAGGAGTGAGTTTCAGTAACAGGAGTGAGTTCCAGTAACAGGAGTGAGTTTCAGTAACAGGAGTGAGTTTCAGTAACAGGAGTGAGTTCCAGTAACAGGAGTGAGTTTCAGTAACAGGAGTGAGTTTCAGTAACAGGAGTGAGTTCCAGTAACAGGAGTGAGTTTCAGTAACAGGAGTGAGTTTCAGTAACAGGAGTGATGTATTTTGTTATGAATATTATATTTCATAATATTTTCATAATATTTCTCTTATATTTCTTGAGAGAAAATTAAAAAAGGAATTAGTAGACGTGCTTTTAAATATGCTTTTTAAATGTTACATGAGTTTTGTAACCGTTTTTAGATTAGAAACCTTGTAAAAAACGAAGTAAAGCTGCCTGAGTTTGACCAGTATGTTAATAATAGTTTAATACATGTGTTTTTAGATTCAGAATTGAAAACAAATATTTAAAAAAAGTTAAATTTGCAAGAGTTACAACTACCAAATGGCACCCATTCGGTGAAATGGATTATAACACAGTAATTATATCAGACAGACACATGCCCTGATCTCTTTTACTCCAGAAGACATACGGCTGCTCAAAAATAGAATCATTTAAAATGTAAAAGGAAGCAGAATTCTTATATTTTCCTGGAACTGATCATGTTTTGCTCAAAATTTTACCAAGCACCTGTTTTATTTTATTTTTTTTACTTCACACCAAAGATATATTTTCAAAAATGGTTAGGTGTTTATGAGTTAAAGAAAGCATAAGAATATTGAAGATTTGAGTTCATTAAATGGCTTATTAATTATTACTTTGATAAAATACATGGAGAAACAGCATCAGGCGGAGTTATTTATCTTGATAATCAGTAATCACACCTCTAGGATACATGGAGATACTAAAAACCTGACACTCAGAGCAGCCTATGCCTTTCAGTATTTTGAGGATCAGAACACACAAAGAAAACTATATACAAAAATGTCAACTTGTTAGTCTAAATAAAAATGTTTAGTGCAAAATAACTACTTATATATAAAGAACTATATAAAGTAGTGCGCACACCATACCTAGCTTTAGTTTGAGTAAAGCAGGTAGTTTCACACTTTTTCTGTGGACACTTTTGAGTCTTTATTTACTGATATTATTTGGTTTGAAACATCATATAAATATGTTTGAAGCACTAAAGGTAAATAATATTGGTTGGGGAAGGAGATTTTTCACTTTTTTAGGTGTTTTTCTCTCAATGGGTTTCTTGTAGATTTAGCTTTACCGCACTGGGATGTGATCACTATTTTTAGAAAGAGTAAGCTCCGCCCCTTTCTAACCATATATGGATTAATTAATTAATTAATTAAGCTGAGAACACAAGGTGAGATTTTGGACGTAAAATCCGCCTGTAGGTTTTTAAGGGTAAAAAATGAAGGTTAATATTGTCTATATGTGCAATAATGTGTTTTTACACAGTGTTTGAATGAAATTTAAGACACAAAAAGCAAGTTATACTGACCTAATGACTTTGATCTGGTGCATTACTTCCTAAACCTAAATTTAGATACATGCTGCATCCAGTATCAGTGCTCTACAGTGTAACTGTACGGTATGAATTTAGCCTTTGATCTTATGACAGCTTCCGAATGACGTTCCTGACTTACGTGATCAGACCTCTGCAGTCCCCCGAGCCTCGGCTTCCTCGTAAATCACCTCGCAGCCTTTCACCATGTCATGTGATCAAGCCCGCCTCTCTGAAAGTGGGCGGGGCTTCTTCTTATCAGCCTATTTACAGCAGACTGAAGCTTATGGAGACATCATATGAGCATTCCATGATCACATGTGTGTAAGGGATGGGTGTTTTATGGTATGCGCCTGGTCATGATGATGGATGCAAGGAGAAAAAATGTCAAAGAGCATGTAGGGTTCAAATATTTACTCTATAGTGGGCGTGGCCTAAACTGAATAAACTAACTAAAAATTAGAAAATCATTAACAAGTTACTTTATTTCAGTAATTCAGTTCAGAATGTGAAACTCATATATTATGTATATGTATTAAACACAGAGTGATCTATTTTAAGTGTTTATTTCCCTGCTGGAAAATGAAACACACACAGTGGATCAACACCAGCAGATGACATGTCTCTCCAAACCATCACTGATTGTTGAAACTGCTTTTATGGGATTTCATCCACAGTTAATCCTGTTGGATGTGGTTGGTCCTTCTTGGTGGTATGCTGACATTACCCTGGATACTGTGGCTCTTGATGCATCACAAAGACTTGCTGTCTTGGTCACTGATGCTCCAGCAAGACGTGCACCGACAATTTATCCTCTTTTGAACTCTGGTATGTCACCCATAATGTTGTGTGCATTGCAATATTTAGAGCAGAACTGTGCTCTTACCCTGCTAATTGAACCTTCACACTCTGCTCTTACTGCTGCATTGTGCAATTAATGAAGACTGAACACCAGGCTGCTCTGATTTAGCCATGAAACCTCCCACACTAAAATGAAGACAGGTGTTTCAGTTTCATTGTTCACCCTCTGTACAAGCATATATTTAAGCAATAATACACTCGAGGTTTGTGCTATAATGTGTAATATTGGCACTGCTTTGATGCAATATGACTCGTTATAGCATGAACCTCGAGTGTATTATTGTGATTATACCACAGTTCCATAATCACTGTTTATTGAAAGATTTTGAGTTAAACAGGACGAGAAAATGTGATCTGTTTGGTTATAAACACTTCTCGTGTGTGTAGCTACGCTGTAAGCTCTGCATTCTTCCCCGTCTGCCTTCATGTTTTCCTAGCCATGTGCTCTCTAGCATATGGCTCTTTGTGTTGTGTCATTTATGGCCCTGCCCCCTCGTTACCTGCCCCTAGGTGTTTCCTGTTTCCCATTCACTTTTATGTATATATATATAGATCCTTTGTTTTAGTGTTTGTTTGTCAGGTCTTGAGCATTTGCAGGTTGTTTCTTTGTTTTTAATTAGAGTGTTATCCATGTTCCTATGTTGTTTAGTCTTTGGTTTACTGTTTTTTTTTTTTTTTTACTGTCAGTTTAATAAATTACTTGCATTTGCGTCTGCCTCCGCGTCCTCCTGTGCAAATCTGACACAGCATGTAGAGAGTTGTAGAGGTTCCTAATGGAGTCCTGTGATAATCAATTAGAGCCATACAGCTTTTAACATTCTCTAGAGTTTCGGTAGATTTTTTCTATTGCATAGGATAAGTTCATCAGAGATTCCAGCCTGAAGGAGGCATCCTGTGATAGGCGAATGTGTGAGTTATGTAAACTGGTTGAAAATGGAGAGTAAATAATCCCAAATGGGGCACATTGTGAAACACCAGCATACTTGGCTTGCAGTGATGTTTTATGAGAGAGAGGGAAGAAGAGCAGCGCTGTGATCTTTACCCCAACCAGCTCCAAAACCAAGCCTTCTTTCCAGGCTTTTCAGATCACAAGAGCCTGTAGTGGTTTGGCACAATTTCACTCTCTGAAACCTGAGTCTCGGGTTCACACTACACGATTTTACCCAAATACCGGAGAATCTCTATAGAGGAGAATACCCACTTAAAGTGAGTCCATAATGAATTAGTTCATATGGAGCAATTGAGCAAAATCAGAGTTAAAAAAAAAAAATATATATATATATATACTAAAATATGTACTTATGTCCTCAACACTGAACTAAATCAAATGATTCAGCACCACATTTTATATAATGTTTTAAGGTTTTAAACTCCAGCTATAAATCTTTTAAACTCTAGCTCTAGCTGTATCTCCAGCATCAGCTCATCAGACTTTACTGCCTAAATCCTGTTCACTGTAGAATTCTGTTGAAGAATGGATATAGGCCACAGGCACACTTTCAGGTGAGTTTACAATTTCCCATGGTGAAAAATTGTGTAATTTGTGACCCTGTGTCACTGATCAGTCATGTAGTGTATTTTGTGCCCTCATGACACCAAAGACACACAGACACGCCCTTAAATGCATCTGCGAGATACGCAATCGACTGGTGCGCTATAGATCACACTATAAAATCCAAATATATGTAAATTGAGATGCAAATGCTTAAATTAAAGAAAGAAAACTGCTAATAGAGTGAGCAAATCTTATTTTACTAAGATTTCTTAAAATAAGCAAACACAAAGTCTCAGAATGAGTGAAATAGAACTGAAATTAAGGAAAAAAAATATTTTTTGGCTTACATTTGTACACAAGAATCAGTATAACTTCACTGGTGACTTTTTGTGCTTATTTTAAGTTCAACTAACTTAAAATAAGAAGAAAAATCTATTATTTCTCAAATAAATTAAACAATCTTACACTTACGTACTGCTTAGCAATACAAAAATTCTTATCAGAGAAAAAAAACAAGAGCTTATTGTCTTGGAATTAGATAATGTCATTGCTAAGATGTATTTTTTTTTTTGCAGTGCAGTAAAATAGGGCCCTTTATGTTTGTTTAAATAAAAATCCCACATGCATGTGTTTAAATAGTTTTAAAACGTTTTTTTTTTCATGCAAAGTAAGTTGTGAAAACTCCCTTTTTATTTTCTTTAATTTTAGTATTCTCTAATTACTTACTAATAACTTTAATTTTAGAAAGTTGAACGATGTATTTTACTAAAAAAACAAAGAAAATGTGTCTTTATATTTCAGTTTATCTACAGCATATACTGCTAATGTGCATGGGCTAATTGACTGGATAGTGAGCTGATACTGGAGTTTAAAATCTTAAAACACTTCTAAAAAAAAAAGTTTCATAAAAAATAGTTCTGTACTGAGAATATTTGTACATATTTCAGTTTAAAACTAATAAATTCTGATTTTGCTCAATTGCTTCATATGAACCCCATTCATTTTGGACTCACTTTAAGTGCGTATTCTCCTCTCTAGAGATTCTCTGCATTGCATTGCTAGTTCTCGAGTGTGTTTAGTTATGGTGTGTTTTTGTGACGAAAAAAATGTTTTTGCAAAAAATCCTTTTTTATTTTTTTTTACGTTTTTGTGATGTTAAAAAACCCAACCAATTTGGTCGTATTCACCTCTTGGCCCCGCCCTTTAGTGTTAACTTTTTTTGCAGTGCAGTCTCAAGTTGCTGACAGACATATTTTAATATATAATAGTCCATAAAAACCCCACAGCCGCTTGGCTTGGAGGACAAAACCAGCTGCTGGACAGTCATTCATTCAGTCATTACCAAGAAACAAATGACACTCATACCACTCATAGCTGTGCATGTGGTGTGGAACGCTGGCCTGCATCACTGGTGGGATCATATAACCCCACCTGCATTGTCTTCTCAGAAGAAATCTGCAACCGTGGGCCAACGCATTAAATCGGAACCCAAAAATACCCCTATAATAGCATCTGCAGAAGAATGGGCCTGCTGAGTGGTCGTGTGGAGATGAATATGTGTGTGTGGAATGAGGCCACGGGTTTTTCTGAGTACTGAGAAAGATGGAGTGACTGGATTTCTGGATTGACCAAAGTGTAACAGAGGAACTTCATTTTCCACTAATTAAAACAACGCCACGCCATTCCAATGAGAAAGGTAGGGGGGTAGAATTGCCTCGGATGAGCAATTATAGCCCGAAATGCCACCGTTTCTCCATCCAATGAGAACAAACAGACAAAACGAAGCGATAGTGTTACTCAGTGTTTGCTAAGTTTGGACGGGAAGCCGGAAAATAACCACTATTTTCCCTCGAACATGACCAATCGCAATCCAGACCAGAGCTAAATATAGCAAACCGAGCTCTGGAGACAAAATAATAGAACTGTTTTCCTCTAATCCTGCTCCAGTTGACCATCTGGACGACGAAAATGACGGAAAAAAGTCAAAAAAAGGGAGTTAATCCCACTCTGTATTTACTCTCACTGCACATGACTGGGTTTCACAGCGTCCTCATATTCCTAACTACCCATAATCCACCAGCATTTCAGAGTCTTGTGCACTAAAAAACAAACAACAAACACAGAAGCTGTGATCCCTTGGATTATGAGGACAAAACCTTGGATAAATATACTGTAATTACCCTTTATTTGTGAGGGTTTATTGAGAAAACCCTCAAAATTATAATATAATCATACGATTTAATATTTCACCCTATTTTTCTACCCTAGTTTCTACCCTAGAACAAGCAGAGTAAATGCAGAGTGGTTCTTATTGATATGTAAAATCAAGAGTTTCTGCTGCTTTTTATGGAATAACTGTCTCTCTACTGTCCACAGAAGTATACTTTCTGCTAGATTATGAATCACTACTGTGAGTTTTTGCATGCATTTGTACATCTGTGTCAGCAACTCTTTTTTTTTTGAATAGGTGTCTACAAAC